>NW_022195619.1:0-600000 GCF_008641045.1 Pistacia vera
ATACCAATATCACTGTAAAATTTTACCGACCACTGGAATCCAGCGGCCACCACCGGCTTCCAATGATTGGGAACTGCATTAATGAGTAATCAATATAATTTAGCTTAAAAGTATTGTAAATAAAAACTTTAACATTTTTATTGATAAGTTTAAAGTTATTATGATTATGGGCATTTTAGGTAATTACATTTATATGTCTATAAAAACTTTTCAGAATTAAGTCGTGAAATTTGACTTTTTCTATGAAGTGAAAATTGCTAAATTAAGTGCCAATTTGAAAAAATAAATAATCAAAACTCCAATTCTAATTAGATCCAAGATTTAAGTGGTAAAAAACAAACACATCCGTAGCTTGGTCTAGAATACTTCACTTTTACTTACATTCTTCCCTACATTGTTGAATATGAAGTAAAAGCTTATCTTGTTATGTGGTTGAGAAGGACCATTAAAGCTGAACTATTTCTTGAATTTAGCCCCCGAGTTTTACTCAAAGGCCATGTTTTACTTGTTTATTTATTGGAATCGAGTAAAGAAATGAAATCTCATGGGTAAATATATTTCATCTTATTAGTAAACAATTGAAGGTTTTAATGTTAATCTCCCAACCAAAAACAAAATGATGGATTAAAGTGGCACGTTTAGTTCTTTGGTCCACAAAAATGATTTTAGACCCTGGAAAGGAAAAAAGGAAAGTCAATGTGTGCCAAGCATAGGTGTGATTACAAAGTAATTATTCATTCTTCTGATTTAAGAAACATTATGAATCAAGTTGTTCTTTTTACAATCACCCGGCAACAATATATAGAGAAAGAGAGCAGAATTACTGGGATTTAAACAGTCCGGAGGAAAGGAAAATGTTCTCAGAATGTGATACCGGATGGCCTTTATTAGCTAAATTAATCAAATTTAGACTATATTGAACATCAAATACGAAATTACTTTTTGGAAGATTTGAGTAAAACAACATTCAATTATTCTCATGTAAATTGGAACTTCAATCACTGTTTGTAAACTAGCAGGTAATTAGAGATTCTAAATCACATCTCTTCCAGTTCATGACTTATAATCAATTTAATTTGAAACCAATTTCAGTAACCAAAAAAAAAACCCAAACCTGAGAAATAGGAATAATGAATAATCAGAGATCAAGAAACAGAGTTCTCCCTGTTTTCTTTCTTCTCAACAAATGTTACAAAAAGAATAATCATACATAAAATAGGTTAAAAAGGGAAAAATAGTTCAAGAAGAGTAAGGTATGTACTCATGTTCAATTGTTGGAAATGTTCTTGTAACTGATGCTGTAGGAGCCCTGATATGCCCAACCATTGAAACCTGAAGAGCCTCTTCTTCATAAGCCCGCCTCTCCAACTCCTCCATTCTTGCCTTCTTCTTTACCTTAACAAACATTGCCACCAAAAGCAATCCCAGAAGAAATGCACCCACTGCAGAACCAACTGTAGTGCCCACTGCAAGTTTCCATCGGCTAATCTTCTTCTTACTAAATTCTGTTGTTTGTGGCGGTGGCGGTGGTGGTGACTGATGAGCCGTAACCAAACCAAAATGGCCATGCTTCGTTGCTACACAAACATAGGGTGATACCTGCTTTGTTAGTGTCACTTTGCCATCTCCTTGAAAATTAGCACACAATGGCTTGATTCCTGATGTATTGGAAACTCCATTTCCAGTAATATTTCTGAAGTCTATGGTAATGGGCTTTTGATTAGCGAGAATTCCAAGCTGAAAACGGTTATTGAAACCGATATTGGTACCAGCATTATAAGCTAGGAGGCCTAAAACAGGTGACACAAGTTGATAACCAGATAAATCATAGTTAGAATAATATATAGAGGACCAGTTATCGCCAAGGTTTTGCCTAACTACCATAACTCTCTCCACACATGGCTGCACAGTTACGCCAATTCCTATATGGAATTCCTTAACCTTTGCGCCGTATCTTCTCAGACTGCCACATCTATATCTCACTGTGTCCACTTTGATGCCGGAGAGATTTGCCGGTAGATGTACATTGTGAAGTGTTCCCGTCTTCAACTGATTGTTTAAGGACTTGAATGTGTAGTCCCTAATGACAAGATCAAGAAGTCGAACTGATTTGATCCCTTGAGCTTCAGTTTTTATGGATGCTACTGAAATAATTAACAATCCCAGAAAGAAAAGAGAGCCCATCTGAAGACTTGTGCTTCGCTTAAAGTTGGTTAGAATCGAAGTTTGGTTTTTTCTTAGTTTTCTCTGAAAACTAGCTCTGGATCTGTATCTGCTTCTTGTTTTCTGTAGATGTAACAGGAATGAAGTTGGAAAGGAGAAAGTTTGTACTGTTTTCAGTTTGGTTTACTTTATAGTATAGAGAAACTTTGGATTTAAGGGAAAGGAAAGAAAAAAGTTTTTCTTTTTCTTTTTTCTTCTTTGGTTTGTCTATTATATACAGTTAGGTGGTTTTTATCAAAGATTGAGAAAAGATTGCGCTTGATGGATGATCTTCTCTATTAACTAATAACTGAAGTGTCAAATATTTGACGATGATGTTGTGTATTTACTTCTTCAGAAAATTGGGAATACATTACCAAAAATTAAGAAGATAAAAGGAAATGGGTTAGGGAGAAATGATTTGGAGCATGGGCTGATGATGTCAAAGAAAATAAACAATTGGCGTGCTTGGTGAATTAAAAGAGAGAAGGCAAAGTTCCTCTTTGGGGATGAATAGGCAATCCTCTAATTGTGTCGCTGACATGTCTCCCACTCCAACAACTTTGTGGGTCTCATGTTAGCTAACCCTGACTCAATTTTCACATGGAGTCAACCCATGACTAGCCCTTTTTCTTAATTTCTTTACAAGGCATGGTGCTTTATCTGAACTCTAATTGATCATTCTTTTTCACTAACATATATCGAGGTTTCCAACTTTTATTTTCCTTAAAATCACTAAGGATTAAACTCATTTGTTTCCTTCGTAAAAGATATTTAAAACTAAATTATCTCACCATAAATAACTTTATATAAGTTAAAATA
Source organism: Pistacia vera (assembly GCF_008641045.1). Classification (NCBI taxonomy): domain Eukaryota; kingdom Viridiplantae; phylum Streptophyta; class Magnoliopsida; order Sapindales; family Anacardiaceae; genus Pistacia; species Pistacia vera. Next base: position 3,025 of record NW_022195619.1, read on the forward strand.
TATATTGACATGAACCGTTGACTAAAATCACCTAACACAAAGTTGTGTCCTCTTCAAAGTTCCTTAATGCCTATGATTCTAATGATGAAGTGCACGCCATGTCTCTGGCCACTAATTAATGAAAAAAGATATCTGTTAGGATCGGTTTAAGAATTAATTCTTGGTAAAATCTTTTCACCCATGAATTAATCAGTTTATTTAAATGGAAACTATTTTTGCTTTCATTCCCACCAGCCCTAAACATAAAATATATATATATATATATATATATATATTTTAGTGGCCATATTGGACTGAAGCAATAATATTTAAATCAATAATACTATGCATATAAATATGAGACCCCAAACTTATATATAAATGATGTAATAATTTATATGTCTGCATTACATTGATTACAGGAAGTTACTTATTTAATTCTCTTATCATCAATATATCATTAACGCATAATCAATCACATCATTTGTAATGTTTACTTTGTATGTATAGGCATTATTGTATCCAAATTAGTGAGAAATTAGAATAGAGAGATCATGCAAGCAATTTAACACCTACTAATATGAACTTTAGTCAAGTACCCAACTTAATTAAAACAAGTAGTTGAATACTTTGACATGGCAGAGTACGATCAATCTGCTCTAATATACATAAGATGTGAACATACAAAACGATTATATTCAATCAAATCTCCAAAAAGAAAGCAATGAGTGGATGGATGGACATATCTGGGGTTGAAAAAGAAAGGAAAACAAAAAAAGGTAGTCCTGGTGAAGTAATTGTTGATCAGTGGAAGTTAACCTTTGACTTGTAAGTCAATCCTACATTCCAATTGGAAGGAGCAACGTTATAAGCAATAATAGTCTCCTTGGTTGTATATGAAGTGATCTTGAAAGAAAGAGATTGGCCTCCAAGAGTTGCAAAAGCCTGATATGAGGCCCCCCAGTTATGGCTCATACTAATCCATCCAGTTCTGCTTCCCTTAACCCACATCTCGGCAATGTCTCCACCTCCTCCAACATTCATCACATAAACCAACAACCAGTAACCATTCCCTTGGAATTGGAATCGAAGCCCTCCGCTCCTCACACATGGCACCCGGCGGTAGAGTACGGGGATAATGCCAACCTTCCACTGAGCAATCTTCATGAAAGCAGGTTTGGACATGTCGAAATGTGCACGAGGAGGATTGCACCACCCACCATTGTTAGAGTCCTTAGCCCAGTTTGGTGGGCAAATGTTTGTTGCTGTAACCGTGGTGAATGACACATCTTTATAGCATGCAGTGGACTGGTAACATTTTATTTGGTAACAAGTCCCACAAGCATATCCATCATTGAACAATGTTGTGCTCAAAGCAGCTGTATCTGTCCCGTAACCATTATTGAATAAGTTTCCGTACCCACAAGCTCCCCCTGTAAATTAATTCACACAAGTATTTTCGGTAAGGTATTTATCTTTTTAATGGTCTGTTTGGTACAACTTATTTAAGTAGAGTTTAAAAAAAAAAAAAAAAAAAGGGAGCAATCGATGTGAATGACATACCCATTGTCTCAGAGGCAGACTCATCACCATAAAAGGTAGCATGAGCCTGAGACCATTTACTTGATTTGAAACGAACATTATAACCAGCACCGCTCGATCTGCCCAAGATTGCTAACATACATATCACCAAGAAGAAGATAAAGCTTAATGATTCAGAAAACGAGGCCATGGTTTGTAATTACAAAGTCTGGGATGGAAGGATGCTGCCCATTGACTTGCATTCCTTTCCTTTATATAATGTGCAATATGCTATATCTCTTCACCAGAAAATGCCTTCGTGACCCTCACGAAGGTGATCGTTTTTCAACTTATAGTTGTTTATAATTTATTTGATTGTTGACGTGCGTGCAGGCTCTCTTAACACTTTGTACAACCAACATCCTTTCATTAATTTAATTTGGTTAATTATCCCTTGCTGATCAATTCATTCTTAATCCTATGTCCTTCATATATAAAAAATAACATTAATAAATCAACATTGTCCACAAAAAATAATTGGGTTAAAAAAGTCACTGAGAAGTACTAATCAATTTTAGTATTGATTTAATTATTTAACATGACGTTCCTGGACGGCTGCCTTTTTTTTTTTTTTTTTTTTTTTCAGAATTTCATTAATTAAGACCGTCTTACATTTTAAATTGGACAAAAATTGCATGTCAACCTTCTTAGGGGTTTTGAGCAATTATTATCTCTAACAAATCTTAGACATTATATTATTTTTATTCATAACTGTGAAACAAATCCATTAAAATAGATTAATATGGGTTAGCAATGTTCATAGTAGGAAAGTGATTTTTAGTCTCATAAAATTATCAGGATAAAAAGAGTAAATTTTAAATTAAGAAAAAGGGTATAAACCAAAATCTTAATTAAGAAATTAGAGAAAAATAATATAAATAAAAAAACCCCAACTGAATTTGAAATTTGGAAAAAGTAGTGTAAACAAAAACTCGAATTAAGTTTGAAATTGGCCAAAAGGGTTGCAAAAAAATCCCTAATTAAGCACAACTATTTTTGATATTAAATAAAGTTTAAAGTGATTTAATATATATATATAATCATAATAATAAAGATTTATTTAACAGAGGAAATATTGATCAATGGGCTAAAGATCACGTCTCTTTCTTACATTCTTACAAAATTTTCTAAAATTTAATGATCTTGTTCATGGTTGTTAGTATCTTACGATATCCGATACGTATCATGCGATACGATTAGATACAGGATGCCAACGATACATATCAGAGAGTGTATCCTAAACTTTTCGATACGTTGATATGTATCCTACGATACGATACGTATCCGTTTGTATCCTAAAAAATATCGATACAAATCGATACGACTTTATTAACTTGGGCCAAAGGCCCAAAAATCTTTCGGGTCGAAACCAAGCCACCCAACCCGGTTCACTAAAACCTGCCCAAATTTACCCATTTTGCATGGAGAAAATGAAGAGGAACATGTGTTGCCCATTTTGCATGATAATAATAATACAAATGGAGATATAGATATTAACATTGATCTTGAAAATGATATGAAAAGTTAAAGAGAAAATGATATAGATTCTTAATTTTGTGATTAATTTTGATTATGTCATACCATAATTTAAAGTCAATAATACGACAAAATTCTTTAATTAATTTTGGGATGATATTAATTTTTAGAAAATTTTGATTATTTTATTACTTTTTTTTTAAATACGTATCCTACGATACGATACGATACGTGATACATGATTCAAAAAAATTAAGTTTTCGATACACGATACGATACGCGATTTGACAACTATGATCTTATTTAGGGAAGACAGAGATCTAAACCAGACAAACAAAACCGCCTTCACAAGGCCCAATAATTGATAGAAGCTAAAGCCACTGGAATATAGATCAGACACCAATTGAGACCATATTAGTTTTACATTTACAGCTTTTAGCAAATAGTATCGTATACTATATTTAGTATAAAATTTATTTATAATTAGATCCATGAGCAATGCCCTAGCCAGAATTTTATTATAGCTTTATCAAAATATAATAGAGTAATGTAAATTTGTTCATCAATGTAGAAAAATGACTGCTGTCATAAATACAAAATGTTAACACCTAAAAATGTCTCTAACAATTAACAAGTAAAATGGTTTAGAATTGATAGATTAATGCTAGTGAAATGGTGTTTCAGAGGTGGTTTTCTCCTCAGACACTCCAGGAGTCTCTACAGAGAAGAAACAAATGAGGTTTAGAGGCTCAGGTCGACAAAGGTGATAGCTAGGGGTGCATATTAGCCGAGCCGAGCCGAGTAATGGCTGGCTCGAGCTCGACTCGGATGTATTGGTAGAAGGCTTGAGCTCGAGCTCAGCGAGCTCTGGCACACGAGCTCGAGCTCGGCTCGTTTAAGAAAATGAATAGCTCAAGCTCGGCTCGGCTTGGTTATTTATTATAGCTGAGAATTTCTCTTATGCAATACACCTAAACACGTTCATTCTCTACAACTTCTCCCTTCGGTTCTTGAGGAAATATAAATAAAACTGAAACAGATTCACGAACTTTCTCTATTTTTTTCCTTCTACTTTCTCGGTAAACAAACAACACTTTAATTGAGAAAATCACTGACCAATCCAATTCTTGAACTTCAAAAACTTTCCATGACCAGTTTTATCGCCATTATGGTGAGATCCTCTCGGATTCCGTCGATTCTTTGAACTCAAGAAACGTTTCAGCTTCACCAGTGTTATGGTTGGAGCCACAATCTCGTAGTTAGGACAACTCGCCGATGGCGACACAAGCCGTAGGTGATGATCGTCAGTGTAATCCTCTTTATCATCCTCAGAATCGAACCTACCCGGAAACAAGAATCTCGTCGAGTCCATGCACTGCTACACCAGTCCCGATGAAAAGATCCGGAATCAAAAGCTTCACTCTATCAACCGTAACAAAATCTAAAACGACGTCGTTCAAAAAAACCTGAGTGTTTTCGATCACAATTCGATGGCGAGGAAGGAGCGTGTCGACATAGGAGCCTCCATTGGAGCTCAACTTTTGGAGGTGTGACATGGCTAGTTTGAGAGGCGACACATGGTAGAGGAGGGAGTGGGAGGAGAGATCGAGAGCAGAGATGAGTGAGTCGGGTGGAGAGAAGAGGATCAAAGTGGAATTCCAAGAGGAGAGGAGGCGATTGTGGAGATCGGATGCGGTGATGGCTTTGGGGAAAAGCATGTAACCATGGGCTTTGGGGAAAAGCGTGTAGCTCGAGTTTCTCAGAAGTTCACGAGCAGTTCGAATCGAGCCCAAAAAGCTCGACATTTTTCCCGAGCTTGAAGATGAGCTCGAACTCGTGAACTACTCTATTTTTGATAAGTCGAGCCTGAGTTCGTCACGAGTCGATCCCGAGTAGCTCACGAGCTACTCGGTTCGACTACACCCCTAGTGATAGCTAACATGAGCTCTCAAACACTAAAGTAGTAGAATGCTTAACAAAAACTCAAAGGAGATTAACAATGGTGATAAGTTTAGTGTGAAGAGGAAGGAGATGAATTTCAAAACCTTTATAAGAGAAAGATTAGCTTAAATGAGCTTCAATTAAATTGCCTTCAAATGGCTCATAATATACCTTGAATCTCATTATCAAGATTAACAATCCCCAAAGATCACACCACAAAGATTAGAACACGTGTATCCTGTGACATTGAGAGTGAGAGGGGAGGACCACAGGATATTTTCTCTAACATTCTGTTATGCACTATTGTCCTTTATTTCACATATTACAAAATGGTCCGTACTCCCTATAAGAGTGACACGTGTATTATCCAGGGTGTAACATATCTACTTGCCTAAACAAAAGAAGCCAATGGGAGAGAATTGAGTGAGTGGTTTGAGGCCATTCCTTGCTCGCCCATTCCAAGGAGTTTTCCTCATGGTTGCAAGTCATGTGCCCATAGTGGATTTTGTCTCAACACAAAATGTAATTACTTTTGATTTATTCTAATTTTAATCAATTGTATTTGAAAATAATTTATGGGATCAGAACACGAATGGCCAAATCTAGTCAATTGTGTGTCGTTATGGCGCCAACGGTGGCTTTTAGCGGGTAATAGTGGCTTAGGTGGGTGGGGGTGTTTTTGTTAATTTCAAAACTTTTATTGAGAAAGGTAATTGTTAATGTTTTGAGTTGAACATAATATGATTGGATTTTGAAGAGAATTTTGAATATTAAAACAAATATGTATTTTGATAAGATTGGATAGGATAGTGGGAAAATAACGAAACAAACGGAGGGTTATGTTTGACTATGAAAAACACTATTTCAACTTTAAAAATGAATGTTAATAACAAATATCATATACGTTGGGTATTCTATAAATCTTATTTGACATAATAAAAATGTTATAATTCACTCATTATAAATGTTCACTTGGTACAATATATGCAGTAAATCTGTACAATTTTGTCAATTTAGAAGACACCCTCATCACTATGAAAAAATAATAGGGTAGCCGCGACCCCGTAGGTAAATCATGGGTAAAAGTACTACATTTGCGTCCAACAGAAAATCAAACCACTCGGGACTGTGGATTGAAGCCATGCACAACCCTCTTGGTTTGCCTTTACACTAGTAAGGCTGTTAAAAAAAATCTGTAAACTAAACTAAACCGATTTACCAATAACTGGACCAAAAATCGGTTTTTTAGTGAAAATGGTTTGGTTTCGGTTCAAGAATTTCTTTGAACCGGTTTTTCGATTTGATTATAGATGGCCAAAATCGGTAATTGCAAAAAATCAAAACCCCCAATTCATAACTGTCTCGATCTCAAGTCCAAGTCTCAAAATCCCCAAATTCGTAACTCTCTCATCACTAGCTACCCTTGTTGTTAAAGCTCTCCATGTCCAAGTCCATATCAGAGAGATCTCACCTAAACTTTCTGCTTATGCAAAAACTGACCAATCAACTTCGAGGGTGGATCTTTCATTCTTGCACCACATTCATGAAATCAAAATCTCCTCTTTCTTCTACTCTTCCCTTCTTCCTTATTCTTCTTCTTCTTCAGGTTTGTTTTTGTTTTAGTCTCTATCTTGCCAAAAATCAAAACTTGACTCTCGCAAAATGCTGTTGTTGTTGGTCGTGATTGTTGTTTTATCACCGTCGATCTTAATGAAAACGTCTCTCCGTTAGAGAATCAACAGCCATGATGAACTCCACTCACCCCAAAACGGAACTTGTAAGCTAGGAACTTTAAAGAAAATAAATAAAAAAACAAACTTAAGAGTTTGGAGAAGTAAAAATAAAAGGACGAGAGGAATTTGGGTGGGTTTAACCAAAATGGGTTGGCTAAGTGGTAAAGGCTTGGGGCCAAGGGGTTTGCTCCCCTTGTGTCTCGTTCGATCATAAGAACGGTTGCTATATTGTTCCACGGACCACAAGGCTTGCCCTATCGAAAGACTTGTTTGGGGTCAAGGGATTGGTCGAGGTGCACGTAAGCGGGCTTAGACACCCCCAGTAGAAAAAAAAAAAAAAAAAAAAACCATATTTCGTCAACTGTCAATAGTTTTTGAAAGCTAACTCTAGTAAAATTTCTTTACTTGGAGATAGAAAAAAATAATAAGAAGAAAAATAAATTATGTTGATACGAAATTCCTACGGACTATAGTGTCGAGACAAGAACACACATCAACCAATAAACTCAGTTGACCCCTAGTAGGAACCGAGTAAGATGCATGTGATCCTGGGGATCAGCAAGGACGAGCGCGGATGATTAGATGATCAGAATCAAAGCTATAGCGATTGACAGTGAAAGTAAATAGGCGAGCTTTGCATAGTGTTTTGGCTGAGCAAGGAATCGAGCAACATCCACTATTTCTTTTTATTGAGTTGAGTGTTTATAGAGGTTTTGATCAAGCAATCATTCTCTTTTACTCCCCTTATTTATATCACACCCCCCCCCCCCTCCCCCCCCCCGCGAATCTCTCTTTTTCTAGATTTTACGTTGTATTTATAGGGGTTGTAATGGCGATTATCTGTGGCCGTTAACGGTTATCGATCTGGCCATTGATGACCAGATTTGTCACGATCTGGCCATTTTCGACTAGAAATGGCCATATCGGCGCATTGAGGCCATTTTTGGCCTTCCGTGCACCATTAGGTTACCAGCTGCAGGCAGTCGATAGTGGTTGTGGGCGGCCGACAGTGACTGGGTTGGTGGGGGTGGATTTTTGATTTTCCAAACTTTTATTATGAGATTGTTTTTGCTAAGTTTTTAAATGTAGGGGGTTATATAATATTTAATTAAAGTACAATTCAGTAATTTAAATAACATATCCATCAATTTATTCCTCCCAACCAAATATATTAATATAACATACCCACTTATTTCAACCAATCAAACACATTTCCCTAAACATTCCTAGTAATATTCAAGGTAATCTTTCTTTCCATTAATATAACATTCCCAGTAATACAACATTTTTTGAACCAAACGCACCTGAAATGTTATATTAATAGAAAAATATATTACCTTGAAGATTACTGAGAATGTTTAAGGAAATGTATTTGGTTAGGTTAAAATGAATTAATGGGGGTCTATTATATTGATACGTTTAATTGGGAGGAATAAATTGGTGGGTATGTTATATAGATTACTAAATTGCCCTCATTTTACATATTAATATAATATTATTTTTTGAATCATCTTTAACCCCTTATATTTTGAGATTTTGCTAAAACACTCCAACCACATAAAAAATTAATTTCTAACAAAATCACCCCTACCCACCCCAAACCACTGTCGGTCGTTGGCCACCACCAGCTAGATCTGGCCATAAACGGTTAAATCTATGGCCAAAGATCTAGCCGTCGATAACGGCCATAATATGGTTATCGTTAATGGCCATAATCTAATTGTTTTTTGTTGACGACGACCAAAGATTTGACTGTTAACAACAAGAATAGATCTGGTCGTTTTCGACTAGATTTATGGCAATCTAGCCATTTCTGTCCACAGTCGGCCAGATTAGGCCACTCGTTCGCCGCCCACGGGCAGGGCCGGCTGTTAGCCAATGACAGTGGTGGCTAGATTTGGCCACCAGTCTTGGGTATTTTTTTTTTCAAGTTCAAGAGTATTTATGTCCTAAAAATTCTGTATATAAGGATAAAATAGTCCATGAATATTTTTGTAAATTGTTTTCAAAACAAGGGCATTATTGTCCAATTTTTTTTTAATAATTAAGGGTAAAATTGTAACAAAATTAAGATTACTTGGTAATCATAAAATATCTAAAAAAATGGTAGTATTCAAATTACCTCCTATATAACCAACAGTAATTACTATTGGTTTTGAAATATTACCGGAATCTTATATTATTTGACAACTAAATGTGGTGATCTAAGTAGTATAAAATGACATTATCTTAGTTATAAGAGATAACTCCCAACCAAACGCCTCCTAGAGGGTTAAAAGTTACTCTTTGGTAAACGCAAAGGATTAAAAAATAAAATGAAATTGGAAATTAATATTAGAGGGTTCAAAGTGTAAGAATTAACAAATAAGGGGAGCCCAAAAAATAAAATACTGGGATAAGATGGTTTATTTATATATTATTTTAAGAATTTACGTGAGGCCTAACGTAGCTACATCCTTGTTCACGTTTTTTGAATCCAATATTGCAATTTTAAGTCATGGTTTGTGATATGGGAATATTTGTGATACAACATAGGGTGAAAAACATAAAGTTAATGGATACTCAATAATGATGTATTTAATCTTCCACTTTCATTGAGATGATAGAGATTTGGACTTGTCTTGTTTGGAGGCTTAATTATTTTCTTAGATTGTGTTTCCTAAATTAACGGATTCAAAGATATTGTGCTACTTGTTTTGCCCATAAGATATAAATATACTTGATTTAATTTTATTATCTAACATCAGTAATATTATACTGAATAATAATAAATACTTTTATTCACAATATATTTATTTAAAATTTTAAATCATTGATTAAAATTAATTTTTTTAATAACGAATATATTTTTCTTTCAAGCTTATTACAATTAATTAATTATATAAATAATGTAATTATTAGTAGAAATATTCAATAATAATTATTATTGAAATTAAGATAACATTATGAAATAGAATTTAAAATGNTGCATTGTGCATGGAGAGAAGCAAAAGCTAGTAGCAGATTGGAGGAATTAATCATCAGAGCAAAAAATGTGTGTAGATAAAAGCAAAGGTCAATTGTGCATAAAAAATTTAACAACAATATAAGGCTGCTCCATAAGATTGAGAGGAAAATTTAAAATTTAACTCATAAACCAGAGATCAGTGAAGGAATTGTTATCCAGGCACATAGGCATATTGAGAAGCAATCATCAATGCTTCCTGAGGAATTGTTAGAAAACTGAATATGCGCTTTCATGGGAAACCACAAGGGAGACACAGACCAGTTGTTCATAGAGAAAATGTGAAGAAGTTAAATAGGTCAACTTTCATTGCTTTCCAGATAAGGCTCTGGGATTGGATAGGTTCTCTCTAGCTGTCTATCAAAGTGTGGGATTCTATTAATGATGATGTGGCGAAATTATTTAATAAATTTAATGATAAAATTGTGATAATTACAAACACTACCTAAACGTTTATCTCCCTCATCCCAAAGAAAAAAGAATATGTTAATATAGCTGATTTAGGCCCATTGGTCTTGTGGCAAGCTTGTACAAGATAATAGCCAAAGTCCTTTCCCTAAGATAGAAAGATGTTCGAATGACCCCATCCCTACTGCCAGATCAGATTTTATCAAGTCAGATCTTTTATGCTATTTTGATTGCCAATGAACTTGTTGAAAATTGTAGAAAGAAAATGATTGAAGGAATGGTTATCAAAATTGATTTCAAGAAGTCCTACAATCATACATTGAAACTTAAAAAACTAGTATGGTATGATATGAAACAAATAATCTCGACAACCAGAGTTGTTTGAAGCATTGCATTTCATTCTTGCAAAAAGAAATTCCTCTGTAAATGTAATGACTATCATTTTGTATTTCATTTTTATCTCAAAAAAAAAAAATAACAGTCCTTTAAAAGAAAAATAACAGGCAAAAAAGAAGTAGAAGAAAATCAGCAGAAAGGCAAATAATAATAATAATAATAAAAAATAAATAAATAAATTTATCTTATCTATACTATTATTGCACACTAACTGCATAGATTAGGATACCAGTTTTCATAACCAAAAACCTTGAGAGCATGAAAAACAAGAAATATATACACGTGTTTATTTATTTCATGATTTAATCAACAATAACTTGGAAATGGACATGTCTCCAGTTTGAATGTATAACATACTAACCTTCGAAAGGAAAAGGTCCATTCTGGCCCATATGGTGCATTAAGAGAGGATAGGAACCCATGTTCTGTGAATGAGCTAAAGGTATATTCGTCTTTGAGTTCAATTCCACCAGCTTATCCTGAAGAAGCATGATCTTTAGAATACTGGTTCTTCAATCAACATTACATCCTAAAAACATTAATTGATTAAATAAATTAAAACGGGAATCCCATCTGCGGTGCTACAATTTTTATCACTAACAGCCAATTTTAATTTACTGGTAGGATGAGAGCTCAGAAAATAAAGGAGCACTGCTATTTCTCCCAATATCAAGAGTAAACATATTTCTCACAATACACCTGTAGTATGAAACTAAAGATACAAGTTTTATATGCAAAAAAAATTGTAGATAATGTCAAAAAGTTGGATGGGAGGAAGGGAACAAAATATGGGATGGCAACTATCCCTTTTAAAATGGTGAATTTCTTTTAATAAAACAAAGTGACAGATACATACTTTCACTGGAAACCCAAGCCTGAACAAACATGTAAAAGTAACACAGAAGCAGAGCAGGAATACAGCCAACTAAACATGACAGCAAGCCAACACAGTGGTTGCTGACATCTGATGCAAAATGAAAAAGAACCCCAGAAACCAGTTTGCAGAATGGATACTTATCGTGAAGGATTCTTTAATCTCAGAGTCAAAATTCTTTTCTAGCTTCAACTACATAACCACTAAGTCCTTCACCCTTAAGTAACCTCCTAAGACAGGAAAATTTAAGCTTCTCTTCCACCAGCAGCTTACATTTCTTTTGTTTATTCCAGATTCTACGTCGTACTGCATAACCTAATCTTTACGCTGCTAGAATGTGGTATGGGTTTTTTAAATGCTTCTTTGGTAGAAAATGTACTTTCAGAGCCAATAAGATGGAAGTAGTGTTTTTCTTGCAATGAAATTTTGAAGAAACATCTTGGGAACTTTACTGTTGATGTCTGGTGAGATGCCTCATTCTTATGCATGATGTATCTAATTTTTAGGAGGAATTCCTAATATTTTAATGAGTGATTCCTAGAAAACCTAATCCACTCTCCTCCTTTCTATTTGCTGTTACAGAAATTTCACTCTCAATATGGGTCAATTAACGTTATAGTGCTTTCTTTCAACTAGTTTTTAACTCACAGATATAACCCTTACCTAGATATCATTCTTTTTAACAAAAAATTTCAAAAACAAACCAAAAGTTCTGCTATATCATGTTCATTAATATTTTGTACAGTGTAAATCTGAAATGTTGGTGGTATCGACTTTAGAAGTCAGTCATAACTATTTCTAAAAGCTTCAACTAAAAGAAAATAATTGGTAACTTGGTAACATCATTAAAAATAAAAGACAACTAATTGTCACAAAAATTGATAATAATTTAGTAAGCAACATATGAAAATTTATTAGTCAACATACCTTCCTGCTGTTCACTTTCTTTCCAAAATTATACTCTTCAGGTTTTCTTCGCTTTCTCTGTAAAAGGTTTGTATGAGCTCTTTTACATTTAAAAGAAAAAAAAGGATATCTAACTCTAACTTTGAGTAAGCGCATGTAGTACATAGAGGCTAAGTTTATGAGAATTTCACCACTAAAAACTATGAAAAATAACCATTTTGTCAGTCAAAACATAGAAGCAACACTTAGCAAGCTGATAATGCACCATATAGAACATTGACAGGTTTTTCCGTAATAGCTTAATAAAGTTATTTCAGGGACCATATTTCATTTGTCCCTCATGCAATTACAAATAGCCAAGTGTATTTTTGATCTGCCAAGTCGGCAACAAGAGGAGAAAAAGGTGTGACAAGTCTCAACACACCATCCAACTGGAAGGCTTTCCAACTGAAAACGGTTACCAGAATTGTACTATATATATCATAGCAATTTTAAATAAACGGGATTACACGTTTCAGCAAAATTTTTCATTAGAATTCTCTTAACCTTTCAATCTTTTCTCACTATAAAGTGATCACTTGACCCAAAAATTTAAGTTGATAGGTATGAACCTATAATGGTATTTAAGGTCTTTTTCACATGAACTTGCACGAGAACTGAACAAAACCACTACTAAAAGTAAACACAACTTCTTATAGTTAATTTAATAATAAGGGGATCCAAAAACAAGACCACTTGGTAACATTGACTCTAATATCATATTAAATAACCACCTGACTCAAAACTTTAAACTGAAAAGTACGTACTCACAATAGAACTTAAGCTCTAACACTTACATTTTCTTACTAACAAAACAATCCAGATCATCTTCAAACTTTTAGTGAAGTTACTATGCTTTCAGTTATGAACCATTACAACTTATCCTCTCCCATTCAAAACTTGAAAATTAAGAAGTAAAAAGAACTCATTACTCTTCTTGACAAGCCAGCTAAACCTAGGCCACTATTATTATCATACAGATAAGGTAAGGATGAAATGTAACTGAATATGTATTCATCAATTATAGTATACTCCAAAGCACAGTGGTAACCATATTTTATATCATAATTATACCCTAATAATTTAATTTGTTAGTCCATTATTCAATTAATTTTAGTTAGTTATAGCTTAATTTATATACTAGGTCAATATATCTGTAATTATAAAAACAACAAAATGTTACATGTTTGAAGCCAAGACAAAGTTAAGTTATTGTTGCGATGGGAACAACATGTTTGAAGTCAAAGCTGAAAACCCTTGCATACCATTTACAAACAATAATGCCCTTATGAAGAGAAATGAGAAGTTAACACATGGAACAAATAAAACATGCTTTTAAACAAAGAAAATTTAGCATTGGAAAAGAAGCTCACAGGATTCATATACAAGGAAATCAAAAGTGGCCTGGCTAAACTTTATTGTTCTTGATATTTTAAGGGTTTTCAAGGTAGGCAATTTACGTAACAAAAGTTATCAGTAAATGGATTTTATTAACGGTGAGTAATCAATTTTACTTTTAATTCATAGATTTAGTTTTTGCATGATTAATTTAATATTGTTTCCAGTTAAAAATCAATCTTGCGAACTAGGTTAGTAATGAAATTAATTCATATTTAGATTAGAATTCTAAACTTCAAACAATCCCTATGGATTNTTGGTAACATCATTAAAAATAAAAGACAACTAATCGTCACAAAAATTGATAATAAATTAGTAAGCAACATATGAAAATTTATTAGTCAACATACCTTCCTGCTATTCACTTTCTTCCCAAAATTATACTCTTCAGGTTTTCTTCGCTTTCTCTGTAAAAGGTTTGTATGAGCTCTTTTACATTTAAAAGAAAAAAAAGGATATCTAACTCTAACTTTGAGTAAACGCATGTAGTACATAGAGGCTAAGTTTATGAGAATTTCACCACTAAAAACTATGAAAAATAACAATTTTGTCAGTCAAAACATAGAAGCAACACTTAGCAAGCTGATAATGCACCATATAGAACATTGACAGGTTTTTCCGTAATAGCTTAATAAAGTTATTTCAGGGACCATATTTCATTTGTCCCTCATGCAATTACAAATAGCCAAGTGTATTTTTGATCTGCCAAGTCGGCAACAAGAGGAGAAAAAGGTGTGACAAGTCTCAACACACCATCCAACTGGAAGGCTTTCCAACTGAAAACGGTTACCAGAATTGTACTATATATATCATAGCAATTTTAAATAAACGGGATTACACGTTTCAGCAAAATTTTTCATTAGAATTCTCTTAACCTTTCAATCTTTTCTCACTATAAAGTGATCACTTGACCCAAAAATTTAAGTTGATAGGTATGAACCTATAATGGTATTTAAGGTCTTTTTCACATGAACTTGCACGAGAACTGAACAAAACCACTACTAAAAGTAAACACAACTTCTTATAGTTAATTTAATAATAAGGGGATCCAAAAACAAGACCACTTGGTAACATTGACTCTAATATCATATTAAATAACCACCTGACTCAAAACTTTAAACTGAAAAGTACGTACTCACAATAGAACTTAAGCTCTAACACTTACATTTTCTTACTAACAAAACAATCCAGATCATCTTCAAACTTTTAGTGAAGTTACTATGCTTTCAGTTATGAACCATTACAACTTATCCTCTCCCATTCAAAACTTGAAAATTAAGAAGTAAAAAGAACTCATTACTCTTCTTGACAAGCCAGCTAAACCTAGGCCACTATTATTATCATACAGATAAGGTAAGGATGAAATGTAACTGAATATGTATTCATCAATTATAGTATACTCCAAAGCACAGTGGTAACCATATTTTATATCATAATTATACCCTAATAATTTAATTTGTTAGTCCATTATTCAATTAATTTTAGTTAGTTATAGCTTAATTTATATACTAGGTCAATATATCTGTAATTATAAAAACAACAAAATGTTACATGTTTGAAGCCAAGACAAAGTTAAGTTATTGTTGCGATGGGAACAACATGTTTGAAGTCAAAGCTGAAAACCCTTGCATACCATTTACAAACAATAATGCCCTTATGAAGAGAAATGAGAAGTTAACACATGGAACAAATAAAACATGCTTTTAAACAAAGAAAATTTAGCATTGGAAAAGAAGCTCACAGGATTCATATACAAGGAAATCAAAAGTGGCCTGGCTAAACTTTATTGTTCTTGATATTTTAAGGGTTTTCAAGGTAGGCAATTTACGTAACAAAAGTTATCAGTAAATGGATTTTATTAACGGTGAGTAATCAATTTTACTTTTAATTCATAGATTTAGTTTTTGCATGATTAATTTAATATTGTTTCCAGTTAAAAATCAATCTTGCGAACTAGGTTAGTAATGAAATTAATTCATATTTAGATTAGAATTCTAAACTTCAAACAATCCCTATGGATTTGAATTGTATACCCCTAGTTTCAATGCCAGTGTTGAAGTACAAAATCCATTAAAGCCTAGTACATTAGTATCATTCATAAAAAATAAATAAAAATATCAAGCCATAAAAAATAATTATGCTTAGCAGTTTAGGACCTACTGTGTAGTATATCCCATAAGAAATCAGACCATGCCATCATAAATAAAAAAAACTTTAGAACAGCATATCTAATGCTGCTACATTAAAATGGTTGCCATTTTATAATCTTAAGATAACATGAGGTAGTAACCAACTATAGAAGAAAAAAAAATAGCGACCTTAAATAAGAAGAGAATCACCCAACATAAAATGCAACCAACAAATACGCTGTTTCATCATCAAAATTTTGAAAATAAAGTGGAAAAAAAAAACATAATAATAAATTGAATCCAAAACACCGTTGAAGTCCAATTCAATTGATTGAGTAAATAGTTGATGAGATGAAAGTGGATTTCACAGCTCTTCACAACTTGCTTGTCATATTGTTTTAGTAATTGAAAGAATGGACACTATTTCAGTTCCACAGATGAGGCCAAGCAACAATACACCCGAGACGTTTCAAAATTTCGAAATGTTGAATGAAACTAAAAGGAGCAATAACTTACAGTCATCCACCTACACCTCAATGCAACATCACGGACAGTTTTGTCACGCAAAGTAGCCGCAATCTTTACATACCTCATGATGTTTGGCTCATCAGAATATCTACATACAGAAAAAGCCAAAACGTAAAAGAATTAATTGAAATTAATACATGGAAGCAGTTATAATATGTCGAATCCCAAAACAAAAGTACCTACTTGAGAAGGCCTTCCTCCAATTTAAGCTGCTCATCCATAGACCAGTCGACGGCCAATCCAGTATCATGTTTGAGGCCGAAGGAATCAAGAAAAGTAGAAGTAGAAGAAGAATTGGGAGGTTGAAGTAATCCAGGGATGAAGCCAGACGAAGAAGCAAAGTAATTGCCCATTCCCATACCCATACCAAAAGCCATAGTCATAGGATTTGAATTAGGATTAGGAATCAACTCTGAATTGCAGGTGCTGTGATTCAAACCAAAACCCGTCGTCTTTGATGACTCAGCAGCCATTTTCTCCCAATTCTCACTTCAATCTAACCAACAACATAAACCAATTCACCATTCATAATTGAAACCTAACCTAAAAACAAGATTTTGATTGTTGAGTTACCTTTTCGGGCAACTTTCTTTCCAACGGAACTCTAATTGGCTCTTCTGTGTAAACTTTATTCTCTCACTAAAACACTAAAATTATTTTACTAGTATTGCTCCTCCTGCTAACACTTTATGCTTCTTCTTTCTTTTCTTTTTTCTCTCTTCCAATCAAACAAAAAGCTAATTATATTTTTTTAAATATAATAATTGATGTTGCCAGATCTTGGAATTCAGCAACAGTGCGAATCTCCATAAGCATTTGATGCCAATTATTGTGGACTCTCCACCTCTCCTTTTCATACACCCTTTTTTTATTTTTTCTTTTTTCTTTTCCCATTTTATTATTTTATTTTGGCATATTATTGCATCTCCACTGAGGTTTTAGCTGTCCTATCTGCTCCCCATACTTTCAGAAATTCTCAAATATCTCCCCTAAAGTCACAGCGATGTAAGAAAAACCCGACCGGGCCTTGGGAGGCCTCGCCTGGGTTTGGTAGGAAAGCCCATACCATAGTATGTAATTACGGTTTGGGATTTATCATTTACCCCCTTAAAATTATTATCTATCCCCTTGAGATTATCATTTACTCCTTAAAGAAGTATTAAAAAACCCCCTAACAAGAGGATATATTATAATACTTTTTAGAAACCATGTGGCGTGTCTTACTTGTCTCTCATAGGGAGAATAAAAACCCATTAAGGTTTTGTAAAACTCTAAATAGCCCCATAAAATGTTTTATAAAGGCCCATAAAAATAAACCCAAGCTTGGCCCGGTCGAGCTCGACCCTTGCTCAAGGTTTTTACCTTTTACATCCCCAACTTAATGTTCCACTAAGTTTAATTGGGTTTTTATAAGCCCACGTCCTAAGAGATGAGGCGATTCTAGACGCCCTCGAGGTTTTCTGAAAGTAATAAAAAGCCCTTATTTTCAATTAAAATTTATGGTTCCATCAAATTTTTTTTTTTTTTTTTTTGAAAACTACATTTTATCCTTCTTCCTTTTTTCATTTAATTAAGAAATTGAAATAGAACAAAGAATAAATAATAACCAACAGCAACAGCAACGAACACGGCAACACCCACTATCTTCTACATGGTAGACCACCACTAATGGCAAAAAAATATGCCATTACCATTACAAGCCTTGTCGAAACCAGATATACATGGGTACGTTTGGTTTATTATTTTGGATAGGATTTTGGGAATAATATTGGGTAGTTTGATAGGGGAGTATTAGGAGGTAAAATTTAAAAATTTCTAAAAAAAACCCCCTAGGTTTGCTAATTTAATTAAATACCCCAATATATAAAAATTTTGTAAAATGATAAAAACACCCCCACCACCCGCAGTGCAAGATTCCGGCCACCACTGTTGGAATCTGACTGGAAAATTACGTTACAACACAGACCGGCCGGATTTGTGTCGTAAAGCGTAGATTTGGCCAAAAAAGGCCAGATCTACAGCTAGATGTGGTCGTCGATGACCGCAAAAGCTCATCGTTGGCCATCAGCGAAGGCCAAAGAAATGGCCGTCGTTGACCGTCAACGACGGTCAGATCTGGCCTTTTCCAGCCAAATCCAGATCCACTGTGGATCTGGCTGGAAAAGGCCAGATCGGTGAATATCGGTCAGTTCTGGTTGAGATGTAAGCCGTTGTGTAATAGCTGCTTTATACTACTATACTCATCAAAACACATATATAAAATACGGGTATATTAATAAAAATAGTTGGGCCCAAAATTTTTCTTTCATTTCATATACATATTCTTTTACAAAGTTAGTATCCTTTATAAAAGTTCTCAAAAGTGTGGTGGACAGTGTAACTACTCCCCCTCGCCCGCTGACATCCATCCGACTGCGTACTCACCTGGAACCTGCAAAAGCATAGAAAAACAACGGGGTGAGCACAACTAATGCTTAGTAAGCAAATCCTCTACTCGTCTATCTCCGTAACTCTTTCTCTTAATTCTTTCCTTACGCTATTCTTTTCTCATTTCTGTTCTCTTTCTGTTTCTGTTTCTCATACTCTTTTCTATACACTCTCTGGTGCATGTCACGGCCTCATCTCACTGGAGGCACGGCTGGGGACTCAACCCACTCTTCGTGACTCTATTCATTTTCTCTTTCTATTCTTTCTATTTCTCTGTTTCCCATTCTACTCATGGGAATGTCACGGCCTCATCTTACCGGAGGCACGGCTGGGAACTCTCCCGCTCTACGTGACGTCTACTCATTTCTGTACCGATCGGATTCGGTTATGCATGGATTCGGAACCTTTGGCCATGTGAGTGTACATGCTTTCTCTCTATCTCCCAAATGTCACGACCCCTTCTTATCGGAGGCACGGCTGGAACCTCATGTTCCACTCTGCGTGACGGTCACGGCCTCATCTGACCGAAGTCACGGCTAGGGATCACAAAGCACCCACTCTCATGACTTTACTCATCACTCACGGGTTCCCCATCGCACAACCTACTCTATTCTCTTATTTAGCTCTTATAGTAGTTTAAGCACAAAGGTCTCTACTCTTTCTCTAGCTAATAAGCATCATGTAGCTTAACTCTTAAAGTAGTCTATTCACAAAGTTCTTTACTCTTTCTCAAGCTACTTCTTAATGCACAATTAATGCATATGGATGGTTCATGCTCATTAATACACTTAGGAAATGCCAATATGCAATATTGCAAGAATTAAAGTTCATAATTCATTCTCATGCTTCTCTTAGGCATTTCATCAAACAACTCATGTGCATACAAAAACTCTTCTCTAACTACAACTCTATTTCTCTTTTTAACCATCCAAAATGGGAGTAAGCTCCCTTCCATGGGCATAACCCCTATCATAAAAGAACACTCCCAAAATATTTACTCAATCTCATCCAATTTCATCTCAACTCATCACATATTAACACTTCTTATAAAGGAAATGTATCCAACAAACATAACATGAATACTCTTCTCAGCTCAATTTCTCAACAAGTAGACATATATCTCAACTCAATGTCTCAACAAGCATCATATATATATGCATAATTAAATCTCTACTCAAGAATTTCTTAAACTTTAGCTTGAGTTGGATTTACTTACTTTGTGATGGTATGATTCCACTGGCACTTCTCTTTTCCTTTGGTAGATGCCTTTTCTCTACACTTTTAAACAACAATACAATAAGACTTTAACACCTTTATAGCTAAAGAATTACATCTAGAGTAAAGGTCCTTACCTTAGAATGCCTAAGATCACCTCTCTACCCACAAACTACTCAAAAGCCCTTTAGAATCCTTAAAGGATTGGATGGAAAGTTGAGAGAAAAGGATGAATGAGTATGGCGGTGGAAGAAGAAGAATGAAGGGTTTCTAAAGTTAAACCCTTAATATCTCATATTTTCTCCACTTTTTCCCATTTTACCCTTACTCTTTCATAGGAATTCCACATTTGCCCTTTAGTTCTTTGCAAATGCACCCCCTATTTAAACTATTCTTCATGCAATTTCCTTGCATTTCACTCCCCACTTTTCCTGCTAATTAGGGATAGAATGGTCATTGTGACCCAAAGGAAGAATTCTCTAGAAACTTAATACACATTTTGTTGGGCTCTTCGCCGTGGCGAAGACTATTTCTTCGCCCCGGCGAAACATCACAGAACCTACACCGTGGGTTGCAGGACCTCATCGCCGTGGCGAAGATTCTTCTTCGCCCCGGCGAAGTCTGTAACACCAAAATTTCACCAAGTCTCTACAATTTCAGGGCAACCAAACCATATTAACAATATTTCAATTCAAATAAGAGCAAAATAAGAAACATTAGCTACGTACCTCGAGTGGGGCATTACACGTTGTGACAAATTCCGACTATCAACGACGGTGGTTACCGGAATCTGGCAAGAATGGGTGGGTGGGGGTGTTTTTGCTAATTTTTAAACTATTTTTTCTGTGGGTGTTTAATGAAATTAATAAACTTAAGGGTCTAAAAGCAATTAAAAAAATATAGTAATATTTCTGGAATAATGTGTCAAACAATATTTGGGGAATAAGATTGGGAATATGGATAGAAATAGGGAACCAAACGCACCCCATATTTCCTTCTATTTCTACCATCAAAGACAGATAAAAAGTAAATAATTTTTTGATTTTTTTTTTCTTTTTTCTTTTGGTTGAGGCCCACAACTCATTGTAAAAGTAGAGGAAATAGAAAATTAGGGTGAAAACCCCAATCGACGAGGGTAAGGTGGGTCAAATTAGCACTTCCCAGTTTAGGCTATGCCTTTCCAGCTGAGCTAGAGACATGGTATGATTCAGATTAGAGGTGGAAAAGTAACCCGCCCGGCCCGACCCGACCCGGCCCACGGCGGGTTACTTTGTTTGGTGGGCCGGGCCTAACCCGCCCGCCAGCAAAGGCAGGCCGGGTT
This sequence comes from Pistacia vera, assembly GCF_008641045.1. Taxonomy (NCBI): domain Eukaryota; kingdom Viridiplantae; phylum Streptophyta; class Magnoliopsida; order Sapindales; family Anacardiaceae; genus Pistacia; species Pistacia vera. The sequence continues at coordinate 24,380 of NW_022195619.1, forward strand.
AGGCCCGCCATTTTCTTCAAAATGGCTGGCCCAGCCCGGCCCGCCAGCCCTAACCCGCCGGGTTAGGTGGCGGGCTGGGCCGGGTTAGCCCGATTTTCTTTTTTTTTTTTTTTTTTTTTTTTTTATTTAACTTTTCAAATAAATAATTATAAATATAATTGTTTTTAATTAACTTTTCAAATATCAATAATTCAATTCAATTTTTTTGTTTGTTAACATTTCAAATATTAATTCAATTTTGATACAATAAAATTATAATATAAGAAAAATTATTCATTTATCAAAAAATAAAATAAGAAATTATAACAATTATTGCCTCGTTAAAAACCTCACCAAGAAAAACCCAATGGGAGAAAAACTTGGTAAAGAAAAAAGAGTGCAATAATTGACAATTAATTTACAAATTACATTTTACAAAACAACTAATTTGGGGGTGGTTCACTAGGACCTCCCTCATCTGTATCATCTATATTACAAAATTGAAATGATTCTACTAAAGTATTGTCGATAACCTCGTATTGATCTTGATGGCGCGATCGTTCCCAATCTCGAAGACATGTGAGGACTTCAATCATTTTTGGAGCAAGTTTAGTCCTCCTTTCATTTAAAATCCTTCCACTTGCACTAAATGTTTGTTCGGATGAGACGGTTGAGACAGGAACAGCGAAAACATCCAAGGCAAGTCTTGATAATACCGGAAAAATACATTTTCTGGCTCTCCAATACTCTAAGAGATCAAAGTGACCTGTTGAAAACATTTCGGGGGTTGCCAAATATTGTTGAAGTTCATTACTCTGCGACTCCATGGAGGACAGCATATTAGTTGTTGTTGTTGTTGGTGGTGGTGCGTCTGAAGAGGAGGCTGTGCTTCGGACTCGGGTCCTCTTCGGCCTATTCAGTGCATTCCAAGAGAATAAGTCTTCATTTGTTTCTTCTGCTACAGCTTCTCTGGATATTTCGCCTCTTTGCGACTGCGGGTTCCCATACCTGTTTTCATATTGGAAATATACTTCGAAAAGACTATTTTTTACCTCTCCTATTTGATTGACATATGATTCGTTTTGTAAATTTTCACTTAAATTGTCAAGACCATTTTCTAAACGTGCTAATTTAATTCTAGGATCAAATATAGCACCTAAACAATAAAGAAAAGGAACGGGTCTCCAATATTTCAAAAAAAAATTTTCCATTGCCTTTATTGGTGCATGTAAAATTTCATCATCTTTGTTTTTTGTAAATAACTCGGAAATTTTTATAATTGCATGTATTACCAATGGACTAGTAGGATAATACACACCAGAAAGTTGTAAAGTGGCTTGGTAAAAACATTTGAGAAAAGAATGAAATACTTTAGCTATCTTCCAATCATTTTCTACCAAATGATGAGGACCTCTATTATTTGCTACAAAATAACTAATTATATTAGCATAAGGTAAACATGAATCAAGCATTAAATAAGTACTATTCCATCTAACAGGCATATCTAATGCAAAAGTTCTAGGAGACATATTTGATTTTATACAAGCTTCTTGAAATTCAGCATTTCTTTTATTACTACTAGTAATCCAAGCTAAAGATTCCCTAATTCTATCAATATTTTTTTTAATTGTTTTCATACCACTTTTCACAATTAAATTAATAACATGACATGCACAACGTTGGTGAAAAAACTTCAAATTATTATATAAAAGATAATTATTTTGAAAAAATTCTATAGCTTTACTATTAGAACTTGCATTATCTAAAGTTAAACTTATCACTTTATCAATAATATCATAATCTTCTAAAACTTCAATAATTTTATTATAGATTTCTAAACCACTATGATCCACATCCATTAATCTAAATCCTAATAAAGATTTATTTAATTTAAATTCATTATCAAAATAATGACTAGTCACACAAATATAATCTTGTTTAGCTCTACCACTCCAAATATCAGCAGTTAAAGCCACACTAATATGACAAGTATGAAATTTATTTTTTAATTCTAATTTCATTTTTTTAAACAATTTTATTAAATCATTTCTAGTTGCAGTTTTAGAATAACTTTTAAATCCTGGAAAAAATGAATTTTGAACAAATCTTTCAAAATATTTATCTTCTGCCATATTAATAGGTTGATCAGATGCAGCAATATATAAAGCTAACTGTTCCCTATATACATCAGAATTATAACGCCAAGTAGTACCCATATTAGTTATTTGAGTTTGATTGCTTTCTCTATTTCCATGTTGATTAATATGTTTATTAGCATGCCTTTTTAAAGTACTAGTACCATTACCTGAATCAGCTTTATAAACATTTGCACAATATTTGCATCTTGCTTTCTTGACTTGAACGCCATTTTCTGTCTCGTAAAACTTGTCGAAATGCGCCCAAACGTCTGATGTGTGTCTGTCTTCGCTTTCGACGGCAGTTGATGATCCCGCCTCAGCTTGAGATGAAGTTGGACGAGGACGACGATTACGAGGACGACTTCTAGAACCACCGGGAGCTGTTGGAATCGACGGCATATTTTGAGGTGTATCGGATTCTGAGACTGGGATTGGGACAGCGGGACTATTTGAATCTCCTGCATTCATAGTAAAATCAGCGGGACTAGGACTAGGATAGTAGTTTTCTTCAGCATTGAAATTGAGGGGAGAGAAATATCTATCCATTGTAGTTGAAAAAAAAATTGATGTAGAAGAAATAAAAATTAAAGAAAGAGAATTGGAATATGGAAATTGGAATTTGGAAAATTGGAAATATGAATTGAAAATTGCAAAAACTAATAAAAATGAAAATAAGTGCAAATTGATAACAAAAAGATTAAGAGAATAAATGAATAATTGAGAGAATAGAGATTAGAGAATATGAGAGAATGAGAGAATTTGTGTTGTGAGAAAAATATGAGAGTTTAGGGCCAATTTATAGAAAAAAATGGGGAAAGAAAATGACGAAAAAGACCCCTCCAACGGCTATAAAACGGCTATATTTCAAGGGTAAAAGTGTAATTTAAAAAACTAAATTAATTTTGCATTTTTTTTAATTTTTTTTTTGCCAACCCGGCGGGTTGGCACACCCAACCTGCCTACAACCCGCCGGGTTGCGGTCCTCCTGCAGAGAGGACAAAATAGCAACCCGCGGGCCGGCGGGTTACCATTTTGCAACCCGGCCCGCCCAAGGGTTGCTGGCGGGTTGGGCTCAACCCGGCCCGCCTTAACGGGCTGAACCCTCTTTATTACGGGTCGGGTTAGGGTTGACCCGCCTAACCCGGCCCATTTTTTCCACCTCTAATTTAGATCAAGTCTTACCAAAATTAGATTTCCTTTTCATGCCATATTCATTTAGAATTTACTTGACAATCTATGACAGTGGACTTTGTATGTAGATGGCTCCTCAAACGAGAAGGGGGCAGCAAATGAGTTGTCTTGAAGGGAACCCGATCAAGGCTATAGTCAGATTCGAGTTTGTAGCCTCTAACAACAAGGCAAAATACGAAGAAATGCTCGCCGAAATCTGCCTCACCAAAGAAATTGGGGCAGAGGCCATCAAGATCTATAGTGACTCTCAACTCGTGGTCCCTCAATTTTTTGGGGAATATCAAGCAAAGGACAGAATGGCATCCTACCTTCGGAAGGTGAAATCTGAGCTTGAGCAGTTCAAATCTTTCACTATTCTTCAAATCCCAAGAGAGAAGAATTCAATGGCCGACGCTTTAGCTCGCCTAGCTTCAGCAATGAGCCAAGAAAAGACTGATTCAATACCTGTCAAATTTCTCCCAAGTCCCAGCATCCTCGCTTCACAGGAATCAGTCTTAGTAACAGGGCAGAGATACAGCTGGATGGATGCAATAATTGTTTACCTAAGAGATGGAACAATGCCTGAAGGAACAAGTGAAGCCAAGACATTCCGAGCAAAGCCAACTCGATACATGCTCATTAATGATAAACTGTATAAGCATGGGTACAATTCACTGCTCTTGCAGTGTGTCGATCATGAGGATGTAGACTATGTTTTGAGAGAAATCCACGAAGGCATCTGTGGGAACCATGCAAGGGGTAGATCTCTAGCATACAAGGTGTTTTGCCAAGGCTGTTACTAGCCAACAGTTTTTGGCAACGTAGTAGACTATGTGCATAGGTGCGACAAATGCCAGAGATTTGCAAATGTTCCACGAGCTCCACCCCAAGAGTTAACTACCTTGACAAGTCCTTGGCCGTTTGCAATGTAGGGGATCGATCTAATAGGCCGTTTCCCTCAAGGAAAAGAAGGTGTTAAGTTCACAGTAGTTGCAGTGGACTACTTCACTAAGTGAGCAGAAGCTGAGCTTTTAGCTGCCATCACATCGAACAAGCTGAAGGATTTCGTCTACAAAAACATCATTTTTAGATTCGAAATTCCTTATACCATAATAACCGACACTGGGAAATAGTTCAATTGTGAGGACTTTAGATCTTTCTATGGAAGGCTCAATATCAAGAAAAGTTTCACCACTGTTTATCGGCATCAAACTAACAACCAAGTAGAGGCTATGAACAAGGTGATCAAGCACACCATCAAAAAGGAGCTCGATACCCTTAAGGGAAGATGGACTAAGGAATTGGCCAAGGCCTTATGGTCTTATAGAACGGCAGCCAAAAGTTCGACAGAAGAAACCCCGTTCTCTCTATCATACAGGTGTGAAGTAATGGCCCTAGTTGAAGTGGGGATTAGTTCGTTTCGGAGGGAAGTATTTAATGAAAAAACAAACGATGATCTTCTCCACGTGAGGCTAGACCTAATTGGAGAACATCAAGCCAAGTCTCAGTTAAGGCTCGCCTCATACTAGCAGCGACCCAGACGATACTTCAACTCCAAGGTCAAGAACAAGGACTTTGAAGTAGGTGACCTAGTCAGAAAGGTTGTCTAGGATACACAAAACCCGAACTTGGGGACACTTGGATCCAAATGGGATGGTCCATTTAGGACCTCCAAAAAACTCGCACCAGGAACTTTCCACTTGGAACACCTAAATAGTGAAATCGTACTACGAGCATGGAACACTGAGCATTTGCGAAGGTATTACCAATAAGCAGCTCGAGTTTCAATCATGTTTTGTTTTTCTCCCATATTCATTGTAAGGTCATTTATGGCTAAAATTCTATTAATAAAAAGAGGTATTATTCATGAACTTTATTTTGCTCGTCACTTCTTATTTATTATTATTTTGTGTGTCATTTGTTATCTATCATTTCAAAATTATGACCTACGCGATCACACCCAAAACTCAGAGTAATTCGAAAAAAGGCAGCGTAACTCTGTAAGCCATGCCAAAATTCAACTCATGAAGGGAGAAATTCCCCAAATCGACGAAGTTAGACTTGAAAAAGCTCAAGTAAAACACGTTGAAGGAAAATTGGTTATAAACCGACAACCGAAACTCGAGACGGACAATCAGTCTAAACTCAGAGTTGTCGCATAAAATTTTCCTATATGTTCAAAAAGTTCCTTCAAAAGCGAGCTACACATAACTTGGAGCAAATTTGAATTTTTTATGATAAGTTCAATTAGGATGATTGAAACAACTCTACAAAAATAAAAATTGCTCGACAGAAATGTGCAAAACAAACTTTTCATTGATTATGTAAGTTTAGTTAAAAACTAAACCAAAAACAAAAACAAAAACAAAAATCTCTAAGCAATTGGAGGTGCAGGGGCATCATCGCCAGTAGGACAAGGGAGTTTGTCGCCAGTGGGGGCAAAAGGATCATCGACAATAGGAGTCTTGGTAGCCTCTTCAGGGGTAAGAGTCGGGGCATCCTTCAAAGTCTCGATAGGAGGAAGGTCAGCAGCAATAGGTGGGAGTGTGGCCAGAGAAGTCAGATCCTTGACCTCCTGCTTAACACCAGCATCTTTTTCTCCCTCCTCGACTTCCTCCTCATCTTCACCATCAGGCTCAGAGTCATCCGAGAAATCATATGCCATGCCTTGGGCCTGGGTCTTCGTCCTTGCAACCTCCTTCTAGTAAGCTCTCAAAAGGAAAGAAAAGTCGAGTGAAGGATGAGCTTCCATAGTTTTTACACCAAAAAGACCGATGTTTCCCAAGCACAGCTCGTGATGGTCGAGTTTAGCTTCCCAATGTCGAGCCTAGGCTGTTCAGCCTCAGCCTCGGCCCTTTAGCGACCTTCCACCTCCTTAGTGAGCTCAAGCGAGACCTTTTTAAACTTAACATCCCAATCCAAGGTAGCTTTCTGAGCTGAGGTAAGCTCGAAGTTCAGCTTATTGTTGACACCTCGCTATTGTGCCAAACTCTTCTTAGCCTCGACTACCTTTACTTTAGCCTTTGCCTGAGTGGTCTCACTCGCCATAATTTTGTCAAGGAACTCCCTTTCCTTGACCCCAAAGACCTCGGCCTCTTCCTTGAGCCGCTCAAGCTTGGCCTATTTCAAGTCCTTTTCTTTCTTTGCTATCTTGGCCCTAGCCAAGGCATCCTGCTTAAGCGCCTCCACTTCCTGCCACCCCTGATAAGTACCCACCAATGTGGGGTAACTCTCATCAAAGAGAAGCTTGGTCGTCATGCAAGCCTGAAAAGCAATGAAAGTCAGCAAAGAAGAAAAAGAAACATATATAAAAGGGGGGGCGGGGGGGGGGGGCGATTGACTGATATCTTTGTCACGTAGCTACATGCCCAAGACAGCAGCTCAGGAGGAGACGAATCTCTAATGCCCGTGTAAGTTCGCAGGGTGATGACATCCCTGACCACCGAGGCACCAACGTCGATGTGCTCGACGAGCTTGTTGATTATTGCATTGAGCACAACCCTCGTTTGTCATTTTGCCTCCCTACTGAGGTGAGCTTGATTTACTTCCCACAGGAATGACAACTTCGCCTGTGGGAATAGACTTTTTCTACGTCTTAGGGCCACAAACTTGCCTTTCAACCTTCTTGCCAAAGCCACCTTATTGCTCGGTGACCTTCTGTTTTCCCGAGTCCTCATGTGGCTCAATTGACTTCTTTTTACCGAAGCCTACATGTTGCTCCGAAACCTTCTTCTTACCCGAGCCATCATGCTGCTTGGGCACTTTTTGTTTCCCCGAGCCTCTAGTTGGCTTAAAGGTTTTCTTCGCCGGGCTCTTTTGGGGCTCAAAGGCACTTTTCTACCAGATTGCCTTGGAGGCAATCACGAGCTTCTTGGCACTTGGGCCTTCCCCAAGCTCGCCACCGCTGCGCTTGAGGACCAGGCAGAAGGCACCCTGCCCGACCATCCTAGCAACATCAGCAAGTTGTTTCTTTGCTAGAGCAATTGTGGTTTCTTGGTAGTCCAGGACGCTACCGACTTCTTCTTCAAGTCCTTTGGTTTATCAACACACATATCTATGAAAGAGAAGCAAATAATCAGTGACCTAAAAAAAAAAAAAAAAAAAAAAACAAGTATACAGTTTACCTTTTTCTAAGAAAGGTGTTGAATTTGGTGTTCTTGGTGCAAAAGTGAGATAAGCTAGTTAACATTGCACTCCCAGTTGGAAAGATTGCTAAAGCACTGAAGCTGCTCTAAGCTCGCTACAGAAAGAAAGTTTTGGTCGACGTTTACTGCAAAGCAAAGAAATTTGGTTAGTCTGACGGTCAAGGTTGGAAACACTCTTTGCACATACAAGGATCGAAGTCTTACTAGCTTCTGAAGCAAAAACACCGGTCTCCCCGACTTCATAAAAGAAAAACTGAGAGTCCCAATGTGGAATCTTCTTCAAGACGTTGACCAAACCATTAAAATGTACTTTCCTAATCTTGGAGAGGTAGTACGTTTGGTCTTGACTCTTTTTTAACCTATACAAGTGGATGAGCTCCTCAACAGATAGCTCGTCCAACTCAGCTATTTGGTATGCTATGTACATGCCTACAATAATGATATATGAGTTCGTCGACAACTGAAGAGGAACGATGTTGAATTGTCTCAAAACGCTATCGATGAAGTGATGAGGAGGAACGGACATCCCACACCTCAAAAGAGTATCAAAGACCGCCACACAACCGACGAGGAGATTTTTCCAAGAGAAGCCTCTCGAAACCCTCAAGGAAAGTTTAAGCTCATAAATTTCAGTTATGCGCCTAAGATCATCGGCCCCAATCTAGGAATGTGGTTTCTTCCGTGGCCTATGGAGTAGAGATCTCTTCAGCTAAACAATCTTCGTAGAAGCATGGTCCGAAGAGCCCGACACATCGGGATCTGAACTCTAGACAATGACATCCTCGGAAGCCTCAAGGATTACGCTGCTAATAACTATCGAGCCCGTTGGGGAATCGAACATGAGATCAATGCTATGGCTGCATGACGAAGACATGATGATAGCTTGCCTCTGGGTACCTGAAATAGAAGCGAACATGTGTAAGAGCTAGAAAATTTAGTGACCTATCCACACTTTGCTTTAAGTTCAGGCACCCAGGGTAGCTCGCGACGGACAACAGACACAAACAACCTACTAGGATTAAGGCGGCCGCCACCATAAACCTTCCTTAAACCTAGAACTGCCAAAAATATACTCAAGAAACCCTAGCAAAGCCTTAAAAAACTCAATGTGACCACGGTAATGGCCAACCTCAACTGTAAAAAGGCATAAAAGTAAGCAAAAAGGGGAAAGAAACCTTACCGAAGTGAAAAGATGGAAGAAACTCACCGAAAAAGCGCCGTGAAAATAAAGGAGCAGCGACAGATTAATCAAGAAAATCTGAAAACTTTTGCAAAGTGTGTAGACATTCTGACAAGGTCGCCCGCTTTTATAGTGGTTTGCATGGGAGACAAAAGGTCAGGATTCAATCGTAGCCGTTGATCTACAGTGAATCTCAGCCCTTCATTCGTTTAGCAATCTTGGCTCTTGGACGTGGCCACGTGTCAATTATCCACAAAGGGCGATCAAGCATCAGGCTGCCACAATCATAATTGTCGCCGCACGTCACTTCGGTTGTGCGCGTGGACAGTTGTAGTTGCCCACGCGCGATGAAAAGTAACTGCCAAAAGCTACCGCATTAAATGCAACATGATTGTGTGGAAGTTACACATATGCCCTTCACTTCAAATTCTGAGTTTGTCAAGAATATCACAGTTACGGAAAAGCGAAGTGTTGAGTACATCGATCAGGGATGAGTCCAACTCATAAAGCTTGACCGAATCTACATTCAACGCACAACAGATCAAGTTCGAGCTTGACATCAAACCGAATAATAGTCTTTAAAGCTCGAAATGAGCACCGAACACTAGGGGTAGATGTTGTGTGTGATTTTTCCATTAAGCTCGGAGAATTACGAGGTTAAAGCTCAACCTAGAATCAATTCGACTCAATCGATTGTCTGACCCAGCATAAGCTCGTCGAGTTGTAGCTCGACCTAGTACAAGCTAGTCGCAACAATCTCTACAGTTGTTCAAGCAGCTCATAAATAACATCAGATCCCGAATACCTTAGAAGGGATCAGATCAACAGCAACCTTGGCGCAATCTCAGCATTCAATCGCGAGAATATCATAGTTGCATTTCAATCTTAATTATAATCCCTTTATTTTTGCTCCTTCCTTTGTACAAAACTTGTATATAAACCTCCTCCAACGATGGAGAAGGGGTTAGCAAATTGTTCTAGAATTTTTATTGTAAGCTCTCAAAGCAAATATAAATATCAGTAGACATAGGCTCAAGAGTATAACTCATTCAACCGCTTTAAAAACTCTCTGTGTTATTTACTTTACTATTTCTAATTCATTACAGTGCTGGTTACCCGTTATCAGGCACACATCCATTCTGATTCTGCCAAGGTTAATCAAATCACTCTAGTTGGTATATTTTTTGCATCAACACATGGCTTCATGATCAGGTATGTTTTCTCACAATAATTGTTTAATTATTTTGTTTGTGAAAATCATGACGTTCTAAGATTTATGTTTATTTGATTGTTTATGTTTACAATCTTTAAGAAATTACTTACATGTTGTATCAGAGCATGGTTTTGGAACTCATGATTTTCCTTTAAGATTATTGGTTCTATGAATTTCTTTTGCACCCTAGAATTTAAATTGAAGATTTTGATATCTGCACTTAATTTTGAATATTATAAGTTACGGGGTAAAAGACTTTCTTTCATTAATGGGTATTACGTAAGGTATTTTGAATTGGTTGCTTTGGAAATTATCCTTCTCTTTTTTTTTTTTTATGAATTATGTTTTAGCTTTAAAAGAGCCCTTCTTGTTAAAAGAATTGGCTTCCGCCATTTGTTCTTTTTTGCCGCACTTGGAAAATGACGAATTGATTGCAGATTTTTATAGTGAAATAAAATTTTGTATTTTATTGTACTGGCTTATGTTTAAATTCATGGGTAATTGGGATGTAATATTCACAGATGTTGTTCTATTCATGTTTGGCTGGCTTTGGTATTTATTTATTTATTTATTTTTATCAATGCATGTTCCTTGTATTATTTTACTTGTAATGAATTCATGAAGTTTGGATCCCGTGACACCTTTAGCCTTTACTGGTTTAATTTAGGTTTTGCTTGTTTATTTCATCTTCAAGTGAATTTATGTATTCTATTAATTGCAAATGTTCTTCGGTCTAGAGAAATTTTACTATAGAATCCTATATGTATTCAAAGCATAATAGTGCAATTTCATATTGCAATAAAGGATGAATTTAATTTTCTCTGTTTTGGTTTCATGGTGTTATAAAATACTTATTAATATTTTATCGCAACCATGAATGAAAGAATAATGATGATTTATTAATAATTATTTAACTCTACAGAATTTTGCAAATAATTTATTCTAATGTTTAATAAATTATTCAAGTAAATATTCTAATTATGAGAGTTGATATATATAAAAGCTTATATATGATATTATGATAGTTTGTAAGTCACCAAAGTGGCCAAACTAGCACGTTGTTAAATTTGAAATATGAAAATTTTCAAGTTGTCCTTTTGATGCCTAGAATTTTTAAGATTCCTTATCCATAAGAAATTTAGACATACCCAAAGGTAAGTCAGTTTCTATGCATAAAGAATATAAAGAGGTGAGTTGATATTTTTCATTGATTTTATTTACATATCCAAAGATAGTAAATATAATTAATTAAAAATATATGAAATCGCCTATAAAGAAAAATAGGCATGTTGAATGATGATATATCCTTGTATCTACCCAAAGAAGAACTTTGATAGATCTTACTATTACATTTTTTGGATATGTTTTTATTTAAGCTAATGGTGAGTATTTAATTGCAGTTTTAGTTTCCTCTTTCTTTACATTCTCAAGCATCATCTGTTTCATGTTTAACGGATTGAATTTCTCAGAATGGAAGGAGTAAGTTCATTTCAATTTGGGAGTTTTAGATTTGGACATGGCTCTCGGTGCACAGATACTTGCTGATATTACTGATACCAGCACTGATGAAGAGAAATTCTATCACAAATCATGGTATAAGGCAAATAAACTTTCTCTAATGTTTATGCGGATGACAATAGCTGGCTACATTAAAGACACTCTTCCACAAACTGACAATGCTAAATAATATCTTAGTTTTGTGAAAGATAGATTTCATTCTGCAGATAAATCTTTGTCTGCAACGCTGATGTCTTCTTTGACAGCCATGAAGTATGGCAGCTCTCGAAGTATGCACAATCATCTTATTGAAATGACGAACATGGCGACAAAATTATGGAGGTTAGGTATGACCATTGATGATTATTTTTTAACTCACTTTATTCTTCACTCATTGCCTCCAGAGTATGGGACATTTCAAGTAAACTACAACACTATTCAAGATAAGTGGAGTTTAAATGAATTGTCCAGTAAGTTAGTACAGGAGGAATTAAGGTTGAAAAATCAAGGAGGTCATTCACTTAACCTTGTGAAGCATGAAGCTAGTAAAAATAAGACAAAAAAAATCAAGAAGAAAGGATAGAAAAAGGATGAGTTTAAGGATGATTCTAAAAATCAAAAAAAGGAACGTAAGGCCGATAGATGCCATTTTTGCAAGAAACCTGGGCACTATCAGAAGGACTGCCATAAATGCAAGGCTTGGTTCGAAAAGAAAGGTAAGTCAAGTGCTTTAGTATGTTTTGAATCAAATTTGACTAAAGTTCCTTATAATACTTGGTGGCTTGATTCTGGTGCTACCACTCATATTTGTAATACAATGCAGGGATTCCTTATGATCCAAACCACAAGTCCAAATGAGAACTTTGTGTTTATGGGGAATTGAATGAAGGCTTTGGTCGAAGGAATAGGGACTTATCACTTGATCTTGGATACCGGCCATCACCTAGATCTATTAGAAACCCTTCATCTTCCTTCTATTTCCCGTAATTTAGTTTCTCTTTCAAAATTGGACATTTTGGTTTTATTGTTAGGTTTGGAGAGCGTTGTTTTAGTTTGTATAAGAATACTATTTTTATTGGATCTGGTATTCTTAGTGATGGTTTATATAAACTAAATCTTGATCATATTTTTGCTAAATCCCTACTTACAATACATCATAATTCTAGAATTAAACATGGTTGATTAAACAAAAATTCATCTTTCTTATGGCATAGACATTTGGGTCACATATCCAAAGAAGGAATTGAAAGATTAGTAAAGAATGAGATTCTTCCAAATTTAGATTTTACTGATCTTAGAACGTGTGTGGATTGCATTAAGGGAAAGCAAACCAAACACAATAAGAAAGGAGCCACAAGAAGTTCACAGCTTCTTGAAATCATACACACCGATATATGTAGACCTTTTGAAGCTCCAACTTTTAGTGGAGAAAAGTATTTCATCACATTTTGATGATTTTTCATGTTATGGTTATCTTTACTTGTTGCATGAAAAGTCTCAAGCAGTTAATGCCCTTGAGATATATATTGATGAGGTTGAAAGGCAACAAGATAGAAAGGTGAAAATCATACATTCTGATAGAGGTGGTGAATACTACAGGAAGTATAATGAATTAGGACAATGTATGGGTCTAATTGCAAGATTTCTTGAAAAGAGAGGCATATTTGCACATTACACTATGCCAAATACACATCACAAAATGGTGTAGCAGAAAGTCGTAATAGAACACTAATGGATATGGTTAGAATTATGATGAGCAACTCTTCGTTACCCTTATCATTGTGGATGCATGCTCTAAAAACCGTTGTGTACTAATTGAATAGGGTTCCTAGTAAAGCAGTTCACAAAACTCCTTTTGAGTTATGGACTAGAAGGAAACCTAGTTTAAGGCATTTGCATGTTTAGGGTTTCCCAACGGAAGTAAGAATCTATAACCCACATGAAAAGAAATTGGATTCTCGAACAATCAATGTTACTTTATTGGTTATCCAAAGAAATCCAAAGGGTATAGGTTTTACTGTCCTAACCATAGTTGTAGAATTGTGGAAACTGGTAATGCAAAATTTCTTGAAAATGATGAGATTAGTGGGATTGATGAACAATGGAAGATAGATATCAGAAAGATAAGGGTGGGCACTTCCTTACCTAAATCTACTCCGAATGTTGTTCCCATTGTAGAACGTTTCAACAATAACGAACAACAATTAAATCAAGAATCATTCCATGAAAAACCTAATCCATTAAGGTCTAACGAAGAAGTATCACAAGAATCATCATTAAAAAGGTCTCAAAGACAAAGAAGACCTGCAATTTCAGATGATATGTGATTTACTTGCAAGAGTCAAATTTTGACATTGGAATTAATAAGGATCCAGTTTCATTTTCACAAACCATAAATTGTAATGAGTCTAATAAGTGGATTGATGCTATGAATGAAGAGTTGAAATCCATGGAACAAAATAAAGTTTGGGATCTCATTGAGTTGCCTGAAAGTTCAAAAAGAGTTGGTTGTAAATGGGTTTTTAAAACCAAACGCGACTCAAGTGGCAACATAGAACGATATAAAGCTAGACTTGTTGCCAAGAGTTATACTCAGAAAGAAGGCATTGATTATATGGATACTTTTTCCCCAGTTTCTAAAAATGACTCTTTAAGAATTATTATGGCGTTGGTGGCTCATTATGATTTAGAGTTACACCAAATGGATGTGAAAACAACCTTTCTTAATGGAAACCTTGAGGAGGAAGTTTATATAGACCAACCTAAAGGCTTCTCAGTTGAAGGAAAATGGCATATGGTGTTAAGCTTAAGAAGTCAATATATGGACTTAAACAGGCTTCTCGACAGTTGTACCTTAAGTTTAATTATACCATAACATCTTTTGGATCTAAGGAAAACATTGTTGATAGGTGTATATACCAGAAGATCAATGGGAGCAAGTTTGTATTTTTAGTCTTATATGTTGACGATATTTTGCTCGCTGGGAATGATTTGGGCATATTATATGAAACCAAGAATTTTGAAATGAAAGATATGGGAGAGGCATCCTATGTGATAGGAATTGAAATATTCCTAGATAGATCACAAGGATTGTTGGGGTTGTCTCAAAAAGGATATATTGAGAGAATTTGAGAGAGGTTTCACATGGAATCATGTTCAACAAGCATTGTCCCTATACAAAAAGGGGATAAATTCAGTCTCATGCAATGCCCAAAGAACAATATAGAACGAAAGAAAATGGAATCAATTCCATATGCTTCAGTTGTTGGCGGTTTGATGTGTGCACAAACCCGTACTAGACCAAACATCAGTTTTGTTGTCAGTATGTTAGGCAACTATCAAAGTAATATGGGAATTGATCATTGGAAAGCTACGAAGAAAGTTTTGAGATATCTGCAAGGAACGAAGGATTATATGCTCACATATAGAAGATTTGATCGTTTAGAAATAATCCGATATTCAGATTCAGATTTTGTTGGATGCCTTGACAATAGAAAATCTACTTTTGGTTATTTGTTCCTATTAGCTGGAGAAGTAGTCTCATGGAAAAGTGCTAAGCAGACTGTCATCGCTTCATCAACTATGGAAGTAGAGTTTGTGGCATGTTTTGAGGCTACAATTCATGCATTATGGTTGCGTAACTTTATTTTAGGACTTGAGGTTGTAAACACCATTATCAAGCCACTGAAAATTTACTATGATAATTCTGCAGTAGTTTTCTTATCCAAGAACGACAAATACTGAAGAGGTGCTAAACATATAGAATTAAAGTATTTTGCTGTTAAGGAGGAGGTCAAAAACAACGAGTGTCTATTGAACATATTAGGACAAATCTCATGATTGCAAATCCCTTAACTAAAGGATTGCAACCAAAGACATTTAAAGAACATGTAGTTAGAATGGGTCTTGGTTATAATAATTGATGCATTGACACTCTGAGCTCAATAATTTGTGTTTCTAATATATATAAATTTCCTATTTCTTTTATTGATGTATACATAATTGACAAAGAAAATAGGATATATAGTCTTTTAAGACATAATTGTGGACCATTATGTTTATATAACTTATAAACCGAGTATGATGAACGATTATTTGTAGTAGTGCATGGAAGGAAATATGTTACATAAACAACATATATACAACCGCCATGACTCACATTTAGTAGTTTGTTATGCTAAGGTGATTATGATGGGCATAAAGAAAGGTTTCATTTTTATTGCATGCTTGATGTTATATCATTAACCAATTATGTTAGTTTATCAGATGAGCCAAGTGGGAGATTGTTGGAAATGGCTCATCAGTTGTCCACTAATTTGAATTCAATTCAAATGTTGGCAGTTACTAGTTGTTTTAAATTTGTCGGTTACATGTGCAATAATTTTTTATCAGTTACATGTGCAAATAAATCTGACTGTTACATGTGGTTATTGAAAAATGATTCCTAGCCATTGGATGAATACTTGATGGACATATCAGATTAATTGTTATTCTCTATATGTAAACTAGTCCTCCCTCTACCCATAAGAGTTAACATTTTTCCGCATCAATTTTAGCGTTATATGTAAAAGGGTTAAAAGAGGAGAAATCAGTTTTTATCTCAAAAGTTTATTATCATGGCTTCAGGATCAGGTATGTTTTTTCACAGTAATTGTTTAATTATTTTGTTTGTGAAAATCATGAAGTTCTAAGATCTATGTTTATTTGATTGTTTATGTTTACAATCTTTAAGAAATTAGTTACATATGTTTGGTTAGCGCTTTACACTAACTTTACGTAATGACATAGTTTGATTAGAGTTAGCTTAACCAACAACCCATCATAACATTTTCTTTGCTGATTCATTCATTCAATGTGAATGGTGTTTTTAGCTCACATTTAGGAAGGAAACAAAAGTTGAAGTGGGCTGCCTACAATGAGTCCATTCACAACCAATGTTTAATGATTACTAAAGCAATTAAGAACATATGATTCATTGCGTATGTGTGGTGCACTGAAGACAGCTTTTAAAAGTTATGCGGAAAGCTCTCCCATAGGTTTGATCCTAGAGAAGCTAATCCATTTTCTCATTGAGCGAAGGGCACAAAATAAATCGGATTGATTTTTTGACCAAAAGTACTATGTGAAATCTTCAGTTTTTTCCTCTTTCTCTATCCCATAGGTACAACATTTGAATCAATAGAGAACCTTTTTTTCTGTATCTATATGAATAGAAAACCTTTTCTTCTGTATCTATATGAATCGATATTATTCCATTCCAATTCCTTCCCGATACCTCCCAAGGCATTCTTCTCGATACAATACGGTATATTGAACATTAACCCAATCTCTATGTAAGAAAGCGACACTTAATGAAAAAACAAAAACCTCGCCTGACGTGAACTGTCACTTACTTAGAACTAATTCGTAGGCGCTTTTAGGTAGTTATAATTAAACTAAATAAACAAATATAACAAGCGTGTGATATTCAACATCAACCAAACTCTTAGTTTTCCTAAGCCGAAGGAGAATGCATTCTTGAGTCAACAAGCTAGAATGGTTTGGAACCCCTTTTCTAAGCTTGCTTCAAAGCCCTTACGTTATAGGGGTAGTGGCATAACGAACTAAATATGTAACCTATGACATCTTTAATAAAGCTGAAAATAAATTCTTTAGCACTCATGCTTTCATTATGGATTAACTACAAGTATTGACTTCAGTAACTTATTCAGTTACCTTCTATAGTTGAGGCAGCAAAGTACTAGATGTAGCATCAATATCGGCGTAACCTTTTTCTTTTTTTTTTTTTTTTTTTTTTTTTTTTTACAATAAAGAAATGACTAGTACTAAACTAGTAAATATTTTTGTGTTACAAGAAATACATAGAAAGTTTGTTGAAAAAGTTTCATAAGGATAAATGTAAGTCCGTAGCTACTCTTATGGCCTTGACTGAAAAATTGCAACAAGTTGATGAAGTTGAAAAAGTTGATGCCAAAGTTTATAGAAGCTTGGTTGGTTTCTTGATTACCTAACCAATACAAGGGTTGATTTGATGCATTCTCTTTGCATTTTCTCTAGATTCATGAATGAACCCAACAAGTCTCATTTTCCTGCAACAAAGAGAATTTTAAGGTATTGTAAACGATAAAATCTACAATTAAACTTGTGAAGATGGGATCTTGTGATGCGAGCCACTGATAATCTAGATAGACCTGTGGAGGGTGCCTTTACAGTTGAGGGGGCATCAGTAATGTCGGGAAATCATTGGAATATGTAAAGAGTTTGGGAAGGAGAATACTGGAACTTCGGAGAGATCTCTTTCATGAGAAGGTTTGCCTCTGTTTATACAGTGAGCCCCAAGGGTCCCCATCCTAGTAGGACTATGATTCCTACTTAGTAGGAGAGTTCTCCTCCTGGTAAAAGATTAGATTTCTCGCCTTTATCGGTTAAGGCTTTCCTCATTGGGGTGAGATCTAGGATCTCATCAGAAGAGAAGATTGGCTAGGATTCTGATCCTAAAGTGGACTGTTGTGGGCGAATGGGCCGGACCCAGTTCAACTTAACTCGTGGGGTGGCCCAACTCATAGAGCAGGCAGTTCACAAGGTTTCCTAAGCGTGGGCTCAATCGAAATTGGGCCAAGGCCTTGGGTCGTGACACATTTATAATGTTATTGGACCTCGTCATGTCCAATACGATTTTTAGCCCACACGGGTATCTAAATGATACCAAAGAGAATTCTATATGAAAAATAAAACAATTACGAGTTGCAAGTTTTACGAATAGTGACTAGTGTCATGTCTGGCCCAAGCCCAAGTCCGTATGAGAGCCAAATTTGTTTCGAGAGGCTTGACTCAAACTTGCCCCATACTCGACCCAGAAGCATCAAGGAATCTGCTAGAGAACCATTCTAGAAGCTTCTAGAATATTCTTCACCAAAAAGACAACATAATAGGACTATGATTCTATTGCTTATACACTTAATCCTAGCCATCCATCTAAATGGATATGTACGGATTTGGACCGTCAATCTACTCGTAAAATCCTATATAAAGCAAGCTAATCTTAGGTTTAATGTAACGCTTACATCAATGTAAGTAGCTTTATTTATGCCCTAATACCCTTAGTTGAATTTTGTTAAAGTTATCTTGAACAAGTGTGAAGGAAATTCTTTAAAATGTTATAAGGGGTAAAATGGCCATTCCAGTCATAATTAGATGAAAGAGTGGGGAATGAAAAAAAGTAGAATAACATGGAGAATTTTATCAAAATGAGGGCATTCTTGTAATTGACTAAGGGACATATATGAAATTTTTAGCAAGTGCAAGCGTAAAATGGGAAACTATATATATTATTATGTAGTAATAAGAGTTCAAGAGTTGAAGCCCTAGCCACTCCACCCATTATTCACGCCACCTTCACCCCAAATTCTCTCAAATTTCTTCACTAAATTTCCAAGGAAATTCATAGGATTTTGGCTAGATTTTGATAGATTTCAATCCTAAGCATTCAAAGGTAAGATTCTTTGTAAAACCCCCCTCCAGTCAGGTATCCTCTAAATATCCCTCAATGAGAATCCCGAGGATACATGTCTGGAGAACGAGTTGTATTTAGAAAAAATCTNAGTCCTAGCCGTAAACGATGGATACTAGGCGCTGTGCGTATCGACCCGTGCAGTGCTGTAGCTAACGCGTTAAGTATCCCGCCTGGGGAGTACGTTCGCAAGAATGAAACTCAAAGGAATTGACGGGGGCCTGCACAAGCGGTGGAGCATGTGGTTTAATTCGATGCAAAGCGAAGAACCTTACCAGGGCTTGACATGCCGCGAATCCTCTTGAAAGAGAGGGGTGCCTTCGGGAACGCAGACACAGGTGGTGCATGGCTATCGTCAGCTCGTGCCGTAAGGTGTTGGGTTAAGTCCCGCAACGAGCGTAACCCTCGTGCTTAGTTGCCACCGTTGAGTTTGGAACCCTGAGCAGACTGCCTGTGATAAGCCGGAGGAAGGTGAGGATGACGTCAAGTCATCATGCCCCTTATGCCCTGGAGTCTGAACCAATTAAGAAACGGTTACCACCATGGAGTACTAGAGGGATTCCTAAACCAACATACGTACCTAAGCCATCTAGTAAGGTCAAATATCCCATTTGTCATTATGTGTTTAATCATCGTCTGTCAGAATCAAATTTGTCATTTGTGAATCAATTATTAACTCCTAACAGTGTGTAGGAAGCCTTATCTGATCCAAAATGGAAAGCTGCTATGAATGAAGAGATGAAATCATTAAAAAAGAATGAGACTTGGGAACTTGTTGATTGTCTACTAGGAAAGAAAATAGTTGGATGTCGATGAGTTTACATTGTGAAGTAAAAAGTTGATGGTATGATTGAATGATTTAAAGCAAGACTAGTAGCAAAAGGGTACACCCAAACTCATGGGATAGACTATATAGAGACATTTGCACCCGTAACCAAAATCAACACAGTACGTGTCTTGTTATCTTTGGCTGCAAACCTAGATTGGCCATTACAATAGTTCGATGTGGAGAATGCTTTCCTACATGGAGAATTGTCTGAAGAAATCTATATGGATCCTCCACCAGGGTATATTTTACCAGGGAAACATAGCAAAATGTATGTAAGTTAAAGAAGTCACTGTATGGGTTAAAACAATCTCTGAAGGCATGGTTTGGGAGGTTCACCAAATCTATGAAGATTTTTGGGTACCATTAAAGCAATTTAGATCACACACTATTCCTTAAAAAATATCAAGGAAAGATCATTGCACTTATTGTATATGTGGATATAGGACATGATCCAAAAGAAAGGAAGGCTCTGCAAAAGTACTTATTAGAAGAATTCGAGATGAATGACCTAGGTTCTTTGAAATATTTTCTCGGAATTCAGTGTCTCGATCTAACAAATGTATCTTTCTATCACAAAGAAAGTATGCCTTGGATGTACTGCAGGAAACTGGTATGTCAGCATGTCAACCAGTTGATACACCAATCAAAGAAGGCTTGAAATTAGGATCTAGACTGATCAAGTGCCAATTGACAAAGGGAGATACTAGAGACTTGTGGGAAGATTGATGTACTTGTCTCATACTAGGCCAAATTTTGCTTATGCATTGAGTATAGTCAGTCAGTTCATGCATAATCCTAGAAAGCAGCATATGAACGTAGTTATGCGTATCCTAAGATATTTAAAACATGTTTTTGGAAAGGGAATCTTATTTTCTAAAATTAAGGACTACCAAAATGTGCATGCATATACCGATGCTGATTGGGCTGGAGTAGTGGATGACAGATGATCTACTTCTGGTTATTTCACTTTTGTAGGAGGTAATCTAGTCACGTGGAGAGGCAAGAAATAGAATGTTGTAGCACGCTCAAGTGCTGAAGCAGAATTTAGGGGAATGGCACTTGGGATTTGTGAAGCTTTGTGGCTAATATTTCTACTGCAAGATTTGGGTTATCAACCCAATCAACCAATCCAGTTATATTGTGACAATAAAGCAGCATGTGACATTGCTCACAATCCAGTTCAACATGATCGTACGAAGCACATTGAAGTAGATAGATTTTTCATCAAAGAAAAACTGGATGAAAAGATTATTGAACTGCCCAAGATTCAATCAGAAGATCAATTAGCCGATATTCTTACCAAGGTTGTCTCCAAACATATTTTCTCACAAGTGTTAGACAAGTTGAACATGTGTGACATCTACGCACCAACATGAAGGGGGAGTGTTAAGATTTCCATAATATTGTGTAAATCTTTTGTAATCATGTAAATATTATGTAATCCTTTAATTATGTCAAGTATACGATCTTAGAATATTCTAGAGATTATGTAGGCTATGTTTGTTTCCCTGTTTTCAAAATATTCTATTCCTATTCTGAAAAAAATGCGTGTTTGTTTCAATATTCTCAAAATCATATCCTATAATATTCTTCTATTTTAAACCCCCATAGGTTTGTTAATTTAACTAAACACCCCCAACAAGAAAGTTTTATAAATTGACAAAAACATTCCCACCCACCCATATTTGTCAGATTCTGGCAACCACCGTCAGAAGGTGGTCGAAATCCGACGTAATGGCATACTACCGGATGGATCTGGCTGGTAGTGCCTTTTTTGGTCAGATCCACGACAATATATGAGCCGTCATTGATGGCCAGATGTGGCCGTAAATGGCCAGATCCAACTGTAGATCTGACATTTTCCTACCAGATCCATGGTTGATCTGGCCGAAAAAGGCCACCGCGGCACACGACCGGCCAGATCTAGCTGATTGTGTGCAATGACACCAGATTTTGGTTAGATTCTGGCGGTATTGGTCAGAATCTAGCAACTGTGGGTTGGTGGGGGTGTTTTTTTTCAATTTATAAACTTTTTATTATTAAGGGTGTTTAGCTAAATTAACAAACCTAGGGGTGTTTTTTGTTAATTTTCAAATCCTACCTCGTAATAATAACCCTACTCAACTTAACAATAATATTTCAAAAATACTACTCAAAATAATAAAATAGGCACAACCATAATCTCCTAATTATGTCAGACAAAATATTGTGCAATCCGTAACTGAGATAATTAGGGGATTTAGGAGATCGTATACTCCCTATATAAAGGGTGTAACTCTTTAGTGAGAAATCAATGAATTGAAAATACAATTCTTCAAATTTACAGGTTTCTCCATAAGGAAAGGTTATTGCAATTCCTTTTTTGCTGTCATTTAGATACTAGCTGTTGCCAGGATCAAACAAGGAGTCTCCAAACACAAACAAGGCTTTATGTGTTGCAGCTCCACGCTTTGACTGAGCATGGAAACTAATTGGATTAAGAAGAATACTTGCAAATAAGAGTATCCCATAACAAAGGAATCTCATACTTGCCAATCATGTTGTAGTTTACAAGTAAGAACCATTAATCAATATTTGGTGGTGGTGGTGGTGGTGGTGGTGGTCACATGGCAGTTGCTTTTGAAATGGTGAGTGGAAAGTGTGAATAGAAGAAGAAAAGTTTGACTTATGGATACTGAATGTGGGCTTGGGGGTCATGCCACTTTAACCAGTGGTCGGCATTGTTTGATGTGTTAAGTTTTTTGTTTCCTGCAAACAAGTAGAATTTGGGTTATTTTGTAAATTATTTGAAGAATCATCCTTATGTGATGGTTCAAAGGCCATTAAAACTTTTAAATCTCTGATTTCTCCTCTATTTGTGTTTGGCTAATGAGAAATATATATATATATATATCTATCTTCAATATTAAGATGGGAATAGGTCCTCATTGTTGGAGTTGTCAACCACTTCAATAATAAGGGGCAACGCCCCCAGGCCCGTAGGCGGTTTGGGCTTTTTTCATGAAAAGCCGCTGAACGATTTCTCTAAGTTATTATTTCATTATTTGGTTTGGGCTTAGGAATAGGAATCCTTATAATATTATATTTTAGTCTTTTAAACTTAGTATATAAATATTCTTTTTCTCTTAGTATGAGTGTGATAGCAAATCATAGGGCAAATTACATTCATTGTAAATGAGAAAGGTAAGGCAGTATTACGTAGCCTATTAATTGGGTGAACCAGGGTAAATCATGCATATTTCTTTTTTCTCTTTACTATTTTTGGTTTGTGTGTGCTTACTATTTTTTTAGTTTTGTATTAATCTACAATGTTTCATTTATGAGCCATTCAAGTAAATTATTTAAGAAAAATAATTAATGTTTGATCAACAACATAAGTTTTGGATAAGATATTGTCTACTTTTGACACACAATATTCTCTTACTTCTACCTTTATATACTCATCCAAGAATTAATTTGTGTCAAGTTAAGTTAACAACGTGAGTATGTGGTCTATGAAATACGAACAAAAAACGTACCATCGTCCATCATCATCAATGTAATTGCTGAATTATCATATTGATCGTTAATATATTACAACAATGCTAGATGTCTAAACAAATCTTACAAAGATTTGTGTATAAACTGACATGATAGAAAATGAATGGAAATGAAAATTTGAAATGTTGCTCAGAGATTTTTTTGAAATTACTGAAATGAAAACTAGAAAGTAACAACAATCTCAAGATCAGATATCCCAAGAGAACTTTTGTCACACGAGTCCTTGACCTATGGCTATGGACTAGAAATGCCAATCACCTTATTTTTCTAGGAACATGACATATTACATGCATGCATCCCCTTTATTTAATTAGAGATTAAACAACATCTCGACATTGTAACAAGGTCCTGTGACATGTTTTGGTCCTCTCCACATCAGCTGTGCTAGTTGAAAGTTGGCTTTGTCAGTATGATGACCCCCATCAAAAAACACATACTCGTTCACATCTTCCTATAAATTGAAAGGTTCCTTAGCACTACTGCAATTTTCTCCATTCAGTACTCCATTGCTACAACATGCAACATTTCCTACCTTGAAGCCTAAAGGAAGATCAACAAAAAACCATAATCAATTTAATAAAAATCTTGCCAATTAATTAAAGACGTATGATAAAAAACGATGATTGATTGATGCATTGATAATTACCATGTTTTTTGGGATGAAGAGTTCTGTCATGAAGAGCATTGTAGTAATCAAATAATGCATATTTGAAACCAGGGTGTTTAAGCTCAAATTGCTCTAGGACAGTAGCTAGGAAACTGTTGTGCAATGTTGCCTGGCTCATGAATCTATCTACACAATCAACCTCTACATTATTGGTTTTTTGTCTGACACTTGGCATGCACCCTGTTGATGCGTGATTTTTGACACCAACTAACCGCACATGTGAAATGCTGAGCTGGCCTAGAAGACACACGTGAATTTTTTTTTTTTTTGGGGGGGGTGGGGGGTTGAGAATGTAAATGGTGGCAAGGCAATGTTTAAAGTGGGTCGGATGCTTGACCAAGCGAATCCTACATCCACTGATATTGTATTTATATTTAAAGGATCAGGTCGCAGCTTAGCGAGCTAATGAGAGTACAAATGAGAGAGAGAGAGAGAGAGAGAGAGAGAGAGAGAGAGAGAGAAGAGAGCTAATCAAGAGTAAAAATAAGCGAATCCCACAAACGGGAGAGAAGCTCTCTATTTGTAGTGGGATACATTGAGGTAATCATTACTGAATCCGTAAAAAGGGGCCACGTTCTGTGCAAATCTTCCTTTACGTCCCGTTATTCACCTACTCGCGTGATCTCCTCGCTTTATGTAGGGATTGAACACGTGGACGGCCTCGAGCCTTTCGATAGTCTGGCACACACCCACTGCACTAATAGGAGCATGCTGCTCACACCAACATGCGACGTGGCGGCGTCTGAATAGCTGCAGGATCTGCCTAGACCTTGACCACTTGCGTCTACTGGGCTCTACGTCAGCCCTATTTTTTCAGGCATAATAGAAGTCCCTTAATTTTTAAGGTTTGAGAATCGAACCTTGGAAATTAAAAATGCCTTGATCGACGTGCTTGAACAGATACTGTTCGAAGTGACTTGATTGTGAGGGAGGTTGAAAGGACATCTCCTCGCATGCGACCTGAGGTGATCTTTGACCTTACAATCAGCGACCTGGATTTGGGTATCCAGTTCCATAATGATGGATCCGACCTTGGTGGAGTCTTCGACCTGTCTACACTTAGTAGCTTTCAAGAGGATAAGTGGTCGCTGCTTCGCAGCTGATATCTGTCGAGGTCGAGGAATCACATCGCTTTGCAACCGACGTGAGATGAAGTTGAAAAGTTACGCCATCTCGTGACTTACGAAACGGAGAGTTTTTTTCATAATGACCTCTTTGAATGTTATCCGTTGCACTTTTGCAGCAGATACATTAAATGAAGCATTTTTTGCTCTGACAGACGTGTCTTAAGCGTAATAGGTGCTAGCCATTCGCATTAAATGTGAGCCATGCTAAAACGACATTCCCTATCAGAGCATTAAATGCGGACGTGGGCGCATTAAATATGGAGGAGGGAAAACCTGTCGTCATTTGAGTATTTCAACAGAAAGAGACTACAATATGATTTCTCGAGGCGTGACGGTCACTCTTCCTTGTTGATTCATGACATATGGTCGCGATCAACGGTCAAATGTGTTTTCTGCCCAAACGTCGTTTGACTTTGGAAAACCAAAGCGTCACTTCCTCAGCTATATAAACCCCAAGCACTTTTCAGGCAAAGTCACAGTACTTTCATTCTCGGAGAGAAAGCAAGAAATTTTTGCGAATCTTGGTTCTTTGCCTTCTAGAGTGGTGTTTGACTGATTATTCGGAGTAGACAAGCCAACCTTTCTCATCCCAAGAGGTAAAGACGAATCCCTTCTCCTATTTTGATTTAATTTTGCTTTCGACAGTCGCCATGCGACGACTGTCCGTTGGTATCTGATCAGAGATGAAATATTCTCTATTGAGTCAGGTCCACTAATGGTGGCCCTTTAAGTATTCTGTTAGGGTTTAAAGGAGGAAATATTTATTTTCTCCTCCACATCATCGTACGAGATAGTGTACAAGGACTGAATGGTTCCCTGCTTGTCGCTTTTGCAAACTGCAACATAATGAACCCCCCAACAACAAGAGCCAAAGAAGGGACCAGTTTGCCCATGCAGGATGCTCATGCAGGTCCCATTCGGGAGATCTTCTCAGTGCTTACTGAGGAAAAACTTGAAAGGGTGATAGACCAATACGCTATCAGCATGGAGGTCTTCCGCGATAGGACACGCACAGCTCGGTATCCGCCACTAGGGGTTGGCCGCGATCTCCGAGGACATTTTCAAGGGTGGGGGGTTGATCCCTTTCCACCTTTTTGTCAAGTCAGTCCTAGACCATTTTGGGATCGCACCAATGCAACTCATGCCGAATGCTTACATGATTATCGGTTCCATGTACATTGCGTGTCATGAGAACGGGCTGGGCGAGCTAACCGCGGTAGAGCTCGGTTGCTCATATATCCTAAAAAAGAGCAAGGACAAGGATTCCTACTACTTGTCCAGGCGACCTACCATAGAAGCGGGGATACACAGTTACCCGAGCAATGTAGGACCGTATGAGACGAAGTTCTTTTTCTTTCATCACGATAGCCTTTGCTGCTTCTAGGAGCCGAGTAAGTGCTTTTTCCTTGCGAATTTATTGACTTTACTAGTCTTTTGCTAACGAGCTATTTGTTTTTCTGGTAGTTAACAAAATGACCAATTTAGATCTGCTCGCGGACCCGAACAGGATCACAACCTTCGGTTTCCTGCCCGAAGCAAGTCGCAATGCGAGACTACTCGTGACAATCACAAACTTGTGGAAATACAGTTTCTTCAACCAAGACACGACCTTAGAGACCTCGCCGAGTAAGTTTCTTGACTTCTTTTTTTACTCCTCGAGTAGCGAACTGTTTTACTAATGGTGTTCGCATGCAGCGACCATGCCTCCCAGAGTACCCAAGTCACCACGACCAAGGCAATTTTCTTTCCCCCGAAGGGGTACTGCCAGACAAGCTGGAGCGTCTCCTAGCAGTCCCTCCAGTAGGGGTACATCGACGATCGATTTGGCCCGACTTGAGGGCGCCGTTCACCCTAAACAGAAAACTATGGCCCAAAAGCCAAAAAAGAGGAGGCTGATTCGGACCGAAGAATTGGAGTCCAAACTGGAGGGTTTGGGCATCTAACCAGAAAGGTCGCAGCCCTACTAGGCCTATCGTTTGGGAGGGCCAGCTGGTGGCATGACCGACATCTCCGTCGCTTTCGAGGGCCAGCAGGTGAGGCAACAGATGACTTCTGCCCATGAGAGGAGGTCGGGAAAAGAGCCAGTAGGGGGGACTCTACCTGCAGTGAGCATTGGTACCCCCGTCCTAGAGACAATGGGGCATCTACCAGACCATCTGCAGCCTGTAGTCTTTGCATTACTCGAATGCGGGCTCGTTGAGGTCTTCAAGCTGTTCATGGCTTCCGGGACCATGGACCTGATGACCACGTCTTTCCACCATCTGAGCTAGGTAAACGAACTGCCCTTGGCGAGGACATTTGCTTATGCAATGTAAATAACTTTGTTCTCTTCGCTATGCAGGCTCTGCTCTCTATGCACCTATCTTTGCAGAAGGTCTAGCTCGGGACTGTTGAGGGATTGGTGGAGATAAGGGAGGAGAATGCGCGGCTTAAGAGGGATTTGGCGGCCGTTGATGCAGAGAGAGATTTGTCCATCACCTCGGCGAACCAGTATCTGAATGAGAGAAATGTTGCTCTTTGCACGGTGGACTTTCAGAAGGCTGAGCTGGAAAGGCAAGGGGAGAGACGAATGAGCTCCGGAGGATGGTGGCCAGACTCACCAGGGAGGCCGGTGAGAAAGACCAGAAGCTGAAGGCAGCCATTGAATGGGCCTCGCGAGCAGAACTGGATAGTGGCAAGTTGTGGGAGAGTACCGAGAAGCGACAATCAGAGCTGGAGACTGAGCTCCATTTTACTCGGGGTCGCGTCATTTCGCTAACTGTGAAGATGCAGCAGCAAGAGGCGAAGATTGAGAATAGGGCTGCAGAATAGACGATTCAGTCTATCTTTGCCCTTCTTTCGAGGAATCCCGAGATGGATCTGTCCGACTTCTTTGAGGATTACCAGAGCGAGCTCACTTCCATGGCACAGGCTAAAGCTAAGGAAGCGACTCGGGGGCCCAACCTGGAAGATGAACAGGCTAAGTTCGTTCTCGAAGAACCCGCACCCGATCAGGCGGCTGGCGACCAGCTTGGGGGAGAAGATCAGTGATCCGCTTCTCTTGCTTTCTCCCTTTATGCTTCTGTACTTTTCCCTTTTTCTATTAATAAAGATATTGCTTTTCACATTCTTTCATGAGTATTTACAATTTCCGCATTCTTTTTACATATGAGATCACACTCTAACTGTTTACAATAATATTGGTACAGATTGATACGAACAGAATTGTATATATA
This sequence comes from Pistacia vera, assembly GCF_008641045.1. Lineage (NCBI taxonomy): Eukaryota > Viridiplantae > Streptophyta > Magnoliopsida > Sapindales > Anacardiaceae > Pistacia > Pistacia vera. The sequence continues at coordinate 52,590 of NW_022195619.1, forward strand.
TGGGAAAATGATTACAAATGATCAGAGTTATAAACTTGCTATTACAAAGATTGTAAAAATGAAAATCGACCTTTACAAGGGAGTAATTGAGCTTGGAATTACTGATAATAAGGTCAAAGATGCTCAGCATTCCAAGCTCGGGGTACTTTGAAACCATTTAGCCTTTTGAGATGATAAGTCCCCGGTCTTAGCACTTTGACGATGTGGTATGGGCCTTCCTAGTTCAGTCCTAAAACTCCCGCACTTGGTTCTCTGGCACCAAGAAGAACTTCCTTCAAAACAAGGTCGCCGACTTGGAAGTCTGTTCTCCTGAACTTAGAGTCGAAGAACCTCTTCGTGCAATGCTGATAGGCTGCTATTCTTAGCTGAGTTTTGCTGCGATGTTCTTCAACTAAGTCCAAACTTGCGTGCATAAGCGCTTCATTGTTGGCTTCGTTGTACAGGTCTCTCCGAAGTGAACCGGTTCCTACCTCCACAAGGATCATAGCTTCACAGTCGTATGCTAGAAAAAAAGAGGTTTTTGAGGTAGAGGTTCTCGAAGTTGTCCTGTATACCCATAGGACTTCGGGGAGGTCATTGGCCCAATTCCCTTTGGCTGCGCCAAGCTTGGCTTTAAGAGTGTGCTTGCTGGTTTTGTTGATAGCTTCAATTTGACCATTTGCTTGCAACCTTGCGACTGAGGCAAATTTTTTATGAATACCCAGCTCGTCGCAAAATTGCTTGAATTCCTTGTTGTCGAATTGTTTGCCATTGTCTGAGATGAGAGTATAAGGAATCCCATAGCGGCACACAATGTTCTTGAAGACAAAGTCTTTGAGCTTTCTGGTCGTGATCGCAGCTAATGGTTCTGCTTCGACCCATTTGATAAAGTAATCCACCGCGACCACGATATACTTGACTCCTGATGCGTGTTTAATACAACATGCAAAAATAGCAAGTATACTAGTCGCAAAAAGTAATAAAGTGATGAGTGAGTATCGTCCCACGAGGATAGTGTTACTAATTACCGATTTTTCTAGTTTAAGTCCTAATTGAAGCAACAATAAATTGGATTGATGGAAGATTAACAAACTAAATACAAATGCAAAACCCAACAACTTAACTAATTAAACAATTCTAAAACAAATGCTAGGGTGTTGAATTCACCTAAATACGCTAACCCAAATCATAGAATCTATTACCCAAGTTCTAATTCCTTGATTGAAAATCGAATTCCCTAAGTTGTAAAACATACATTCTCATGCTACATTTCCCTACTTATCCCTATTAAGCTTCCGCACCCAACAAAATGAAGATTAATAGTTCAAAGGATTTTAAGCTTTGTGGAATTCTATCTAGATTTCATAGATCGCTAAACCTATCTCTAGCGTTTGCTAATCTATGGTATTTATCCCAAGAGGCACAATCACAAATCACTTCTCAGTCTCATTGTGAACAACACACATTTGAATGGTGATCAAGCATCCAAAAGACATTAAGCAAAGAGATAAACACTCAATCATGAAATTAAAACTCAAAGTAATTCAATCCATATAAATTTGAATCATTGTATCAAGATTACATCAAACCCTAGCTAAACAACTCAGTTCATACTCAAAAACGAAATAAAACAACAAAAACAAACTGAATCAAGATTCATCATTGAAAAGCAAGCAAAAGATGGAGAAATCTTCTCTAATTTGAAGCCCAAATCTTCAATAATCTTCTCCTTCCATGAGCTGCCTCCCAAATCACGAACCAAGCCCCTTTTCTCTTCCTTTTCGCTCTAATTTATACCTCTCTCACTTAAGGACGAAGCCCTAGCAAGCCAAAACGCGTCGTTTTATTTTTGCATCTGACGCAGGTTTCGCCGCGGCGAAGCTTTTTCCTCGCCGCGGCGAAGACTTACAGACCCAGTTTGAGCATGATATATTTAGAATCTGGAAAAGTGTAAAACATATAAATTGTAGCCCTTTCAATTATCTTTCTGGTCGTTCAAGAATCAGCACAATCCGAGGTCTACAGCTCAAGTTATGGCAGAAATACTGAAGCACGTCCAAAGACGTTTTTCTTCAGTTCCCAGCGTCCTTTTCACGACTTCAAGCCAAGTTTTCACCTTTGTCCAGTCAGAATTAGGAAAAACCCAAAACATGAACGTTGTAGCTCTTCTTCTTAGCTTTCCAAAGCTTCTAAATTCAGGTTATTCCGAGTTTTCAAGCTCAAGTTACACAATTTACGCTCAAAACTGTCATTTATGCTAAAAATCATCGTTTAGGCCTACAAAGACAAATTAATAGAATTAGGTAGCAATTATGGCCCAAATTGTATGAAAAGTATCCTAAATCCTATCAAAATTCAATGCAAAATCATAGTATAAAATACGCTTATCAACTCCCCCTTTACCAATTGGCATGGGACCGATGAGATCGATTCCCCACATTGAGAATGGCCAGCGGCTGGTCATGGTTATCAGTTGGTGGGAAAGAGCTTGCGGTATGTTCGCGAATCGCTGGCACTTGTCACACCTTTTGAAAAAGTTGTAGCTGTCTTCTTGGATTAGGGGCCAGTAGTACCCTTGACGAACAACTTTGTTGGTGAGAGATCGTGCGGCAGTGTGATTATTACATATCCCTTCATGTATCTCCTTTATGATGTAATCTGCCACTTCGCTGGTTACACATCGGAGGAGACGGGTGTTAAACCCTCGCCTGTACAGCTGGTCTCCGATGAGAGTGTAACGAGCAGATCTTGTTCGTAGAGTCCTTGCTTTGACTTTGTTGTCAGGCAAGGTCCTGTCTTTGAGATACTGAATGATAGGGGTCATCTAGGAATCTGATTCTGTTACATTCACGGCCTGTTTGGTCGGGCTGATACTAGGGGTTTTGATGAACCAAATAGGAATATTTTCTGGTGCATTTGAATCCAACGACGAGGCTATCCTTGCCAAGGCATCTGCCATAAAGTTGCTGTCTCTAGGAATCTGTGTGATCGTGAAGTACTTGAACGGCTTGAGTGCGGCCTTAGCTCTCTTCAGATAGCTCATCATATTTTCTTCCTTGGCTTGGTACTCCCCCAAAATCTAGTTAACAACCAGCATGGAGTCACTGTGGATACTGATCGCGGTTGCACCCATTTCTTTGGCCAACCGCAGTCTAGTGAGCAGAGCTTCATACTCGACCTCATTATTGGTTGTCTTAAAACCGAATCGGAGAATGCCATGAATGCGAGCCCCTTTGGGACTCAAAAAGAGAAGACCTGCCCTGGCCCTCTTTCTGTTCGATGATCCATTGACGTAGAGGCTCCAGGTCGATAGATTTTGAGCAGTTTTCTGAATGACCTCGATGGGCTGTTGCTCCAACTCATTCGTCGGATGATATGAGAATTCTGATATAAAGTCAGCAACGGCCTGCCCTTTGATAGTTGCTTTCAGTCTGTACTTCAGATCGAACTGACTTAATTCCATGGCCCATTTAAGTAACTTACCCGACGCCTCTGATTTCTGGAGGACTACCTGAGTGGGTAATTGGTCATTACATGGATCGTATGGGTATGGAAGTAAGGTCGCAACTTTTTGGAAGCGATCATCAGGGCATAAGCTAATCGTTTCATTTTCGGATACCATATCTTGGCATCTAACAAACGCTTGCTCGCGTAATACACTAGCCATTGGTCCCTGTTCTCTTCCCGAACTAAGGCTGCACTGACCGCGAACTGAGAGACGGATAGATACAAGAGGAGGATCTCTTGCGGCAGAGGCTTGGACAGAAGAGGGGGCTTCTCGAGGTGTTCTTTAATACTCTAGAATGCCTGTTCGCACTCGGGAGTCCACTCAAACTTTTTGTTGGCCCTTAGAACATTGAAGAATGGCAAGCATCGATCTATTGCCCTCGATATGAAGCGACTGAGTGCCGCTATTCGCCTATTAAGGCTCATAACCTGCTTTTTGTTGGTCGGGCTTTTCATATCGAGGAAAGCTTGGATTTTCTCAGGGTTGATCTCCATTCCCCTTTGGTCAATCATGTATCCTAGGAATTTTCCTGAGGATACTCCGAATGAGCACTTAAGGGGTTTAGCTTCATTCTGTATTTTCGGAGGATGTCGAACATCTCAGTGAGATGCGCTATGTGATCTGAAGCGACTTGACCAACATGTCATCTACATAGACCTCTATTGATTTCCTGATCTGTTCGGAGAACATTCGGTTAATCAACCATTGGTAAGTTGTTCCAGCGTTCTTGAGGCCAAAGGGCATAACTTTGTAGCAGTACAACCCCCGATCTGTAACAAAGGATGTATGCTCTTCGTCCGACGTGTACATCAGGATTTGATTGTATCCCGAGTACGCGTCCATAAAACTCAGCAGCTCGTACCTGGAGGTGGCATCCATGAGTTGGTCGATTCTGGGCAGGGGAAAGCTATATTTTGGGCATGCTTTGTTGAGGTCAGTGAAGTCGACACAGGTCCGCCACTTGCCGTTGGGCTTCTTTACTAGAACCGGGTTGGCAACTTAGGTCAGATAAATCGTTTCTCGGATGGATCCATTTCGAAAAAGATTATCTTCCTCAAGTTCCAAGGCGGCATATCGCTCCAGATCCATCGCTCTTCTCTTTTGGTGAACCAGTTTGGCTTCACTATCGATGTTCAATGCATGGCAAATAATATCCAAGCTGACCCCGACCATATCTGCATGTGACCATGAGAACACATTAATGTTCTCTCTGAGGAAGCTGGTCAGTTCGGTGGCGAGCTGGGGGTTGAGATTGCTCCCAATCCTTAACATTTTGCTTGGCTCGCTCTAGTCGACCGACACTTCAGACAGATCCTTAACTGGCCCACTGGAAGGGCATTCCTGAATACAAGGATCCATGTTATCCTCGGTTGGGCCAGGCTGTGGCTCGATCCGACTGATCGCCATTGCTTGTTGGGGAATGCCATGTGAGATGCCTTTCCCTTTGCACGCCATCTGCACTACTTTTACATAACAGTCGCGAGATACGCGCTAAGATTCGCTGACTTCCCCTATCCCCATCGGGGTGGGGAACTTCATCTTCAGATGGTATATCGAAGTGACCGCCTTGAAGTTCCTTAGCAGAGGTCGCCCAAGGATACCATTAAAAGCAGATGGGCAATCCACTACCAAGAATTTCGTTACCTTGGTCACCTCGTCAAAGTCACCCAGCGTGATTGGAAGCGAGATCGTTCCTTTGGGGATCAGGTGGTCCCTTGTAAAACCATATAGGGGGATCGAGGCGGGCTTCAGGTCGGCCTTGTCCAAGTTCATTCTCTCGAAAGCTGCTTGGAACAGGATGTTCACAGCACTTCTGTTGTCTACCAACATTTTCTGGATGTCATAGAGCCCTATTAGGGGTGTGATCACGAGAGCGTCATCGTAGGGATGATGCAATCGAACCACATCCTTTTCGAAGAAGGTAATTTTCTCCTCCTTGCGAACCTTTGGTGGTCACCGTGTCATGCTCATCACACTGATAGGGTCGTGATGGGCTACGCGAGCATATCTTGTCCCCCGAAGATCATTCCGATGCTACAAATACCTTTGCAATCACGACGCTTCTTTCCTGGTTCCTTTTGATTTTTCTCCTATGTGGGAGTGGAGTCATCAATATATTCCTTCAAATGCCCCTGCTTGATGAGGTCTTCGATTGCCTGTTTGAGAGCTGGACACTCATCCGTGTGATACCCATGATCCCGATGAAAGCGACAGTATTTTTACTATTTCTGGCTGATAGGGGATTTTTCATGGGCTCAGGCTCTCCGAGCAGGCTGGCTTATTCTAACTTGTCAACAATAGCCGATATAGATGTATTCAAAGGTGTATACTAATTTCTATCGCGATCGCGACGAGGAACTGAAGCATAAGACTTTTTGGCTCGTACCTCGGTTTCTTTCCTTTTTGTTGATCGTCATTAGCCCATCTGCGATCAACTCTCCTACTTTCCCCCCGACCAGGTACACTACCTGAAGCGCCTGGTCGCGATGGTGGAGTGCCGCCACGGAGTTTTCAATACAGAGGTACTTCTCCGCAAGGTTATAGAAGCGGGTGAGGGAAACATCATCCTTAGCCTGTAACTCTTTCCACAGGTCGGTCTGTGGGCGAACTCCCGCTATGATGAGAGTCCGAACGGACTTTTCGGGAGTGTGAGCTACCTTATTAAGTTCTTTGTGGAATCGATCGATGTACAATTGGAGGGATTCATCCCTCTCTTGACTTATATTGCTGAGGTAGCTCAAAGGAATTGAGAACTTTCGGTTTGCTTGGAAATGCCTTAGAAACGTCGAGCTCATCTGAGGCCACGAGCTGATCGATCCCGCTGGGAGCGACCTGAACCACCGTTTGGCATGAAAGGTTAGAGTTACTGCCAAACAATGACATTTTGCCAAATCCGAAACCCGGTGAAGCTCCATCAGGTCATTGAATTCATACAAGTGATCCTGCGGATCAGAATTTCCATATAACGCCCGCATATCGGGCATTCTAAATCTTAATGGGAGAGAGGTGGCTAATACTACTGGAGAAAAGGGAGACGTTGCTGCGACCTACCCTTGCTCATTTTCTGAGCTTTTATTTGATCTAGAGCTCGCTGTAGCTCCTCAATTTGAGGCGGCGGAGCTATCTGGGGATTGCTTTCCCCCATGCGAGTTCGACACTCGCGATTGCGGTTAAGGAAAGTTCGGAGGTCAGATTCCTCTTCGCCTCGGCCGGTAGTTCCGGTCGCCCTTGACACACATTGGCTAGAGTCGTGTGATGGCGATGAATGGTGCGGGGAATTTTCACAACCTCCGCAGTGGTACGAACCGCCCCGTGAAGTGTGGGAACCTCCTGCACGATGATGACCAGGATCATTTTTCTGGCAGTGATGAGAATCACCCCACCCAACACTTTTATGGGGGTGTTCATGCGATGTGGCATGGGACGGCTTGGGCTGCGTCCTTTCACTGAGTCTTAACGCCACAGGTATTCTACCCGAGACGTGGTCGGTGTTTGCCAACCCTTTGGAGCCCTTAAGCTCACTGTTCGCCACTTGCTTACCCTTCCTTCGATGGGTTGCAGTGCACATGGCTTGGGCTATTACCCTTCTCCGCGCTTTCGCGTGACTTGTAGGCGTTTTTGGCGGTTGCATCGCCCCAGCTGATTCGAGTGGCACGCCCCAGTCCAAACGGTTAACCAAAGGTTGGACCGTCTGGAGAATATTGTTGAACCTCTCCAGGTAACTCATAATGGTAGGGTCAAGTTGTGAACTTGAAGGGATATCCCCTGCGACATTTTGTGGAACTAAGGGCACCTCGAGAGAAATGTCCTCCTAGACTTGGGGGATCTCCTCAGCACCATGATTGGTTTGCTCAGATTCGAATCGGCGAGCCATTTGCTGTTGTAGGACTAGTTAGTTAGAGATTCTTCTGATGAAGGACGAATACTAAATCAGGCCCTCATTCTAGCGCCAAACTGTTGATGCGTGATTTTTGACACCAACTAACCACACGTGTGAAATGCTAAGCTGGCCTAGAAGACACACGTGAATGGGGGGGTTGAGAATGTAAATGGTGGCAAGGCAATGTTTAAAGTGGTTCAAATGCTTGACCAAGTGGATCCTACGTCCACTGATATTGTATTTATATTTAAAGGATCAGGTCACAGCTTAGCGAGCTGATGAGAGTACAAATGAGAGGGGGAGAGAGAGAGAGAGAGAAGATAGCTAATCAAGAGTAAAAATGAGCGAATCCCACAAACGGGAGAGAAGCTCTCTATTTATAGTGGGATACATTGAGGTAATCATTACTGAATCCGTAAAAAGGGGTCATGTTTCGTGCAAATCTTCCTTTACGTCCCGCTATTCACCTACTCGCATGATCTCCTCGCTTTATGTAGGGATTGGACACGTGGACGACCTCCAGCCTTTCGACAGTCTGGCGTGCACCCACTGCACTGACAGGAGCATGCTGCTCACGCCAGTATGCGACGTGGCTGCAGGATCTGCCTAGACCTTGACCACTTACGCTGACTGGGCTCTACATCAGCCCTATTTTTCCAGGCATAACACAACCCAAAGGTTCAACATTCTGGAACCCAATTTTCCTTACTCCTAGAGCATAAAATTCCTACAAAAATCACAAAAATATATCTAATTATATGTACATTAATTTACTGGTAATATATATATCGGTGTTCTTGTTCAGCATATGAGGCAACGACTACGTGAGGTTTAACGTGAACAGAGATCCTACTCTTTCCGAGCAGGTTGAACTTGTAGGGCAGGTGATGGGTAATTATACAGCTGCACTCGAAGTAAGATATATCCTAACCCTTCAATATATATATATATATTGAAGGGTTAGGATATATCTTACTTCGAGTGCAGCTGTATAATTACCCATCACCTGCCCTACAAGTTCAACCTGCTCGGAAAGAGTAGGATCTCTGTTCACGTTAAACCTCACGTAGTCGTTGCCTCATATGCTGAACAAGAACACCGATCTGTGCAAAAGACTTTTGGCTTCCTCGCGGCCTAATATCTGTTCCAATTGTTTTACGATGGTCTTGTAATATTGTAATTGTACTCCAAGGTTAATCTGAAACATGTACAAAAACATTTATATATATATATATATATATATATATGCTGACATGAAGCACATGACGAAGAAGAGATTACCGCCCGCTCACTCTAGCCAAGAACACCTGCCCCGGCTGAAGCAAAGTTGATTCCATCAATAAATTCACCTCCTTCCTCCAGGTATGGTGCTGGTAGTCTCAATTTTGCATTAGTGGCTGCAGCCAGTAATCAAGTTCATATTTTAGGATATTATTATTACATTAATGTCTTCCCAAAGTAATTCTGAGAATAGTAATTATTTATTCTGCATCAGTTTATAGTGTTATTGCTGTTAGATCTTTTTCTTAAAAAAAAAATAAAAAATGTCTGCACCATTATCACGTGGTTTAATTTCTACATTTGGTTGCTAGCTAGGGCTTTACGGTGCCAGAAAGGATTACACATGTAAATAGTCAAGTAAGACACCATTTTTATTTTCTCAAGATGTCTCTATTTTATGAATTTGATTTATAAGTTTCATATAAATTGCAAAAAGAGTTCTCATTTTCATGTGCTTTTCCGGTTATATATATGTTATCCTCTATATATACATACCATTGGTAGATGAACAACAAAATTAAATTCCTTTAAATAAGTACAACCAAAACTAGATCATGTATATGTACTATGAGTAATGAGAATTTTTTTTTTTTTTTTTTTTTCTCTGAATTGACATCTGCTTGATGGTGGACCACTGGTTCATCTTTTGCGTAAACATCCAATAATTAGAGTTAATATTGTCTCTGGATTATATGTATTTTGATTGGTGGTCCTATATACATGTACAAATTTATCAATTCAAATTGAATTTCGTTATAACCTAGCAAACTTTTTTTTTATTATTTTTTTTGTAACTGGGGTATTAGGTCAGTTTACGTGTACTTTAACTAATCATGAGGTTTCAATAAATACCTTACAAGCCCAATGGATCAGCTAAGTCATAAATGTAATAGATGACCACTTTGTATACATACCGTTGGTAGATGAATAACATGTTCGGATATTATGACTTGCTTTCTTATTTGTTCTAAAAATATTGTATATCTTTAGGAAAATTATTTAATAAAGAATATGATTATAAATAGAAATAGAATTATGAGAGTCATATTAGAAATTGAAATATGAATCCGATTAGAAATAAAATGTCTCTTATACTACCTATAAATATAGGGGTGGGAATCAATTCAAGGTTATGAAAGAATATGAGAGTACAGATATTGGATGTAAGAGTTGTTAAACATGTAAAGTGTCTTAGAAACTAGGATTGTAAGATTGTTTCCGCTCTAAACACTGGGTTGAGCTCTATTAATTATGTATTGGCTATAGAAGATTTCTCTCATTTGTGGATGTAGATGGGTTATATCGAGCCACGTAAATATCGTGTCTCTTTATACGATATAACTTTATTCTTACATTATTAATCTCGAATGTATATTTTCCATTGCGCGATCTCATAGCACAAAAAAATAAATTCATTTAAATAATTACTAAAACGAGATCATATGTATCTACTATATATGAATAATAAGAAAAAATCTCTGAATTCACATTTGCTTGATGGTGGACCACTGGTTCATCTTTTGCATAAACATCGAAGAATTTCCTTGCGGTGGTCTTATATATAAGAACAAATTTGTCAGTTGAATTTGAATTTTCTGTTGTAACCTAGCTAACTTTCTTCCATTATCACCATTCTTCATAAATTATAATTAGAAAAATACATTTGTAGAGAATTTTGGCTCGTTTCTCATACGATCATTGAATCAAGCAGTATAAGGTGATCTTAGACACGCATTGGTTTTAGAAACCAAACAAAAATATGCTTCACAAGGGGGAGGTGAATCGACATTTATTAATATAGGACCACTGCTTCATTTTCACAGATTCAGACAATTAATCACAATTAATGTTTTTGGACTATATACGGATTATTATTCATTAATAACACTTACTTTCCATGTGGTGGTCTTATAACATTTTACAACCTAACTTTTTCTTTTTGGTAACTAGAATCTCTAGCCAGTTTACGCGTACTTCAATTAATTCTTCGAATCCATTGAACACACTATAAGCCCAAAAGACCAAGTAAGCCACAATATTATTGTGGTAGGTGACCCGAAGGCTTGAACCTGGAAACTCAAGGAAGGAAGCAAACCTCGACTGTCAGGCCATCCTCTTAGGGTTTTCATAACTTAACTTTCTTCACCACTATAGATTAAATTTTTTATATTAAAAACAAAGAAATAATAATCATCAATATGTCTTTAGAGAATTTTAACTCGTTTTCTTGGTTAGTTTCCTTCTGAGTCGATATTCATCTTTTTGCAAAGAACAAATAAAATTGATTTTGCATTAGTTTACATGAATGGAGAAGAATGGTCCGACTTTCAAGTAAAAATAGTGGCAAAACAAAAGCTAGTTTAGAGGAGGAAGGAGTCCAACTACATATATATATACACTATTGTGTGTGATTTTTCTACCAAGCTCAAAAATTACGAGGTTATAACTCGATTTAGAATTAGTTCGACTCAATCTATTGTCCGATCCAGCATAAGCTCGACAGAAATGGACAAAATAATTTTTTTATTGATTGTGTAAGTTTAGTTACAAACAAAACTTAAAAAAAAAAAAAAAAAAAAAAAATTCTCTAAGCAATAGGAGGAGCGAGGGCATCATCGCCAGTACGACTAGGGAGTTTGTCACCAATGGGGGCAGAAGGATCGTCGACAGTACGAGTTTTGGTAGCCTCTTCAAGGGTAAGAGCGGGGCGTCCTTTGAAGTCTCAACCGGAGGAAGGTCGGTAGTAATAGGCAAGAGTGTGGCCAGAGGAGTCGGATCCTCGACCTCCTGCTTAACACCAGCATCCTCCTCTTTCTACTTGACCTCCTCCTCATCTTCACCATGGGGCTCAGAGTCATCCGAGTAAACGTAGGCCATGCCTTGGGCCTCGGTCTTCATCTTGTCGACCTCTTTCTGGTAAGCCCTTGGAAGGAAGGAAAAGTTGAGTGAAGGATGAGCTTCCCACAGTTTCTGTATTAGGAAGATTGACGTTTCTTAATCACGGCTTGTGATGGCCGAGTTTAACTCCCCGACGTCGAGTCTGAGTTGTTCAGTCTCCTCGGCCCTTTGGTAACCTTCCACCTCCTTGGTGAGATCGAGCAAGACCTTTTTAAATTTAGCCTCCCAATCTAAGGCAGCTTTCTGAGCTATGGTGAGCTCGAAGTTTAGTTTATTGTTGGCACCCCACTGCCGTGCCAAATTCTTCTCAGCCTCGACCACCTTTGCTTTAGCCTTTGCCCAAATAGTCTCACCCGCCTTAATTTTGTCAAGGAACTCCCTTTCCTTGACCCCAAAGGCCTCCATCTATTCCTTAAGCTGTTCAAGCTCGGCCTGGTTTGAGTCATTCTCTTGCTCTACCACCTCTGCCCTAGCCAAGGTATCCTCTTTCAGCGCCTCCGCTTCCTGCCACCCTTGATGAGTACCCATCAATGTGGGGTAACTCTTATCAAAGAGAAGCTTGGTCGCCACGCAAGCCTTAAAAAAAAACAAAACGAAAGTCAGCAAAGAAGAAAGAGAAGCGTATAAAAGACAAAGGAAAGGGCGACAAACTACCGATACCTTTGTCACGTAGCTGCATGCCCAAGATAGCAGTTGGGGAGGAGACAAATCTCTAATGCTTAGGGAGCTCGTTGATTATTACGTCGAGCATAGCCCAAGCTTCCTCGTCTGTCATTTTGCCTCCCTACTGAGGCAAACTTGATTTACTTCCCACGGGAATGACAACTTCACCCATGTGAACAGACTTCTTCTTGGCCAAGTCCTTGGCCGCAGACTTTTTAAGGCCACCAGCTTGTCCTGCAGCCTTTTTGCTGCTTAGCGACCTTCTGTTTTTCCGAGCCCCCTATAGCTCGGTCGACTTTTTATCGAAGCCTTCATGCTGCTCTGGCACCTTCTTCCTGCTTGAGCCATCATGCTGCTTGAGTGCTTTCTGTTTCCTCGAGCCTCCAATTGGCTTAGATGTTTTCTTTGTTGGGCTCTTTTGGGGCTCGACGACACCCTTCTCCCTAATTGCCTTGGAGGCAATTGTAGGCTTCTTGGCACTTTGGCCTTCCCTAAGCTCACCATCGCTACGCTGGAGGACTGGGTGGGAGGCACCCTGCCTGATCGTCCTGACAGCATCTGTAGGCTACTTCTTCGTCGGAGGGACCGACAGTTTCATAGCAGCCCTAGACACTGTTGTCTTCTTCTTCAAACCCCTTGGTTTCTCAACCCACATATCTATGAAAGGAGAAGCAAACAATCAACGACTTAAAAATACAAAAGCAAGTAAGCACTTCACCTTTCTCAAGAATAGTGTTGAATGTGGCTTCGTCAACGCAAAATCCATACGCTTTCAACTGAGAAAGCAAGATAATCTCGTTAACATTGCAATCCCTATTGGAGAGATTGTTGAAACGCTGAAGCTATTGCAAGCTCACTGTAGGAAGAAAGTCTTGCTTGATGTTTATTACAAAGAAAAGAAATTTGGTTAGTCTGATGATCAAGCTTGGAAACACTCTTTGCACACGCAAGGATCGAAGTCTTACTAGCTTCCGAAGTGAAAACACCGGTCTCCCTAGCCTCATAAAGAAAAATTGAGAATCCCAATACAGGATCTTCTTCAGGACGTCAACCAAACAATTAAAATATACTTTCCTCACTTTGGAGAGATAGTATGTTTAGTCTTGACCCTTTTTTAACCTTTATAAGTAGACGAGCTTCTCTGCAGATGGCTCGTCCAACTCAGTTATTTGGCATGCTATGTACAAGCCTACAATAATGATATATGAGTTCCCTGACAATTGAAAAGGGATGATGACAAATTGTCTCAAAACATTGTCGATGAAGTGATGAGGGGGAATGGACATTGTAAAACCCCTCCTTAGTCGTGTATTTCCTAAGTATCCCTTGGCCATTGAGAATTTAGAAAATGCACACCTAGGAAAGAAGTTTGCTTTAAAACCCTGTTTAAAGAATAAACCTGTAATTTAAAAACATTTTTTTTTTTAATTTCTAAACTATAATAAATTCATTGTACAAGTCAAATATTATAGTTTCCTTTCTTGGAGTAAATTATGAAATGCATAGTAATAATTACTAGAACATACACACTTTTACAAACTTTACTAGCAATTTGACTTCCTTTAGTAGCATAAACATATTTACTTTATTATAGAACATGAACATATTTACTACATTATGAAATGTGAGCATAATTACTTCACTAAATACTAGCAAAACCATTCAATAGTCATCATTAAAACCAAGTTCTCAAAATCCCATAACAACATCCCTTCATGCTCGTAGCATCCCTTGGAATCCTCTCCGAGCTTCATGCCTTAATCCTTACCTGGAAAACATATAAATATCGTGGGGTGAGTGCTAATCTCTTAGTAAGGGGATATGGCTATTCTAACTTTCATGGATTTCTTACACATACAAAACGTTCATAAATTCACAGCATATTATTCATTGTCAATGTCATAAATCATAGTCATGATATTCACATTGACTTTCTTAAACACATAAGTCAGGTATACATTTAAGCATCCTAAAACCCTAAACATATATGACTCATGCAACATTCACAAACATGACATGCCTATTTCTTTTATCTAGGTATTCGCCATTTTGTTTATCTTACGAACTAATTGGATTCATTTAAACCATTACCTTGTTCTTGATTACCACCTCAAAGGACTCATGGTTTCCATAAAATTTCCATTACTCTAATCTTGGTTTCACACCTCAAGAGACTCATGGAATTCATATACCAGTACTTTGGTCTTGGCCTTACGCCTGAAGAGACTCATGGAACCATATACCATTACGCTGATCTTGGCCTTACACCTCAAGAGACTCATGGAAACCTTTCTTTCACATTTCGTAAATCCTCCATAAGTCAACTAAACTAGGCTGTATACGTTATCATTTAGAATGCATTCATAAGGGATAACATCTCCCTTTAACATACATAAACATTATATATGCGTTCATCATACATGTCATTTACAGCCAACTTATGCACACGCTCATTCATAACGTTCATTCATCTAGCATATACCCACGACCACTTTCATAAATCTTTAGTCAATTGAGAAAAATTCCTTGTCATGAATATTTTCTTAATATTTCTCATTTTCTTAATTCGCTCAAAATTTCATGATACATAAGGAATTTCACTACGTGTCTTTTACCATTCTTGTTCATGTTAGGCCATAGGATTTATTTAGTGCCTTAACCGAATTTCCAAAAAAAAATCAGAATTTTTTATTTGGAAGGTGGATGCCGCATTCTTTTGCATGCCCATTATTCAATTATCATTCAAGCATTTCCCAAACACAAACCAAGTCATAAAAGTCACATAAAACCCTCCCTTTCACATTCAAACAAGTGCCAACCATCGTCCAACTAAAATTCTCTTAAGTGGCAATATCCTCCTCCTTTTCCAACACAAACCTCAACCAACACCAATTCAAACAATACATAAACAAACCATAACTTTATACATCAAATTAACATAAAATTAAGGTTTACTAACCCTAGGTGTTGATAACATAGTTTAAAGGGAGGTTTTCCCCTTACCTTGGCAATCAAAATACAAAAAAAAAAAAAAAAAAAAAAAAACACTCCTCCTTGGCTCCAAATAAACACTTTCATCTATAACAAGCATTAACACTCATGAAATTGCTTTAATACATTCAAACTCATCAAGCTAGGGTTTTATGGATTACCTTAACCCTTAAAATTGAATCTTCTTAAGGTGTATCTTGATCTCATTCAAGAAATTGCCTGAAACACGAAGAAAATTTGAGAAGAAAATGCTTGGATTAGTGGCTTTAATGGTGGATTTGAGTGAGGAAGAAGAAGATAATGCATTTGGGGTGTACAAGGTCGACTCCTCTCTCTTAAAACCTTATAGATACTTTATTTTATTAATACTCTTGTAATAACTGCTTCATACTAGGTTACTCATAGAAATACATAAAGTAAAATGCATTTATATTAGCAAAAGTAAATGGGCCCGAAATTTTCTTTTAATACATATAATCATTCTTTATACAAAGTAAGGTATCATTTGTAAAAGTTATCAAAAACAGTGGATAGTGTAGCTATTGCTCCTCGCTTGCCGACGCCCATCCGACCGCGTCCTCACCTAGATCCTGCAAACGCAAAGATAAACAACGGGGTGAGCACAAATAATGCTCAGTAAGTAAATCCTCTACTTGTCTATCCCGTAACTCTTTCTCTTAATTATTTCCTTACACTCTTCTCATCTCATTTATTTTCTTTTTCTGTTTCTCTTTCACACAGCTCTCTTTTCTATTAACTTTCTGTTGTATGTCACGGCCTCATCTTACCGAAGGCACGGCTGAGTGGAGATCACAAAGCACCCACCCACTCTTCGTGACTTCTACTCATTCTGTTCCTCTCTTCTTTCTTATATTTTCTCATTCTTTCTCACTTGAATGTCACGGCCTCATCTTACCGGAGGCACGGCCGGGTGGAGTTCACAAAGCACCAACCCATTCTTAGATTTTTCTCATTCTCTTTACTTTTAGAGTAACTCATTCACAAAGTTCTCTATTTTTTCTTAAACTACTTCTTAATGCACAATTAATGTTTAAGTATGGTTCAAGCTTAAAGTTTCTTACTTAATGCACTTATGAAATGCGCAAATGCAATATTGCATCAAGATAGTCATTCTGCACAGGTTACACTCAAGAAGACATAACTTGAGTTATACACATCGGATTGATACGATTTTGGTCTCGTTTTAAAGCTTAGAGACAGGGCTACAACTTTTATGTTTTTTTTCTAAACCCAATTCAATCTGTAAGATGCCCAAAAATCACTCAAAAAGTCACAGCTGTGACAGGGCAGTTTGGTAACATGTTTTCACTTAGGCATTTAATCAAACATTAGTTGTGCATAAACAAACCCTAATTCAATTATCATTCTATTTATTTTTCAAACCATCCAAAATGAGAGAAAAAATCTCTTGCAGCATCACATACCTACATGGCAAACACACTCCCAAAAATTTTCTCCAATTCTTCCAATTTCAACCCATTATCAAATCATCACATATACTTCTCATATTCAAATATATCCAACAATAAGCATAATTCATCATACATCTCATCTCAATTTCTCAATAATCACAACATATGCATATTTAAAAGAAATCTCTACTCACTTGAATTCTTAAATTTTAGCTTGAGTTGGATTTTGAGTGGAATTTACTTATCTTGTGCTTGAGTAGTTTCTCCTAAACTCTCTACTCTTGTTGGATTCCAATCTTCTCTGACCCTTTTAATGCCTAGAATCAAAACCCTATGAAAAACCACTTAAAAGCCCTCAAAATCCTTGGAGGATTGAATGATAATTTGAGAGAAAATGGGGGAGGTGTGTGGCGGTGGAATGAAAAAAAATAAGGGTTTCAAACCCTTAACACTTTAGTTTATAACCACACTTTCTCATTATACCCTTATTCTTTTTTAGAAATTCCATCTATGTCCCTTAGTCAATGACCATAATGCCCTCATTTGTAATGCATTCTCTATGAAATTCTATCTCTTTTCACCCCCTACAATTTCAACTAATTTTGAGTGAAAAGACCATTTTACCCCTAATGAAAGTTTAAGGGATTTTCTTCACATTTCTCTCAAAATAACTTTAACAAAAATTCAACTAAGAGCCAACCAACCAATATTAACAATATATCAACCCAAATAAAAGCAAAACAATAAACATTCAAGCAATGCACCATAACTTAGCTATGTACCTCAAGTGGGGCGTTACAACTATATTGTGATTGGTCATTAAAAGTTAGATATAAGGCTCATTTCACATAAATTTTTCCTGTAAGGGCATTTTGGTCATTTCCACCAGAACATAATGATTAGCACTCATTTAATGCCATTTGACTTCTTTTAAACACTTGGTGATTAAGCAATCCCATTAGATAAATGACTAATTTACCCTTAGTGCACTTTTATGGATACTTAATTCATATGGATTTGTGTGAAAAGACCATTATACCCTTGGTTACCGTTTAAGCCATTTAACCCTATCAATCTACTTTATGACCATTCTACCCTCATTTCTCTTCAATGACATCACCCTTTACACTTTATAACAGCCACATCTTGAAATGCATGCAAAATGACCATTTTACCCTTCCATTAAAAAAAGAAAATTACCTGTAAGGGTACATAGAATTTCATACCTTAGGGCATCAGAATAATGACACGGGGTTTACATACATCCCACACCTAAAAAAGGTATCAAAGACCGCCACACAGCAAGTGGGGAGATTCTTCTAGGAGAAGCTTCCCGGAACCCTCAAGGAAAGTTATGTGCCTAGAATCCTCAGCCCCAATCAAGGAATGTGGTTCCTTCCACGGCCTATGGGCTAGAGATTTATTCGATTTAGAAATCTCCACATAAGCACGGTCAGAAGAGTCGCAGCATCAAGATCTGAGCTTTGCATAATGACGTCCTCAGAAATTTCAGGGATTACATTTCCGAGAATTGCCAAGCCCGCTGGGGAATCGAAAATGCGATCAATGCTATGGCTACTTGACTAAGACATGATGAAAGCTCGCCTTTGGGTACCTGAAACAGAAGCAAACATGTGTTAGAGCTAAAAAATTTGACAACCTATCCACATTTTGCTTTCAGTTCAGGCACCCATCGTAGCTCGTGTCGGACAACAGACACAAGCAACTTACCAGGATTCCGACGGCTACCACCATAATCCCTCTTTAAACCTAAAACCACCAGAAACACACTAAAAAATCCTAGTAAAGTCCTAAAAAAAAACCTAGTGTGGCCACGACAATGGCCACCCTTAACCGCAAAAAGGCATAAAAGTAAGCAAAGGAGGGGAAAGAAACCTTATCGAAGTGAAGAGATGGAAGAAACTCGCTGGAAAAGCATCGTGAAAACGAAGGAGCAGCGACAGAATAAGCAAGAAAGCCTAAAAAATTTTGTATAGTGTGTAGACTTTCTGACGAGGTTGCCCACTTTTATAGTGGTTTGCATGGGAGATGAAGGGGCTGGATTTGATCGTAGCCGTTGATATACAGTGAATCTCGATCCTCCATTCATCGAGTAATCTTGGCCCTTGGACATGGCCACATGTCAATCATCCATGATGGGTGATCAACCATCAGACTGCCACAATCAGAATTGCTGCAGCACAGTACTGCGGCATAGTAGCTATTGGCCAGAGTGTGCCGTGGTATAGTAATCTCTTCTTCTTCCTGCATCATTCCACTATTCTTCAGAGATAGTGATTTTTGAACTCGATAACAATGAAATTTGGAGAAGTGGTAAACATATGAAATGTAGTCCCTTGAATCAGCTTTCCAACAGTAAATGAATCTTCTTAATCCAAGTTCTATAGCTCAAGATATTCTCAAACGACCGAGGTATGCTCAAGCTGGAAATGTAATCTAGAATCTTCTCTTTACTTCAACTTCCATAACTTCTTCAATTCAACTTCGATTCTTGATCTATTTGTTTCCACTCGTCACTCATTTCGCTGCCGACATGATTCTTAATCCGAGCATAACATTTAAGCACTAGTAGCCTGAAAAAAATCAAAAACACCTGTGATCCTGTAAAAGACAATTATGAAAATATTAAGCAACTTTTTCAAATTAAGCCTAATGTCCCAACATAATCCCCATAAACCACTAACTAAATGTGTATTTTCAAGTTCAAAAACTTGTTGTTTATTTTCACAAGTGTATGAAATCGTGCAAGTAATAAAGTGTATAAATACGGATATCGAATCCAAAGGAATTACTATTATCAATTACCAATTAAACTATCCTATTACTATTTGATCAATCCAAATTGTATCAAGGAAAACCTAAATTAAAATGAAATTAACAATTGAAATTAAAAAGAGAACAATTAAAATAAACCTTTGGGTAAAAACAAGATGACTAGACCTAGGGCATAGACTTCACACCAATTCTTATTCATATGTATCGATCTCTTATGCTAATTTTATTAAGCTTTTCCTACAGTTCAAACTCCCTAAATTTCTAATAAATTTCTCTCAAACAATTATTGAATTAACTCCTAATTACTAACCCAAATTATCTCTAATCAGATTTAAGTAATTGAAGATCATTACGCTCTATGGTGTTTACCAAAACCTCACAAGTCGCGGTAATCTATCTCTAGCGTTCGCTTAACCAATGGTTTCACTACCGTAGACCAACTAAGTATCATCTCTCGATGTCAACCTAGTCCATTAGTTCATTCAATTCAAGGGCCCTTAAGAATCAAACGCATTAGGTATAATAGTGAAACTTAGGAAGAATTCTTAATAAAAATTAACAAGCATAAATCAATACATAATCAAGAGATTGGGCTACATCTTAGCCCTAGAGAATAAATTTAGTTCATAATAAACATGAAAAAAAAATTTATCTTTATTAAAACAATCATCATGAGTTTATAAGAAAAGAACAAGAACAACTTCTCTATATTGTGAATCAAAGCTCTAGAACTTTTGTTACTTCTCTTCTCTGTAGATTTTTCTCTTCCTTTTCTCCCCAAAGAATCCCTAAAATAATGCTAAAAGACTTCTATTTATATCCCACAAGGGTTAGGGTTTTATTTTTCTTAATTCTACTTGGTTTAAGACTCTTAACCCTATTTTCCTACCTAAAAACGAATAACAATTTCTTAATTGTCGTGACTGTGCCTCGGCATGGTAGTTACTGGAATAAGTGTGTTGTGGCACTGTGCTGCGGCATAGTAGCTACTGGCCAGAGTGTGCCGTGACACTATAGTGCGGCACAGTAATCTCTTCTTCTTCCCGCATCATTCTATTGTTCTTCAGAGATGGTGATTTTTGAACTCAATAACGATGAAATTTGGAGAAGTGGTAAACATATGAAATGTATCCCTTTTAATCAGATTTCCAAAAATAAAAGAATCGTATTAATCCAAGTTCTACAGCTCAAGATATTCTCAAAAGACCGAGGTATGCTCAATCTGGAACGTAATCTAGAATCTTCTTTTACTTTAACTTCCATAACTTCTTCAATTCAACTCCGATTCTTGATCTGTTTGTTTCCACTCGTCACTCATTCCATCGCTGACATGATTCTTCATCCGAGCATAACATTTAAGCACTAGTAGCCTGAAAAACACTCAAAAACACCCGTGATCCCGTAAAAGACAATTATGAAAATATTAAGCAACTTTATCAAATTAAGCCTAATTTCCCACACATAATCCCTATAAACCACTAACTAAATGTGTATTTTCAAGATCGTATAAATAACCGTCGCCACAGGTCACTTAAATTACGTGCGTGGACAGCTATAGTCGCCCACACGTGATGAAAAGTAACTGCCAAAGGCTGCCGTATTGAATGCAACATGACCGTGTGGAAGTTACACATGCACCGTTCATTTTAAATTCTGAGTTTCTCAAGAATATCACAAAAGAGGAAAAGCCAAGTATTGAGTATGTCAACCGAAGATGAGTCTGACTTATGAAGCTCAACCGAATCTGTATTCAGCACGCAATCGATGAACTGCGAGGTTGATGAAAAATCGAGTAATAGGGGGCAGATGTTACGAGGTTATAGCTCGATTCAGAATTAGTTCGACTCAATCGATTGTCTGACCCAACATAAGCTTGTCGAGTTGCATCTCAACTTAACACAAGCTAGTCACGACTAATTCCTATAGTTGTTCAACCAACTCACAGATAACTTTAGACTTCGAATATCTCGAAAGGGATCAGATTGACAACAATTTTGGTGCAATCTTAGCACTCAATCGTGAGAATATCAGAGTTGCATTTCAATCTTAATTGTAATCTCTTTATTTTCGCTATTTCCTTTGTACAAAACTTGTATATAAATCCCCTCCAACAATGGAGAATGGGTTAACAAATTGTTCTAGGATTATTATTGTAAGCTTTCATAGAAAATACAAAAACAGTGGATGTAGGCTAAAGAGTGTAACTCACTGAACCACTTTAAAAATCCTTTTTGCTATTTGCTATATTGTTTTCAATTAACTACTTTACTGGTTACCCGTAATCACACACACATCAGTTCTGATTCCATCAAGGTCAATCAGATCGCTCTAGTTGGTGTAAATCTTGTATCAACATTTTAGCGCTAAAAGGAGGGCCTCCGCCAAAATTTCAGAATTTTCGACAATAATCCTAGTGACCTGTTCACTCAAAGCCAATAATGGTTCACACGAGATCAAAAACCACCACCAAAAACCATAAATGTTGCAAACCAGTAGGGGGAAGGGAAGTCGAATCCTGAGAATAGCCAATTGGTGGAGATGATCAGAACAATGGTTGCACAGGCGGTGCAACAGAATGTGGTTAAGTTAAGAAATCAGCAACTAACCCCTTAGGACCTTGACCAGCCATGCTTCATAGATGTTACCCCAACAGGTCGAAATTCAGCCGATAACCAATCTGGTTCATCGGCACCAAGGGGCGACCGACATTCTCGACCTCATATAGTAGATTCTGCTCACGAATGTGAGTCTCACGGGCAAACTAACCTCGGGAGGCGACCAGGAAAACAGCCAATGAAGGAAAATGAAGGCAATGGTTGTCCATGAGACACTCGACCTGCTCGACGATACCCCCAACATCAGCATGCTAGTTTTAACCCACGCCAAAGGAATGCTCAAACCTCGCAAGTTCTTGAGATGAGTAATGCGCACTAATCAGGCAATGAACGACATTCTAGTTATAACCAACATCGCAAACAACGCACTGATGAGCATGACAACACCTACCAACAAAGCCATCGTGACTTGACTTCGCGCATTAATGCGCACAATGGAAGGGGCTCACAAGAAATAGATTTGCGAACTCACTTAATCCAGGTAAGGCTGAATAGAGCCAGCCAGAGTAACCCCCATAATGAAGACTTATATCAGGTGCAAAAAATGCTTGATGATCTATGAGCCCACTAGAATAATGTGGGGAAAGAGATAGTGAGCTCTCTATTCACAGAGGAAGTTTGCTAAGCCCCGCTTCCCTAGGGATTCAGGGCGCAAAAAAGCAAGTTCGATGGGAAAAGAGATCCTAGAGACCACCTAGACTCTTTCAACGACCTGATTGAGCTACACTAGGTCTGTGACTTGGCAAAGTGCCGCAGTTTCACGGTCATATTAGTAGGGGATGCCAAGAGGTGGTACAAAAGGCTCAAGGCGAACTCCATTAGTTCTTGGCAACAATTCTCCTCGTTATACTTACAACAATTCCAAGCAAGGAAACAGTTCGCAATGCTGCTCAACTACTTGAGCAATATTCGTTAGGAGAGAGACAAAACACTGACCTTGTATTTAACGAGGTTTTAGAGCTAACAGGCAAAGGTCATGGATGCACCTGAGAAGTCAATCAGGCCACAAACAGAGCTGTGGAAAGAGCTCCAAAGTGAAGAACATGTGAGCTTGGTGAAGTTCTATCAAATGATTACTAAACATTAGCGAGTGGAAAGGTCGCTAGTAGCCCTAGCCAAAAACTTACCACAAAGAACCCCAAACAGGCGACAAGATCGCCCAGTGGATAAACAAAGGGGCCAAGTGTCGAACCGGTCATCACGGTCACAAAATTAATCCTAAAAACCGTAGTTAACAGTAAGCAGGGTCGAATCCACAGGGAGCAATTACAAGCAACCTAGTGTAAATTTGAGTAACAATAATGAAATTGGCAAATTGATTAATTAAACTAAACAAACTAAATGCAAATAATAAAAGCTTGAAATTAAAAGTAATGAAGACTTTATAATAAAAATGTTGCCACTACGGTTTTGGTTCCACACGAGACCAACTCACACAATTCTCCTCCACACTTTACGATCCTCTAAACCTACAAGGCAAGGTAAATCAATAAAATCGCTTTCTGGCACTCTAAGTATAATCTATCATGTCTCACCCAATTGCTCAAGTTCGATTGGTTAAAGACTATCTTTGACTACCGAAAAACTCTAAAGGTTAACACCACTAGTTGGTACGTCATTAACAAATATAATCCATCAACACGTATCATCCAATCAACCAACTACACAATCAATGTAACATAAGTAGAAATTGCATTAAATGCAAATATAACTTGATTACAATTGATGTGAATTAGAGCAATACTCAACATTTAATTATCTCAAACCAACATTTATCGTGCAATAGGTTTTATATCAACAACTAATCTCAATGGACAACATCAATAATCACAAATCGCATATCAAACTACATGAAAGTATCGTAATCAATCATGAAACAAAAACAAACATAGTCTGATACATAAAATGTAAAACCCATTTCCTAATTTAGTTAATTAATTCTCTTTCTATTTGATTTTTGGTATTGTTGTAAGAAAGGGGTATTTCTATTAGTTTTTAAAGTTTGCGTTAAGGGGTGAAAACAAAAGAAAATTTTTTTGATGGGTTTGCATGTATCAAGAGGGAAAAATCTGGACAGTTTTGCTAGGAAAAGCTTATGTGGCGGGGTGAAACTGAAATTAAGAGAATTTTGGGGGTAGATTTAAATTTCAGAAAAAAAAAAAAAGATTTTTGTTTAAAAGAAAAAGAAAAGGGTCGTTCGCCCAAAGGAAGAAGAAGAAGATGAGAGCTGAGGGAGAAAGCGAAAACAAAGTAGAAAAAAAAAAAATAAATAAAAGAGAGAAGAGAAAACGAAAGGAGAAAGAGAGAAAGATAAGAAAGAAAAGATAGAAGAGAGGATAGAAAGAAAGAAGAAGAAAAGAAGAAAAAGGAGAAGAAAGGAGAATGGGTTTGGCTGAAAATGGAAGAGTAAGAGAGAAGAGTGGAGGAGAGTGCAGGGAGCTTCGGCTGTTAGAATAATGAGTGGATCTAAACTGTTTTCCTTAAAAACTTAAACTTATGCCCTTGCATGTCAATTTTCTTTTACTACCGTCCATTTGTTTTTGCAAAAATCTTTACAAGCATGATGTTTGTGAGATATTTATTCTAGTTTGCTTTTGGCTAATTGAGCTGAAACGTGTTGATTGTGTTGGTGGCCGAAATCTTGTTGTAAAAATGAAAGTTTACTGGTTTGTGTTGTTACATTTGCTTCGGTTGCATGCATAATAAGGTGTTGGTTGAAAATAGCTTGCTAGAAATTGATTTGAGTATGAAGCTTTCTAAACTTTACCTTAGCATGTCCCAACTGAGCAAATTTTTGAGTGAAAGTGTCTCAGATCTGAATTTAACAAAACTGATTTGTGTTGCATGTCACCAGATCTTTCCTAAAAACACAAAACTCATGTTTGTATATTAATGTCTTGACGAGAGCCTTGTTATTTTGTAAAGATTGCTTAAATTGTTTTCTTTTACATGTTTTTGGACAAATCTTTGAAGTGCTTGATTGAGTTTTTAAGTGGGATGCATTTGCTTGTTAATTGTAACCACGTGCACTCGGCTGGATACATATTAGGATGATGGTTGACTTGTGTTTTTGATGAAATTATTGTTGGGTATTAAATTGCATACTTGACTGGACAACATGTTAAAGAAAGGACTGAGATTTGTGATGTTGGTAAATAATTCTCGGTGAAAAGGGCAAATGGGGAGCTTTTCGTCAGTTTTGAAAGTATGCTTTAAAAACTTGCATTTTACCCCCTGTTTTCCATGAAATCTCATATGTTGGCATGATTTATCCTTATATGAAATATTCTTATATTATTATTATTATTATTATTATTTTTGCTCTTGGGTTTAATTATAATTATAATGTGTTATATGAGTTTT
This sequence comes from Pistacia vera, assembly GCF_008641045.1. Lineage (NCBI taxonomy): Eukaryota > Viridiplantae > Streptophyta > Magnoliopsida > Sapindales > Anacardiaceae > Pistacia > Pistacia vera. The sequence goes on from NW_022195619.1 coordinate 77,997, forward strand.
GACTTTTAAAAGTGATATTTGCTTATGATTTGTATTAGACATATGCTGAGATCATGTGATGTTGAAGTAATTTATAATCTGGGTTAAACCGTCAGTTTCTAAAACATGTTTAGAAAATTGCAGTTTCACCCCTATATGTGATTTTTGAATATTATGTCATATATGTATGATTTATAAGCACATACGTAATATGCTTTTGACTTACATGTTACTTGAGATTATGCATGAGATTGTTGTGGTGCTAAAACCACCCTACGAAGTACCCATCCCCCAGAGTTACAGATAATCAGATCTAGTTTATGGCTCTACGCATGCGTATGACAGTTATCAGTGCTCTGCCTAGGCATTGAGTGGTCCGCTAGGTATGACAGTTTTGAGGCTCTGCCCGCGCAATGATAGACCTTGCCGGATATGACAGATTTTCCCCAGGGTACTAGTTGTGGTGAGAGTTTCTAATACCAAATGTTAAGGTTTTATTCAGAATCTGATACAGTTAAAGGAAGTAAGTCAGAGTATAGTTTACTAAGTGCAGGATGGTTAGAAATAAATCACATATTGCATACATGAATGGGGTGTTTGCTTCCATTGCATATTCATAAAATTATATTCTCGTCAGGATTTGCTTAAGAATTGTTGTATGCTATCATTATTTTTTTTTCTTTTAAGAACTTTTATAAACCTCCCCTTTCCCCCACTCACTGAGTATTTCAGCTCACCCCTTTTTAAATGTTTTCCCCCTCTCACCAGGACCTCTTGGAGATCATGCTGAACAGTGAGTTTTTGCTCAGGATTGTGCCACACGTCGACATCTTTTTATGTGGGTTTTATATTTATGTCGTATTGTATTTTGGACCCCTGCTTAAAAAACTCATATTTCCCATCATTTGTTTCTTTTTGTTTATGTTTTGAAATGTGTAGTATAAGTGGAAAAAAAAAAAAAAACCTGATACCACAAGTTTCCCTAAATCTTTTCTTTTAGTAAAACGATAGACGGTATATATTTTTTGAGATGTTGGAAATGGAAATACTATGATGTTACTCAGGAAAAGTAAGTCTTTTAACAGGTTTCATAGTTTTTCTACATGGCACGTCTCGGGTATCCGAGTCTTGTGGGAGCACCCGGATCCTACGGGAAGAGGAAATTTGGGATGGGTCGTGTCACAATACTTAATCAAATGTCCAACAATCAGGCTCATCTAACTAGTCGAGAGCAATTGAGGAGAGTCATGGGTGTTAATCTCTATCTCACCTACACTGTAATAGACAATCGGGAGCTCAACCACTCATGGTGGTGTCAACGGAGGCTAGAGCAGTGGAAACGAAGCTGATCATGGTGAAGAGCAAGTGACCAGCAGCTGGAAGATGCGATAAGGAGGTGAAAAAGACCAACAGAACTCCTGGAATACCAACTGTCGCAACTTGCCAAAATACGTTAGTTTTTCGGTGGGTCTTCTAGGAAATGGTGGCAGAAATGGGATCTGAAGGTACCAATGGAAAGCTCATGTGATAAGGAGTTCAAATTAGGACTTGGGGAGATGAAAGGTTGCCGAAAAGTGAGCAAAAACTGGCGTGGAAGCTGAAAAGGCGTGGCGGTAGCAATGGTGGATTCCGACGATTTTGGCATTGACGGAGCTTAGAGGAAGGTGGATTTGAGTGTGGGGATGGTAGATCGGCCACCAAGGAAGTGAAAGAGTCACCAGAGATCATAAAAAAATGGCCCAACAATGGCTGGAAGATGAAACATCACTAGCAAACGCGCAAATCGTAGCGATGAGTGCGGGATGATGATGATTGGTGCAAATTTTGGCTTTCCTTTTATACAAAATGTGGAAAAATATCATTTGGTCCCTACATGATTGAAAAGTGACAAAATCAACCCTTTGAAAACATGACATTTTACCCCCTGAACAACATAAATGAGACAAAATCACTCCTAATCCATAAACCACAACCTAATATCAACTCACACCATTTCCAAATTCATAAGAAAACATTAGGATGCGAATTTTCGTGAATAAATTCATGAATTCTTTAATTGTCTCAATATAACTTCAATTTAATAACACAAAAGGTCTTTTATCATCAAATAAAGTCACTTTCATGACTCTAACACCAAGACCGCAATGACAGGGACTGGAATAGGTTCCAAAAGATAGAAAATAGAAAATCACGGAGAAAGGCAACCTTTTCCGTGATATGCAAAGTACACCCCCTTTACACAAGACATAACTCATATATATGGAGTCTCCCGTGAGGCTAAAAGACTGCCCACTCCAAAAAGGATGAGGGGAGGGCTCCAAGCAGAAGAGATCAACAGAAATATTATCGATATCACCAAGACATAGGGTACAACACCAATAAGTGTTAGGCTTTAAAGGATGCCATCGAAGATCTGATCCGAAAGGGCCACCTAAAAGAATTTGTTAAGGAGGCACTAGCTCGTGAAAGTACAGGCGAGCAAAATAACCAGATTTAGTAAGCCTCGGCCAACGCCAACAATGATGTTCTGTTAGGCATGATCTACGGGGGTCTCAACATTGTAGAGAGCTCAAGGCACTCTCGCAAGCAATATACACGAAAGGCCAAGACAAACTCAGTTCCCTGAGTAATGAGTTGTGAACAGAAGTCGCCAAAGTGACCCAGACAGGAGAGTGAGCTGATAGGATTCATCACGAATAAGTGTGGAGAATCTTGTTGCCACAATTATGACACGATCGTGAGCACAACAAGGATTGGCAACACTCGTGTACTCAGGGTAATGGTTGATAACGGTAGTGCAGCGAACATCATTTTCTTGGGAGCTTTCCAAGAAATGAGGTTCATAGAGTGAGGTCTAAGGGCGTGTCCATTGCCGCTCTATGGATTCATCGAGGACAACCTAATCCCTAAGGGAACAATCGACTTGCATGTGACCTTAGGGGTAGAAAGATCAGAACGGTGATGACGAAATTCTTAGTTGTAGACTGCCCGACCACTTACAACAGAGAAAGGGTTAGCAAATTGTTCTAGGATTATTATTGTAAGCTCTCACAGCAAATACAAAAATAGTGGACGTAGGCTCAAGAGTGTAACTCGCTAAACCAGTTTAAAAATCCTTTGTGCTATTTGCTTTACTGATTTCAATTCACAACTTTGCTGGTTACTCGTAATCACTCACACATCAGTTTTGATACCATCAAGATCAATCGAATCTCTCTAGTTGGTGCAAATCTTGTATCAACATACACCATAACAGTTTACTAATTTGACAATGTGGGACAAATTCAACCTCTAACACTTGCAATATGTTTATATTATTAAATCAAATTCACTTTGTGAATAGATATCTCATGTCTTACAATTAAAAAATATGAGAAAATTAGAAATGAGATAGAAAACAAACAGACTATAAATTTGAGTCGAGAATACAATTAGTACAAAGAATAGTTAATCTATGGTATTGATTCATTGAATCAAGTTCTATAACATGATGTATTTCATTGTGAATCCAAACAAAATATGCTTCAAGAGGGAGTGATAATTTTGACATCTCTTTACTTTGATGTTGGAACTCTGTTTCCTTTTTGAAGAATTTCAAATTAAAACGACTTGATTCATGCATTGAATGTCTTCACAGGGGTTGTCCTAAATATGCCTATGAATTTATTGCTTGAATTCAATTGTTGTCATAACCTAACTTTCTTTAATATTATCCTCTAGCTTCGATAAATTAAAATTAAAATAGACTAATCATCAATCCATCTCATTGACATTTGACTTTCACCACCCTTGGGTGGCTAGGTAGGGCGATAGAGACTCTGAGATGTATTACTCAAAAGGTCTTCAGTTCGATTCCCCTCAGTAATAGGGGTGGCCATTGGAAGGTTTACCTAGTCGTTAACTTCTGGGCCCTGGGGGATTAGTCAGGACACCCCCGGTCACCTAAAAAAAAAAAAAAAAAAATTCAACTTTCGTGACAAAATATCATCAATCTTGAATATGGTCCGAAGTAGACAATATGTTTATAAGTACTATTTTTTATCCAATCTAATCCTATCTAATCTAGTTCAGTACCACATTTTTTCCTGCTGAGGGTGACCTGATAAATCAAGATAATCGATTTGAGTATAACGTGTGTCATGTTGATAAACTATTCAACTGAAGAGCTTGAACTATGAAATAAGGATCACAAATTAATATGAAGTTTAACATATACAAACATGAGATCCTTCAAAAGCTCTCATCTAATTGTCCAAGTTTGAATACTTGATGCTTTATTCCCCATATTGCACAAGGCTATCAATAGGCAAGACTCAAGAATAGGCTCTCATGCAGAGACATAGCCAGGATTTTTAGTCAGTGAGGTCAAAATATCAACTATAAACTTAAGCCCCAAATCTTATAACTTAGGCTTTTCAAACAATCTATACTAACCCAATAAAATTCAACTTATAAACCCATAAAAACTCGTCAAATCCAACTCTAAATATCAAGCAATTAACATATATATTAAAATTAAACCAAATCCCCAAATCTCTACAACTTAGGGTTTCATCAATTCTTTAACCCATTTAAAATTAACTCAATAACTAACCAAAATTTGTCAAACCCAACTTAAAACAACAACTTATTAACCCTTACCTCACACATAAACAAGATTAAATCATAACCCACATCAAAATCTATGAATTTAATCTTCAAATTTCAAACCCTATTGACATGTGAATGATTGTACACGCCATATTTAGAAGATTTGGGATATTTGATATTGTCCAAGTATGGTAGCCGAGCTAGAATTATATTGTTGCCTTGCCCTACCCACAGGGATGGGGAATAAATTTGTCCTTGCCAATTGTGGGGAATTCCCGCCCCATACAAGATGGGTCCCCACAAATTGGGCCCTATTGCCATCTTTATATACACATTATAATAGTTTATTGAATTAGCAGCATGGGACAAATACAACTCCTAAAATAGAACATGCAATCTTTTTATCATAAAATGAGAATTATACGTATTATTCAATATTTTATTAAAAAAAGAAAAAGAAAGAAGCTATAGAAAACTACTTGGACATGTAGTTAGACATATATCATTTTTATGGTTTCAACATTTCCATCGATTGATATCATGAAAGGAAACACGACAATTTATGACCCCACCCCACACGTTTTGGAGAAATCATACTAAGAAATAACATTCTCTAATAAAAGGTCAGATCTTAGAAAGATTTAATTAATGAGTAATACTACACTTACAAATTTTTTTTACAAAGATCTCCATACAAAATGATGTGGCAAAAAATGAATGGAAGAGTGAATTTAATAAGTTTGACTTTTTGTTTCACTCTTTCATTCATTTTTTACCATCTCACTTTGTATGGAACTTTTTATGAGATTTATTTGTAAGTATAGTATTACTAGATGGCATGCCCGCGCGTTGCGTGGGTTTATCTATTATATTGTTTTTATTTTATTATCGAATTTTTATATTTTAAGAAATTGTAAACGATTATTGTTTCACAAAAAAAAATGTCAAATATTGATTATAATAGAACATTTTGTTATTGTTCCTTTTTTTTTTTTTAAATCAGGTTTTTATGTTTAAAGATTGTTGAGAATCGTTATATGATTGCCATTTAGGATGTCGTTAATTTGTCCCCGTGTTTGCTACTTATTGGTGTTAATAAAATAGAAATGATTCACATGCATTCAATTAATGTATGCAGTACAGATCTTTCACATTCCTCTTTTAATTTGATAAAATGCAAGTGATGGAAGATTGAAATGGTCAGTTTGTAATTCAGAAGGAATTGAATTAATTGAATTCAATACATAGAAGTTGAAAGTCCTGCAACTTATGAGAGTGGTTTTGACACAAATAAATTAATTAATCGAAGAACGAAATAATACTAGAACATTAGTGATAGGAATATATTCCCTTTTCAAAGCAAAAGAAGAGTTGCAACACTTTTCTTGCAACAATTTGGTACATAATAATATAATTGAAATGATAAGTTTGCCCTTCTTAAAATTAGTAGTTCCTGCATGGAATATACCCATTGCTTTGAGGTCCAACAGTTAATTTTTCACCATTTTAAAAGGCTGCCTAGCACCATGAAATGAGCAAAAATAAAATAAAATAAAACTTGTCATCCTTCATCATCCAACACAAACTCTATTCGCCACAAAACACAAACTATTACTGGCTATAGAGTCCACAACAAAAACATGTATAACCTATCTAAGAATGTAAGTTTGCAACTTTTTGATAATAAAATATGCTTCATTGATAAACACTTTGCAATATAACATTGTTTATAAGACATAGAAAAACAAAATAAATGGACAATATATATATTTTTTAAATGGTTCATACTGTGTCTACGCCAAAAAAGAAGTGTTCATTAAATTATTCCGAATGTCACCCCCATCAATGCTCACTGTGACCATCACTGCCAAAGGTTGACTGCATAATAAAGGAATCAAAACTGAATCAATTTACGTTCAGAAATAAATCAGTAATATTATGAAATTTCATAAACAAACAATGGTTTAAAGTAAGCACCTGTGAGTGGGGCAATGGCTGGCTACACTTGGAATGACCACTTCCAGTTGCTCAACAGGTGGTGTATAGGTTGTTGTTGTAGGTGGAACAACTCTTAGTCAAGCACAGAGAGAAAGATGGGAACTATAGTTCCAAGCTCCATGAATATATCAAAAACTGATAATGAAACAGGCATCATTGATTCTCTAAAGAGCTTGATGCTGGAGCTTAGTTCGTCCTCAAGTCAAGAGGTTAGTCAAATTAGCCAAATATGAATATGAATATCCAAGAATTTGTCAAACATCCACATATGTTTTAATCCAAACTTAAGTTCTACGCAAAAGTTCACTAAAAACTTAAAAATTTCTATTTGAAAAACTCTTTTTGCAAGAAGTTTGAGTTTATACTCAAAGAAAATAATGGGTTACTAAATTTAGTTTGGTTGCATAAAAGCACCAAGAAAAAAAAAAAATTCAACTGCATTTAGACATTAAGAAAACTTAAAGAGTAAGTGCTTTTAAGATTGCACTAAGTTGGCACATAAATCATCAAATTTTTACTCTATAAAAGAAAAGATTACTTTTCGAATATGGTCTCTACTTTCCATCATGTAAGCTGCTGGGATTGAGAACTAATCAAGTTCATTTATGATAAAAAAAAAAAAAAAAAAACAATTAAAAGGATGTTACTCATTTATCCCATCACACACACACATAAACACATACTGTATATGCATTAAATGTGACAAAGGAAGAGAAAGTTGTGCAATTCTTGGAAGCTAATATATTGTACAGTAGCTAAAACATATCATATCCAATTTGATGGAGATCTATGGACAAAACCACCATACCATTATGTTGTGTACCATAATCAATCTATAACTTCACATGGAAAATATATGTAATGTATGAAAGAAATAATACCAGACATTGACGGAGTTAGAATGCCATCACCAATAACCATGTTGGTTCCCAAAAGCACTACCAGTAGCAATAGAAGTTACTCACTCCTCAATTGATCTTACGTTTCATCTAGTTTTCTAGCACAACTCTTGTATTATACAAAGGGCTGCAATCTCACAATAGAAACATCATAAGTTCATGCCTTAGTCTAACATATCATAAGAAAATAATGAGAAGGAAACAAAAAAGAAATGAAACCTGTTAGAATCATTCACAATGGCTTCAAAAACAACCTCATCAACCTACAGGAAATCCCAATTCAATTAAATCACAAAAACAATCAAACACCGCCGTCAAATTTCCAATAAACATTTGAATTCTTCTCACAAACATACCCGCCTAGCAAGGCCAAGGCTAACAAGACCAGGAATCTTGAAATCAAACATCTTGAACCTCATAACATGCCCTGACTCTTCTTCCTCCACAGAAACAACCTCAGATTCAACTCGAGAAACAACTTTCCTCGAAGATGAACACTGAACTCCAAAACTTCTCCTCTGAAACATCACACATGACTTTGACTTCCCACAAACTGCCTACTAATCAGACTTGTTGACAAATTCCCACTTAAACTCCATCTCTCAACACCCTCCAAACCCGTACTGGAACCAATCCCACATATCGCCATATAGCCAATCTGCAAAAAGACAATTTTGGATCATTCTGAGAACAAAAACAACTGTAGACGTTTAGTTCTCATGTCATTTTAAGGAACATATAAAAAAAATCAATATTTAAATCTAAGTCATTGAATTATACAAAGAAATGAATCATTCAACCCATATAGAATAAGTTTAAGTTCAATTGTTGAGAAACTTATTCACTACTTAATTAAAAAACTTTAAAATTTAAATCCAACCCATTAAGTTATACAATGAAATGGAATCTTTAAGAAATGGATTAAAAGGTGTAAAATAGAAATGTAGAATTATGCGTTAACTGTAGAATAAACGGTATTGCTATTAGCTTCTGGTATCATCATTCAGTGGGAACAATAATCAGGGATTCACCTTTCCGTAAATCAAAATTACATGTATGGTTGAGCCTGTTATTTCTAACAAAACATTTATTATATCTTTGTTCATCACTCTGGCAGTGTTGAGTTTGTCCAGCGTGACTTTAAGGTTTTGTAGAATACCTTCCAGTTCAGACGAACCATCTGATGTTGCTGCTTGACCTGCTAAAAATAAAAAAATTGACATGTAAAAGTAGATAGGTCAAAGGAATATAAGAGTAATTAGTTGATGTTATATACTGCATGCTTCTGTTTGTTTGGATTTTGGATTGGCAATAGTTGGTTCTTTGTCTTCCATTTGTTAATGGTATCTGTGTGAAATGAAAGAAATATTTGAAGGTGTATGGATTGTTGAATTCTCTACTCTTATATAGCTTTAGATGTCATTAAGTAATATTATATGATAATTAATGATTACAACAACTGTTCGTGTTATGTTCAATGTAATTGGATTATTGCTAATTAATATGACTTTTGATATTTTTTAGTAAGTATTTGCATGTTATTGGTTATGGTTATTTTGATTTAAATGTTTTATTGTTATTGGATGAGTTTAAAATTTTCAGATTTATATTAAATATTAAATAATAATACGTTTTATAAAAAACATTTAATTGAATGTGAAAGGGTAAAGATATATTAATATTAATAATAATTAATTGAATGTGAAAGGGTATAAAAATATTAATATTAATTAATAATAATAATTAATATGCATGAATGAACGTTGAATATTAATGGATTAATAAAGTGTGTTATTGAATTTCATAAATATGAAAAAATATGTTGTATCTTTATCAAATTAAAAAAAGAATGTGAAAGATCTCAAATTAAAAGAGGAATATGAAAGATTTACATTAAATATATTAATTGAATGCATGTGAATAATCTCTATTATAACAAGTCCAATAAATAGTAAATACGTGAACCAATTAATAATATCCTATATAATAATTATATATCAATCCTACCTGGTGGTGTCAGAAGAAACAAAATGCTTCAGCGTTATATAAATACATAGGTTGTTAATTAATAACTTTAATTGATGTTATGATAGCAACAATTCACGAAGAGAATACAAAGTGTCAATTCGGCAATGACGTAGCTAATGAGGTAATACATAAGACAAATTTGGTGAATTCCAGTGGTAACCTAAACAAGTGTCAACCATTTCTTAATTGTTTGATTTGTTGAATACCAGTGGTAACAAATCAGTTGCTTGAGATTTGGTCAGTCATATCTTTAGTCAACGTTGCTTCCAGAGATTTGACCAGCTGTGAAAATGTCTTTTATCTCTTTTGGGTCAATTTTTTCCCTCTTACTCGCTCATACAAAAACTGCTTGACAACCTCTCCTCTCCATTGTCTTCTTCTCAGCTTCCAACTCTCTTTCACTGTAAGCTCTTTTTTTTTTTTTTTTTGTCTTCTTTTATTTACTTGTTTTTTAATGCGAATTGTCAAATATAGTTTAATGGATTTTTATTTGAAAATTTAGGAGACTGCGAACGGCCAAATATAGTGTAGTGGATTTTTATTTAAAAAATTTAGGGGACGCTGACAAAGTGTTTGACAGTTTAGCTCGGTATCTGCATCTCTCTAAAAAATTCCAATGCCTCAATACCTTTCTCATTTTGTGAGAAACCAACAATCATTGATGTCCAAGACACAACATTTAATTCCATTCCTTGGCTCTAGAATTGCCTAAAGACCTCCATTGCATTGTCAACAAGACCATTCCTACAGAGACCTGTAACAAAAGCATTGTAATCACTTACATCCATATTTTCCATTTCATGAAACATTTTGGACATCTTCCATGTACACCCACACTTTCCGTACATATTAATAAGTGAACTATTAGCGCACTTGTTCTCCAATAAACCCTCCTTAATCACAAAACCATGAATCTGAATTCCAAGTTTGGGATCCTCCAAGTTGCCCACAACGGAAAGAACACTAGAAACATTGTGCTTCTCTGGCGTAAATCCTTCAAAATGTATCCTTTGAAACAAAAAGAAGAGCCTCTTCAAATGTCCACTCTGATTAAACCCTGCAATCATACCATTCCAAGACAACACATTGGGTTCCACTCTTAAACGACCCATCTCATTAAAGAGGTTTTTGGCTACATCCACGCACCCTTGTTGCGCATAAGCCGCAAGCAGTGCACTAAAAGTTTTCACATCAGTTTGTGATGTAGGAAAAATAGTGTTAAATTAGGAGTTTAGTTTATTTAGAAAGTTTTAATTTAGTTAAATTTTACTTTCTTATTTTATAATTAGTCAACCGTTGGGATCTCTTATTTTAATTAGTTTTTGTGTTTAAGTAAGATTTTATTTCCCTGTTTAATTAGAGTTAGGGTTGATTGTAACCACCCTACATAAACATATTATTTGTTTTTTCTGAAGATATAGAATATTTAATGAATTATTCGGAGTTATATCAAATTTTAAGACGTAAGTTCCCGTAATTGAGACTTATTACTAGTTCTAAAGGTGTAGCCCAATGCTAACCTTATTTTATCACGCTAACTCGCTGCGTCAGTTTGGGCTAAACTATCAAACACTCTGTGAGCGTCCCCTAAATTTTCAAATAAAAATCCACTAAACTATATTTGGCAGTTCGCATTAAAAAACTAGTAAATAAACTAAAAGCAAAAAAAGAACTTACAGTGAAAGAGAGTTGGAAGCTGAGAAGAAGACTATGGGGAGGAGAGGTTGTCAAGCAGTTTTTGTACGAGAGCGAGTAAGAGGGAAAAAATTGACCCAAAAGAGATAAAAGACATTTTCACAGCTGGTCAAATCTCTGGAAGCAACATTGACTAAAGATATGACTGACCAAAAGAGATAACACATTAATAATGTTAGCCAGTCAATTGTTTAAATTACTTCAAGTATATGCAACTGTGAGAAAATTTTGATCACACTCTGTACTTCACTGATTTGTTGCAGCCCAGTCTGCCAATTTGCCTATACTCCCACCACACATGCAACCGGGGGCTCATCAATTCACTGATGGGACTAACTTTGCTTCTGCTGGAGCCGGTGTTCTCGATGCAGCTCATCCTGGAACGGTATAAGCCCTTGTTTTTCCATGGTGGAAAGTTAGGCTTAAGCGGGAATTAGTAGTTTGATTGTTGTTCTTTTGTTTTGCAGATACATCTGAAGTTGCAGCTTAGCTACTTTAAGGATGTGGAGAAGTCACTGAAACAGAAACTAGGTGATAAAGAGGCCAAGAAGGTGTCGAGGAATGCTGTTTATCTGTTTAGCATTGGAGGGAATGATTACTTCAGCTTTTCCTCTATGAACCGCAAAGCTTCTCAGTCCTCCAAGGGTCAATATGTTAAATCAGTTAATGGCAACTTAACATCTGTGCTCACAGTAAGTAACATTTGTCACAGTTCTAAACTTATTTTGTTAATTCAACTGCACGAGATATATCACATGGGAGGAAGGAAAATCGCATTCCAAAATGCAGGGAAATTGGGTTGCCTACCAATGATAAAATCAGTTGATCCAACACTTGGAAGTGCTTGTTCAGAAGCACCCTCATCACTTGCAAGACTACACAACAGATATCTGGCTGTTATTCTTAAGAAGCTGCAACCCAGTTGCCAGGATTCAAATATTCCATCTTTGATTACTACAATGCAATTGGTGATAGATTTGCTTACCCTTCAAAATATTGTAAGTTATTATGACCTCAACTTTCATCAGCCATGTAATTAATTTTTACTTCCTCTTATATTCCTTAATCATGATCTGTGTTGTAATTTGTTGGCTATGATTTATGTTGTGAAGGATTCAAAGAGCGGAAGGCCGGCTGCTGTGGCAGTGGGACTTACAGAGGAATGAATTGTGGGAAAACAATAAATGGGACACAATCTTTTGAGGTGTGCAGTGATCCTAAAGAATATGTGTGGTTTGTGGTGGACATACTACAGAAAATGCTAATACCCAGCTATCTCAGCTGCTTTGGAATGGAGCACCACCAGTCACAGGGCCTTACAATATGAAACAGTTATCAGTCTTTGATCACTGTATTATCTTATACATGTATTCAGATTAGAGCAGCTGCTTATTTTATTCTTAGAGCACTGCAGCACATTCCATTGATGTTATGTAGTTATGTAGTATGCATTCTCATTGTTTTAATAAAATTATTACATTTTATTGTTATATGTGGAGTTTTATTTAGTAGATTTGGCAGTTTATTTGCAAGAATTAATTGTTCTTGGAGACAACTTTATCAGAAATCTGTACTACTTAGATGCAAATTTTGAGTTAAAACTAGAGAAAACGACTTGTATAAAGATGAGAAGTGTTTGGAGTTTAAACTATGGAAGCTTAGAAGAAGAGTAATTGGGTAGCTAGCACAGTGGAATCCAGACTGTTTATCGGGGAATGACGCAGGAACTGAGGTAATACAAGAGAAAAATAAGATTTATTCCAGGGAAAGCTACTGAAGATTATAGTGGGAAAATAAACATGTCAACAGGAGTTTGTTTAATCTGAGACTGAGACTTTTACATAATTTGTTAAATGAAGATGTGCTTATTCATGTTACAACTTCAACAACAATTAATAGCTCCACAGTCCACCCCACGCGTATTGATGAGATTGGAAGAAACGTTTCACAGCATTGTCAGGATGTTCACATTTATTCATGTGCCTTTGAAGTTTCATAGGTTGACTTCAGACTTGGTGAAAACGACTTTGATAAAGACGAGTCATGTTAGTAATATGCTAGCATAATAGATGGCAAAGTTTTGTCAGGGAAATTTGATTGATTCCAGAGCAAGTTACTGAAGAATTTTATTGAAACTAATCAGACTGCATAATCTGAATAGGCATACAAGATAGTCTAATAATCAAAGATTAAAAAGTTGTTTCATATTGTGAGGCCCTGTGACTGGTGGTGCTCCATTCCAAAGCAGCTTAGCTAGTTGAGTGTTAGCTCTTTCTGTAGTATCCCCACCATCAAACCAAACATATTCTCCAGGATTACTGCATAACTCAAAGGATTGAGTTCCATTTATTGCGTTCCCACAATTCATTCCTCTGTAAGGTCCACTGCCACAGCATGCAGCCTTCCCCTCTTTGAATCCTTCACAACATAAAACCCCGAAAACAAATTACAACACAGATTATGTAAAAATTAATTGCATGTTTAATGAAAGTTGAGGCCATAACTTACCATATTTTGAAGGGTTAGCAAGCAACTCTGTCACCAAGTGCATTGTAGTAATCAAATATTGCATATTTGAATCCTGGGAACTGGGTTGATGGCTTCTTAAGGACAATAGCTAGATATCTGTTGTGTAGTCTTGCTAGTGATGAGGGTTCCTCAGAGCAAGCACTTCCAAGCTTAGGATCAAAAGCTTTCATTCCTGGTAGGCAACCCAATGGCCCTGCATTTTGAAATGCAATTTTCCTCCCTCCTATATTATATATCTCCTGCAGCAAATTTACAACATGAACTCTTAGTTATCATCTTAATATTACAAAATTAAGTTTAAAACTCTGACAAATGACTTACTTTGAGCACAGATGTTAAGTTTCCAATGACTATTTTAACATATTGACCCTTGGAGGACTGAGAAGCTCTGGGGCTTGTCTGAGAAAAGCTGAAGTAATCATTGCCTCCAATGCTAAACAAATAAACCGCATTCCTCAACACCCTATTGGCTTCTGCTTCACCTAGTTTCTGCTTCAGTGATTTCGCCACATCCTTAAAATAGCTTAGCTGCAACCTCAGACGTATCTGCAAAAAAGAGACACAAATAGGTTAAATTTTCTGTTCAGATTATATATATTCCTTAATTTTATACAAAATACAGAAAACAAAGATGCATACAGTTCCAGGATGAGTTTCATCAAGAACTCCAGCTCCAGCAGAAGCAAAGTTTGCCCCATCAGTGAATTGATGAGCACCCGGTTGCAGGTATGGTGCAAGTATAGGCAAATTGGCAAACTGGGCTACAACAATTTAATGAAGTATATGTTATACAACGGAAACATAAACTCTAACGCTAGCTATTGAATATAATAATAACAAGTAGTAAAACATAAATAAATTGCCAAAATTAAATGTAAAATTAAAGAATACCAGGAATTAACGAGGTTCAGTATTAAAACCTACATCCTTGGGCGCTACAAAAGAAAAATCCACTATCTCCAAATAATATTACAAACTCTTGGGCAATACAACAAATACCCAAAACAAAGGGGAGATACAAAAAACTTATAAACTAAAGGGTTCTTAAAGAAAGAACCCTAAACAAAAGAAGTATAACGGAATTACAACTTGGGATGCCTAATAACAATAATTTGGGTCTTTATATATAGGCCTCAAAAGTTTCCTACTTTTCATTACTTTTTAATGTGGGACAAACTAACTTTTTTTAGCTTATTACAAATAAGTCCTTAAACCTGTCTCTATTATCATTTCTACCCCATGTGACTTTGCTAAAAGCCATTTTTCAACAGTATAAACTATAAAAATTCACTCAAATTAATTCATTGATACATCAAGTAATTGAAGCAATTGACTAGCTAACATTATTAATGTTTTGTACCAATCAAATCAGGCACTGTGCGGCCATCAGAAAGTCTTCTAGTGGGGCGTTTGAAGTAGGTTTCTCCATAAGGAAAGGTTGTTGCAATTCCTAATTTTCTGCTGTCATTTTGATACTGGTTGTTGCCAGGATCAAACAAGGAGTCTCCAAACACAAACAAGGCTTTACGTGTTGCAGCTCCAGGATTTGACTGAGCATGGCAACTAATTGGATTAAGAAGAATACTTACAAGTAAGAGTATCCCTCAACAAAAGAATCTCAGACTTGCCATTGAATCCTGTTGTAGTTTGCAAATAAGAACCATTAATCAATATTTGGTGGTGGTGGTCACATGGCAATTGCTTTTAAAATGGTGAGTGGAGAGTGTGAATATAAGAAGCAAAGTTTGACTTATGGATACTGAATGTGGGCTTGGGGGCCATGCCACTTTAACCGGTAGTGGGCACTGTTTGATGTGTTAAGCTTTTTGTTTCTTACAAACAAGTAGAATTTGGGTTATTTTGTAAATTATTTGAAGAATCATCTTTATGGTATGGTTCAAAGGCCACTTAAAACTTTTAAATAACTGATTTCTCCTCTATTTGTGTTTGGCTAATGAGAAATATATATTTGTCCTCATCTTCAATATTAAGATGGGAATAGGTCCTCATTGTTGGAGTTGTCGATCACTTCAACAATAAGGGGTAACGCCTTTGGGCCTGTAGACAGTTTGGGCTTTTTTTATGAAGAGCCGTTGAACGATTTTTCTAAGTTATTATTTCATTATTGGGTTTGGGTTTAGGAATATGAATCCTTGTAATATTATGTTTTAGTCTTTTAAACTCAGTATATAAATATTCTTTTTTCTTAGTATGAGTGTGATAGCAAATTGTAGGGCAAATAACATTTATTGTAAAGGAAAAAGGTGAGGCAGTATTACGTAGCCTGTTAATTGGGTGAACCAAGGTAAATCGCGTGTATTTCTTCTTTCTCTTTACTATTTGTGGTTTGTGTGTGTTTACTGTTTTTTTGGTTTCGTATTAATCTAGATTGTTTCATTCATGAGCCATTCAAGTAAATTATTTAAGAAAAATAATTAATGTTTGATCGACACCACAAGTTTTGGATAAGATATTGTCTACTTTTGACACACAATATTTTCGTACTTCTGTCTTTATATACTCATCCAAGAATTAATTTGTGTCAAGTTAACTTAACAACGTGAGTATGTTAAATATTTTCTGTGGTCTATGAGATACGAACATTAAACGTACTATCGTTCATCGTCATCAATGTAATTGCTGACTTATCATATTGATCGTTAATATATTATAATAATACTAGATGTACAAACAAATCTTACAAAGATTTGTATACAAACTGACATGACAAAATAAATGGAAATGAAAATTTGAAATGATGCTCAGAGATTTTTTTGAAGTTACTGAAATGAAAACTAGAAATTAACAACAATCTCAAGATCAGATATCCCGAGAGAACTTTCTCACACAAGTCCTAGACCTATGGCTATGGACTAGAAATCCCAATCACCTTATTTTTCTGGGAACATGACATATTACATGTATGCATCCCCTTTATTTAATTAGAGCTCTCCGAGCCTCCATATATTTAGAGATTAAACAACATCTCGACATTGTAACAAGGTCCTGTGACATGTTTTGGTCCTTTCCACATCAGCTGTGCTAGTTGAAAGTTGGCTCTATCAGTATGATGACCCCCATCAAAATACACATACTCATTCACATCTTCGCACAAATTGAAAGGTTCCTGAGTACTACTGCAATTTTCTCCATTCAGTGCTCCACTGCCACAGCATCCAACATTTCCTACCTTGAAGCCTGAAGGAAGATCAACAAAAAACCATAATCAATTTAATAATAATCTTGCCAATTAATTAAAGACGTACGATAAAAAAAAATGATTGATTGATGCATTGATAATTACCATGTTCTGTGGGATGAAGAGTTCTGTCACGAAGAGCATTGTAGTAATCAAATAATGCATATTTGAAACCAGGGTGTTTAAGCTCAAATTGCTCCAGGACAGTAGCTAGGAAACTGTTGTGCAATGTTGCCTGGCTCATGAATCTATCTACACAATCAACCTCTACATTATTGGTTCTTTGTCTGACATTTGGCATGCAACCCAAAGGTCCAACATTCTGGAACCCAATTTTCCTTACTCCTAGAGCATAAAATTCCTACAAAAATTGCAAAAATATATATAATTATATGTACATTAAGTTAATATATATATATTATTGAAGGGTTAGGATATATCTTACTTCGAGTGCAGCTGTATAATTACCCATCACCTGCCCTACAAGTTCAACCTGCTCGGAAAGAGTAGGATCTCTGTTCATGTTAAACCTCATGTAGTCGTTGCCTCCTATGCTGAACAAGAACACCGATCTGTGCAAAAGACTTTTGGCTTCCTCGTGGCCTAATATCTGTTCCAATTGTTTTACGACGGTCTTGAAATATTGTAATTGTACTCCAAGGTTAATCTGAAACATGTACAAAAGCATTTAAATATATATACATTACATGAAACACATTGAGGAAGAAGAAGAAGAGATTACCGCCGTCTCACTCTCGCCAAGAACACCTGCCCCGGCTGAAGCAAAGTTGATTCCATCAATAAATACACCTCCTTCCTCCAGGTATGGTACTGGTAGTCTCAATTTTGCATTAGTGGCTGCAGCCAGTAACCAAGTTCATATTTTAGAATATTATTATTACATTAATGTCTTCCCAAAGTAATTCTGATAACAGTAATTATTTATTCTGCATCCGTTTCTAACCAGCTAGCTAGCCTTATGTACATACCAATGAAGTCAGGGAGTAGACGGCCATCAGAGATTCTTCCAGTGGGCTTGTCAAAGAAGGTGATCCCGTAGGGCCAAAGAGTCCCCGTAGGAAACCTACCTTCATTTGCGGGAAGATACGGATTGTTGCCTGTGTCAAAGAGTGAATCTCCAAAGACAAACAAGAGCTTATGAGTTTTAATATCAGAAGATTCCGTCACGCTAGAAAGGGTTACATAAAATGTAACAATTACGTAGAGAACAAACTTGCTTCGACTTGCCATCACTAAATACACAACTCCACAATTACACACTTGTAGCTGTTTTCTTTGCTTTGAGCCTTCCCTCTTGCTCATATTTATAGTGGTATTGCTGTTAGATCTTTTTTCTTAAAAAAAGAAAAAAAAAATCTCTGCACCATTATCACGTGGTTTAATTTCTACATTTGGTTGCTAGCTAGGGTTTTATGGTGCCAGAAAGGATTACACATGTAAATAGTCAAGTAAGACACCATTTTTATTTTCTCAAGATGTCTCTATTTTATGAATTTGATTTATAAGTTTCATATAAATTGCAAAAAGAGTTCCCATTTTCATGTGCTTTTCCGATTATATATACGTTATCCTCTATATATACATACCATTGGTAGATGAACAACAAAATTAAATTCATTTAAATAAGTACAACCAAAACGAGATCACATGTATCTACAATGAATAATAAGATTTTTTTTTTCTCTGAATTGACATTTGCTTGATGGTGGACCACTGGTTCGTCTTTTGCATAAACTTCCAAGAATTAGAGTTAATATTGTCTCTGGATTATATGTATTTTGATTGGTGGTCCTGTATACATGTACAAATTTATCAATTCAATTTAAATTTTTGTTATAACTTAGCAAACTTTGTTATTTATTATTTTTTTTTTTATAATTGGAGTGTCCAAGTTAGCTTAAGTGTACTTTAACTAATCCTAAGGTTTCATTGAACACTATACAAGCCAAATGGACTAGGTAAGTCATAAATGTGGTAGGTGACTACTGTGTATATATACCGTTGGTAGATGAATAGCATGTTCAGATATTATGACTTGTTTTCCTATTTGTTCTAAAAATAGTGTATGTCTTTAAGAAAATTATTTAATAAAGAATACGATTATAAATAGGAATAGAATTATAAGTCATAGTAGAAATTAAAATATTAATCCTATTAGAAATAAAATGTCTCCTATACTACTAATAAATATAGGGGTGAGAATCAATTCAAGATTAGAAAACCAATTCAGAGAGTACAAATATTGGATGTAAGAGTTGTTAAACATGTAAAGTGTCTTAGAAACTAGGATTGTAAGATTGTTTCCGCTCTAAACACTAAGTTGAGCTCTGTTAATTATGTATTGGCTATAGTGGATTTCTCTTATTCGTGGATGTAGACGGGTTATATCAAACCACGTAAATATCGTGTCTTTTTGTATGATGTGACTTTATTCTTGCTTTATTAATCTCAAATGTATATTTCTCATTGCAAATCTCGTAGCACAAAAAAAATAAATTCATTTAAATAATTACTAAAACGAGATCATATGTATCTACTATATATGAATAATAAGAAAAAATCTTTGAATTCTCATTTGCTTGATTGTGGACCACTGGTTCATCTTTTGCATAAACATCCAAGAATCTCCTTGCGGTGGTCCTATATATAAGAACAAATTTATCAGTTGAATTTGAATTTTCTGTTGTAACCTAGCTAACTTTATTCCATTATCACATTTCTTCATAAATTATAATTACAAAAATACATTTGTAGAGAATTTTGGCTCGTTTTTCATACGATCATTGAATGAAGCAGTATAAGGTGATCTTAGATACGTATGGGTTTTAGAAACCACACAAAAATATGCTTCACAAGGAAGAGGTGAATCGACATATTTAATATAGGACCACTGCTTCGTTTTCACAGATTCAGACAATTAATCACAATTAATGTTTTTGGACTATATAGGTATTATTATTCATTAATAACACTCATTTTCCATGTGGTGGTACTATAACATGTTACAACCTAACTTTTTTTTTTTTTTTTTTTTTTTTTGGTAACTAGAATGTCTGGGCCAGTTTACGTGCACTTCAACTAATCTTCCGAATCCATCAAACATACTACAAGCCCAAAGAACTAAGTAAGCTACAATGTTATTGTGGTAGTGGCCCCAAGGTTTGAACCAAAAAACTCAAGGAAAGGAGAAAACCTTGACTGTCAAGCCAGCCTCTTAGGGTTTTAATAACTTAACTTTCTTCACCACTATAGATTGAAATTTTTATATTAAAAACAAAGAAATAATAATCATCAATACGTCTTTAGAGAATTTTAACTCGTTTTCTTGGTTAGTTTCCTTTTGAGTCGAAATGCATCTTTTTGTAAAGAACAAATAAAATTGATTTTGCATTAGCTTACCTGAATGGAGAAGAAAGGTTCGGCTTTCAAGTCAAACAGCAGCAAAACAAAAGCTAGTTTATGAGAGGAGGGAGTCCAACTGCATATATATATACACCATAACAGTCTACTAATTTGACGATATGGGACAAATTCAACTTCTAACGCTTGCAATATATTTATATTATTAAATCAAATTATAATTGTTGGAAACTATATAGAATAACATATACCCTAACATAATCCCAAGATCATAGTCACCATTGCAATCACATTTGTATATAAATGAACTACAACGAATTTACACAGCATAAATACCTCCTTTCCTTATCTCTGAAGCAACAAAGTAATCTGGAAGAAAACCACGAAGAATGTTTCTGTTTTCCAAATTCTAGAGAGAGAGAGCGTATTTTCCTTTTGAATATTTGAGAGTGACAGTGTGTAACCTTTTCTAAAAGGAAAAGTCTTCCTTTTATATGGGAACGGTTCGTGAGAAACTACCAAAGGCAGTTACCACTTCTCACACCCCTTCATCATGGGTGTATTTATCCAATAATAATAATCATCAATACGTCTTTAGAGAATTTTAACTCGTTTTCTTGGTTAGTTTCCTTTTGAGTCGAAATGCATCTTTTTGTAAAGAACAAATAAAATTGATTTTGCATTAGCTTACGTGAATAGAGAAGAAAGGTCCGGCTTTCAAGTCAAACAGCGGCAAAACAAAAGCTAGTTTATGAGAGGAGGGAGTCCAACTGCATATGTATATACACCATAACAGTCTACTAATTTGACGATGTGGGACAAATTCAACTTCTAACGCTTGCAATGTATTTATATTATTAAATCAAATTCACTTTGTGAATAGATATCTCATGTCTTACAATGAAAAAATACAAGAAAATTTGAAATGAGATAGAAAATGAACAGACTATAAATTTGAGTCGAGAATACAATTAGTACAAAGAATAGTTAATCTATGGTACTGATTCATTGAATCAAGTTCTATAACAAGATGTATTTCATTGTTAATCCAAACAAAATATGCTTCAAGAGGGAGTGATAATTTTGACATCTCTTTACTTTGATGTTGGAACTCTGTTTCCTTTTTTAAGAATTTCAAATTAAAAAGACTTGATTCATGCATTGAATGTCTTCACAAGGGTTGTCCTACATATGTCTACGAATTTATTGCTTGAATTTAACTGTTGTCATAACCTAACTTTCTTTAACATTATCCTCTATCTTTGATAAATTAAAATTAAAATAGACTAATCATCAATCCATCCATTAACATCTGACTTTCACCACCCGTGGCCAGCTGGGTGAGGTGATAGGGACTCTGAAGTGTATTACTCAAGAGGTATTGAGTTCAATTTCTTTCGGTAATAGGGGTGGTCATTGGAAGGTTTACCTAGTTGTTAACTTCTAGGCCTCGGGGGATTAGTTGAGGTATATGCAAAATAGTCTAGACACTTTCGGTCACCCAAAAAAAAAAAAAAAAAAAAAAAAAAAAAAAAATCAACTTTCATGACAAAATATCATCAATCTTTAATATGGTCCGAAGTAGACAATATATATAAGTACTATTGTTTATCCAGTTATATCCAATCTAATCTAATTTAGTACCACTTTTTTTCCTGCTGAGGGTGACCTAATAAATTAAGATAATCGATTTGAGTATAATGTGTGTCATTTTGATAAACTGTTCAACTTAAGAGCTTGAACTATGAAATAAGGATCACACATTAATATGAAGTTTAACATATACAAACAGGAGATCCTCCAAAACCTCTCATCTAATTGTCTAAGTTTGAATACTTGATACTTTATTCCCCATATTGCGCAAGGCTATCAATAGGCAAGACTCAACAACAAGCTCTCATGCAGGGACGTAGCCAGAATTTTTAGTCAGTGGGGTCAAAATATTAACTATAAACCGAAGTCCCAAATCTTATAACTTAGACTTATCAAACAATTTATGCTAACCCAATAAAATTCAACTTATAAACCCATAAAAACTCATCAAATCCAACTCTAAGTATCAAACAGTTAACATATATATCAAAATTGAACCAAATCCCCAAATCTCTACAACTTAGGGTTTCATCAATTCTTTAAACCCATTCAAAATTAACTCAATAACTAACCAAAATTTGTCAAACCCAACTTAAAAAAACAAATAATTAACCCATACCTCACACATAAACAAGATTAAATCAAAACTCACATCAAAATCTAGGAATTTAATCTTCCGATTTCAAACCCTATTGACATGTTAATGACTATACATGCCATATTTAGAAGATTTGGGATATTTGATATTGTCCAAGTATGGTAGCCCAGCTAGAATTATATTGTTGCCTTGTATGTATTGATTTGCATTTATTCGTTTTATTTGCTTTCCTTACATGTTACATTTACAATTGTATAAATTGTAACACTCTTTACATGAAATACAATATACACAAATTACTCAACTATCTTTTCTTGCTTGTATTCTCTCGGCATACTTTGCAACTAAGGTTGCTTCTCTTGCCTCTCTTATTCTTCTTGGAACTCTTCAGTAACTTTGCTACCTCTTTGTGCCACTCTAATACTAGATTCTTACATGGTATCAGAGTGGGTTTCCTAACCAACTCCTCTCCTTGTTGCATCTCTCTAATCCAACTCCTGTCCCTGCAAAACAAACTCTAGGATTAGTTCCCCAAAACCAAATGGATCCAAACCAGAAAACCATAACAACCCCAATTAGGCCTAACACACCAAATATGGGCTCTGATTTAGAAAATAGCCAAACTAACCCACACCAAACCAGCCAAACCAGGCCAAACACTTAAATAAGCCCAAATATGCAACCTAACCAAGTCAACCAAACCAGGCCCAACCCAATGACATTTCCTTTTGCGTTTTCAGGCTAAACGAGCCCAAACTCATTTCCCTTCCAATTCCAGATTATGCAACCCCAATCTTGCCGGTTGAAGCTTGGAGATCCTCTTTACTCCTCACCATCTGATGGACCAGAACTTGTTTTGGTTAAACAAGTCCTCATTGGTGCAGAAAACTATGAGACATGGGCTTGTGACTTTTGACGGGCACTCATCATCAAAGACAAAGATGTTTTTATAGATGGCACCGTAGCACCGCCGACAGAGCCTCATCTCCACAAACATTAGATCAGATGCAACATGCTGGTCCGTTCATGGATCGACAACTCCTTGACCGAGGAGGTTGTTGTCGGTTTGCCCCCAACAGAAATTGTCAAAGAACTCTGGCAATTTATTAAGGAAATGTATGGCTAGTTAGATCTGACCAAGATCTTCTCACTTCAGCAAAGAGCAAAATCAGACCATGATGGTCTACTACAATCGCCTCTCGGCCGTATGGCATGAACTTAATGTAGTCGTCGATCCTCTTCGTGGACCACTGTAAACCTTTTAGCAGTTCCAACAGATCAAGGAACAAGATAGGTTGATCTAGTTTCTCCTCGGATTGAACAACTTTCTGGCTTTTTGCACGCAGATGCTAGCCACCACCTCGCCATTGTCGCTCTATCGTGTGTATCAGCTAGCTGTCTAAGACGTGATTCAATGCCTGACCTCCATGGAATCACCACGATTAATTAGGTAAGTCCATGGCCTTTATCGCTGATAGAGAAACCAAAGGGGAAGGGCTACGCCTAGGGTTTTCAAATGAAAAAGAAAAGGAAAAAGTTTTATATAAAGGAATGAATGGCCAAGATCATTCCAAATCATCCAATGGCTAGCAAGCAGTCAACCAAGTCAATAGTCAATCTGGTCAACTTTTTGGGAACTCATCTAATGACCCATACCTTGGCAACTTTCAGAATGGATCCAATGGCTCAGGATCATCCCGATCAGGTAAAAAAAAATGTACTGTGACTATTGTAAAATGAGGAATTGTTGGAAATTACATGGTTACCCTAAGGACAATAGTGGCAATCCTACCACGAGTAGTGTGAGTGCCACAACCACATCGGGATCAGAAGACCAACCACCCTTAATCAAGCCTGAACAAATCACTCAACTCATCCAGATGCTGAATCAACTCCCAACAAACAACACTTCTGCTAGTTATGCGAGTATATCTTTCTGTTTCAGCAATTCAATATCCCATGATTTAGGGATTATTGACTTAGGGGCTAGTGATCACATAATTTGCGACCTTAAATATTTCTAGTCACACATAAACAACATCCCACAATTATCTGTTAAGATGCCAAATGGTAATATTGCTCTAGCGACTCATACAAGGGTAGTCAATCTGACTAAAAGCATAGTTCTCAGAAATATCCTTTTTGTCCTTGCTTTCAATTTTAATCTTCTTTCTGTATCCGAATTTTGCAATGATAATATTTGCATATTACAATTCCTTCCTAATATGTGTACCATTTAGGACCCTTAGATTGGCAAACAGATGGGCTTGGGTAAGGCCCACCATGGTCTCTGCTATTGGGAGCCTTTTTCTTTTTTTTCCTAGAAATAAAGACTATTATTGTAATGCCAATATTAATAATAATTCTCTGTTTTGCATAAAAGATTGGGTCACAGTGCATCTATATACCTCACTCAAATTTTTCAATTTGTCTCATTGCTAAACAACAAAGAACAAGTTTTCCCATTAGCACATCCTCCACTAAAAAACCTTTTGCCCTAATCCATCTTGATATCTGGGCCCATGCTTTGTTCCTAATCATGATGGATCCAGGTTTTTCCTAACAGTAGTGGATGATTTTTCATGAGGAACTTGGATATTCCTAATGTAATCCAAAGATCAAACCTTCTCTCTCATCCTCAACTTCCTCTCTATGGTCCAAACACAATTCAATACACAGGATCAAAGGGTTAGGACTAACAATGCTTTAGAATTTTTCAACCAGTTGTGTTCTTCCTTGCTCCTTTCCCACAAAATTCTCCATGAGAATTCTTGTACTTATACTCCCTAACAAAATGGGATTGTTGAACGACCGTCACCTCTTAGAAGTAGCCCGAGCCCTCAAACACCAAGCCCATATTCTGTCCACCTTTTGGGGCGAATGTGTGATTACTGCCACTTATCTCATTAATCGCATGCTACATGGGTTATTAGAGGTAAAACTTCTTTTGAATTACTATTTGGAAAGATACATGATAACACTCACTTACAAGTTTTTGGTTGTTTTTGTTACTCCACAATAGTGGGCTCCTCGTGCCAGGAAATGTATTTTCATGAGGTATTTTATGCTCTAGAAAGGGTATCATCTTTATGATCCCCAACTTAACAAGTTCTTTGTTAGTAGAGATGTTTTCCATGAGGGAATTTTTCCCTTCTCAAATAGTACTACTTTGTCCCCTCTATTGGTGCATGCACCATTGGATCACTAGCCAGACACTCCCATCACCGTGGTTCCCATTTTGATTGCTCAGCCAAAGTTTGATCATGCTCTCACTCTTGATTCGCATCAAGACTACAATTTTTGATGCACCTCTGGAATCTCCCCATGCCACGGATTTGTCCACTCCAGGTCTCACTCAGGATACTTCTCCACCTCTAGATTTGGGCCCTCACACTCCTTCACTAGACACTATTCCTCTATGACGGTCCTCTAGAGTTACCTGGCCACTTGTATGGACAGTTGATTACATCTGTTCCACTATGGAAGGTATTACGGTATTACTTATCCTATATCTAATTATGTTAGTTTTGACAGATTATCCTCTGGCCACAGATCCTGCATGAGCAATATTTCCACTGGTCGGGAAGCAGTCACCTTTTCTGATGCCCTTCAACATGATTGTTGGTGTCAAGCCATGGAGGCAGAATTAAATGCTTTAGTCAACAATCACACATAGGACCTCGTTTCACAACTCTCACATAGTAATCCTATTGGTTGTAAGTAGGTCTACAAAATCAAATGTCGTGCTGATGGTTCCATTGAAAGGTACAAAGCTCACCTTGTTGTAAAAGGCTTCACTCAATGGGAAGGGTTTGACTATCAGGAAACCTTCTCACCTGTAGCCAGACATGTCACTGTTCGTGCATTTCTTTCTGTTGCTTCTCACCATGATTGGTCACTCCACCAGATGGAAGTTCATAATGCCTTTCTCCATGAGGATCTTAATGAGGAAATTTATATGGATACTCCTCCTGGTCTTCACAATCAAAAGGAGAATCTTGTATGTAGGTTGCATGAATCTTTATATAGGTAGGTTGCATGAATCTTTATATAGGTTGAAGCAAGCATCACGACAGTGGAATGCAAAGTTTACAGAAGCTCTCACAGCCATTGGATTCACTAAATCCAAGCATGATTATGCCTTATTCTTCAAACAAAAGGGTGAGTCTTTCCTCAGTAGTCTATGTTGATGACATTGTTGTTATAGGAAATGATGAGAAAACAATCACAAAATTAAAAGACTATATTCATAGTACATTCCACATTAAAGATCGAGAGGCACCAAAGTTTTTCCTAGGTATCAAGATTGCTCATTCCTCAGAAGGAATATCCCTCAGCCAACGGAAGTATGTGCTTGAACTCATTGTAGATTCAAGGCTAGCTGCATGCAAGCCAAGCGTTATTTGTGTGAAATAAAATGTTAAGCTCACCACACAAGAATATGATGAGAAAAGCTAGAATCCCGAAATTGATCCATTATTAGAAAATAGTTCCAACTATCAACGACTTGTCGGAAGGCTCATATACCTTACCATGACTCGACCAGATATCAACTATGCAGTTCAAATCCTCAGCCCGTTCATGCATGCCCCAAAGCAATCCTACATTGATGCAGTAATGAAGGTACTCAAATATTTGAAGGGTTGTCCAAGGCTGGGACTCTTCTTACCAAGGAAAGGAGATCTCAACATCACTACGTACTACGACTTAGATTAGGGTTCATGTCCAATGACAAAAAGATCCCTCACTGGTTTCTATATTAAACTTGGAGAGTCTCATATCTAATGGAAAACAAAGAAGCAAACTACCATATCACTCTCATCAATTTAAGCAGAATAGAAAGCCATGGCCAAAACCACATGTGAGGTCACATGGATCCTAGGACTGTTAAAGGATCTAAACCTACAAGTGGAAACACCAATTAAACTGTACTATGACAATAAGGCAGCTAACGACATCATAGCCAATCCAATCTTCCATGAAAGAACAAAGCATATAAAGATTGATTGCCACTTTATCAGAGACAAGATACAGGAAGACATAATAAAATTAGAACACATCTAAACCATAGATCAGCCAGCAGACATATTCACAAAGCCATTATGTTAGAGGCAACATTCATATTTATTGGGTAAGCTCGGAGTTTATAAAATTTATAAACAACCAGCTTAAGGGGATTGTTGATATGTGAATGACTGTACATGCCATATTTAAAAGATCTGGGATATTTGATATTGTCCAAGTGGTAGCGTGCCGAGTGCACCAAATTAATTAACCTTACTAACCTAACTACTAAATTTTATATAGGGTGAGCAAGGGTCGATCCCATAGGGAACGATTCGATTAAATCCTATATTCTATGCCAATAGCCACAATGAAAACAATAGAAAAATACAATAAAACCCTAAACAATAAACAGGACAACAGAGTAACGAAAGGGGGTGTGATCAATGCAATCTAAACTGAAAACAAATAATGGTAGAAAATATCATATTAAAAACACCAGTTCTCAGTTCAAGATCCACCTAAACATGCATTGGACATATTAACCATAACATTATTCTG
The DNA here is from genome assembly GCF_008641045.1 of Pistacia vera. Taxonomy (NCBI): domain Eukaryota; kingdom Viridiplantae; phylum Streptophyta; class Magnoliopsida; order Sapindales; family Anacardiaceae; genus Pistacia; species Pistacia vera. The sequence goes on from NW_022195619.1 coordinate 106,051, forward strand.
TCTCGTTATTACGGAATTACTGACCCTAGGAAACAACAAGCTCTGTTACCTGAATTTTCCTTTAATTGTCACTACTAAAATAAGCTCTTCAGTTAGATCCTAACCCTTGAACAACCTAGAATAAGCTCTCTAAGTTTAATTCAATGGCAGCCTTAAGAATTAGGAAAATAGATCAATCCAAGCAACAATCACGCAAGTTCGGATTATTTAACTTAGGTTATGTTATTCAAGGTGACAGACTGAAAACTTGTCCATAATCATCTATCACCATGTGTTACTCATTGAATAGAAATAGGACAATTACGTATCACAATTCCTAATTCTAACAGATAAAATTCCGATGAAACAACTCAGCAAGCCATTACTAAATCACTCAAACAGAAAATTATAAACAATTAAAACAGAATAACATAAACAATTCCAATAAAAACGAGATTGAGAACAATGTTACTGAAATTAAGTTACACCAATGACATGAATTCAGGCTTCAAAATCCCCTTGAACTAAAGAAGAAAGATCAACCGCACATCTTGACGTAGAAAGTAAAAGAAAACCGAAAAAAAAAAAACTAAACTCTCGTACTGTTCTCCCTTTCCCCCTTTTTAGCCTAACAACTCATCAATAAATAACATGTGTTTTCCTTAATTCTACCCCAGGAATCACGAAAATTACTTTCCTAGATCTTTGCTAAAAGATAGACTTCCAAAATTGTCAAAATCTTATCAGATATGGAAAACATAATTTGTCTCCAGCTTGCACCAGGATTCTCGCAATGTAAAAGAACTCTTTTGGCCTTTTTCACTTCATAAAATTTGTAGTCCCGGATGTGTAGATGAATCTGGGATTTTGAATCACCTGCTTTCGTTATCTGAAACTCCAGTTAGGCCCATTTGAATACTCAATACTCAGCCAGGAATCCTTCTGCGAGTAGGATTCCAGGTCCGGTTTTGCAACAACTAATGAGGACCCATACGAACTTGGATTCTCTCCCATAATACCTTCCTGGAAAGCTTGATTCGTCTACTTTACTTTTTCTGAAGAACATTTTTGCAATCGAGAAATTTGACTCCATAAAAAACCTGAAAAATGTAGCACTGGTCAGAATAACAAAAATCTGGAATTTCCTAATCTTTTCTCACTTATTTCATAAAGTCTATCCAAATATGCCAAACTTACAAAATAAACTCTAATCAAATCAACTAGGCATAAAACATAACAAAAAACATAATATGGAAGGAATAAAAATATATAAATTACACTCTTATCACCAAGTATGGTAGCCTAGCTAGAATTGTATTGTTGCCTTGTCTGTATTGATTTGCATTTATTCTTTTTATTTGCTACCCTTACATAACAATTGTAACACTTTGTACATGAAGTAATATATACACAAATTACTCAACTCTCTTTTCTTGCTTGTATTCTCTCAGCATGCTTAGCAACTAAGGTTGCTTTTCTTGCCTCTCTTATTCTTCTTGGCACTCTTCGGTAACTTTGCTACATCTTCGTGCCACTCTAATACCAGATTCTTATAAAATCATTCATTAAATTTGTTGGGGAGAGAGTTGGAGATTTAACTCACATTAGAGTGTGGTTACCCATTTTAAGTGCAGTGGAACAATTACCAAGTAGATTAAACATTTCCAAGTCAAACACATCAAACACAAGTGCGGAAAATAAAGAACACAACCATATACACGGTTCGGCTAAATCTGCTTTTGGCCTACATCCATGAGATCTTGTCCAGATCGAAGCAATCCACTAAGGTAAAAACACATTACAAGACATAGTTCAAAGCTGATCTAAGTTACAGTAAAAAGAACTCCCTATTCAACTTTACACTTAGCATCACACTCTAAATCCTTAACGTGTAGTAACTCTTTAGACCTTCTTAATGTCAGGAACACACCTGAGAACAGCTTGTAAACCACCAAGCTTCAAGTGTTGAAGCAAGCACCAACATCAGCAAGTGTTGAAACAAAATGTCAAAAGTTTAGATTCATACAAGCAAGAAGGGTGTTATATAATGAATAATTTCCTGCTCAACAATATAGTGCTAAGTCAGCCAGCAAGGGACTGACTAATGTTTGTCCAAATAAGGAAAGTTTTCTTTCTTTTGGTTTGGACCACAAAACAAATCGGGGAAATAACTTTATTCCCTAGGACCACTTAAGGATGCTATGACACATATAAAAATGTCCTAAAAAGTGAGAGACAAAGATAAACAATATCTTTTTTCACTTTTTTAGACATGGAACTCGTGCTAGGTTGCAAATATCTTAAGTCAGAGTGAGAGCACAAACTGTTGTGGACACACACTCTAAATGAAACAAGCCAAGACTCAGGTCTGACAATCAATGTGCATGCAGAACATATGTGCACACATAATTCATAAGTTTGACAAATATTAGTTTTCCACATTCTCCCCCTTTGTCAAACTTATGAACAAAGAACACAAAAGGATTAAATGCAAACCTGATTCAATCAACCAATTAAACCTGCAGATTTGCAAAAACAAGCATTAAAAAAAAAAAAAAAAAAAAAAAACACAAAGGTGAGCACAAGGTTAGCAAATAAAACAAATAAGACAAATAACTAAAAAGTTATGTAGAAACAAAATAGAAACAGTAGCAAATAAAGTAACAAACTCCCTTATGGAGAGATAACAGGAAAAGAAAAAAATTCAAAGTTCAGCAAATAAAAATTTAAATTCCCCTAAGCTTTTTACTCCCCCTCTTTGTTCATAAGTCTTGAGGAGTTTCGAGAGGGTAGGGAAGAGTGACCATCTTTCCTCTTAGTTTTGTGCTTTGGAGGAGCAGTGATGGTGACATGAGAGTCCTTCACTTGAACATTTGGAACAACAGCAGAAAAAGTGTCAACAGCTTCACCTTGGACTGGAGGAGCATCGTCAGTGCTCACATGGGAATCATCTTGAGCAGCTGCATCTTCAGGTGCTTTTTCTTCTTCATTAGCTGCTTCTTGGTGTTCCTTATCACCAGCTTTTTCTTCTTCCTCATGAGCAATGTCCTCCTTATTTTCATGAGCTGCCTGTTCATCTTTAATTTCATAAGTAGCCTATTCTTCTTTTGGAGTCACAGCTGCAGCATCTTTAACAGGCATTGCAGGAGCATGAGGGATAACAGGAGCAACTAGAGCAGCCGGAGGCACCACATTCTGATCTACAGGGTCAGTTAGAATAGGTTTCTTCTTCTTCAAATCATCTTCCATTTTGTCCATACGAGAACTGAGGGAAGTGTGAATTTCCTTCACATACTGGAGAACTATCTCCATTGAAGTTTCTAGATCAGTTGAGGGCAAGTTCTCTGTAGGCTGTCTAAAAGACTTCTTGGTAACAATCTTTATCTTCAAAAGAGGTTCCACTTCATAAAACTTGGGTTTGAAAGTGGAAATGATCTTGTAAATCAAGGAGGGAAAAAACAGAATCTACAGAGAATGAGTGGATAGCGCTGCCACCCTAAAACTAGTAAAAATCAACTCAGTCAAATCAATCTTTTTCCCTTGAACAATTCCATAAAGGAGTTGTGCTCGTTCTGTTTGAATAGTTGAATTGTGCATGGAAGGTGACTACTTGGTCAAAGATATCTTGAACAACAATGTGTAAAGTGGTGTGAGCACACCGTGTTACAGATAAATCTTAGGCCATTTTGCAACAGAGCCACCAGTGATGATTGTGACAATTTTGTCTAAGTCTAAGCTCTTTAAATCAAAGTTATTCTTGCTCTTGTTCAAACCAAGAGCATCCCTAACCATATTTTCAGTAAATAGGACCCCAATGTCCACTAACATAGACTCGATCATTACGCACATTTGAATTTGGTTCAGTGTTGTCCAAGCCAAAGTTGGTGTAAAACTCTTGAACAAGAGTTTAGACGGGGGCAGTCAGACTAGTGACAGTTCCTAACCATTTCCTTTTCTTCGTCATGGCATGGAATTCATCAAAATCTTCCAACCTAATATTGGCTTCACTCATAATTGTCTTTTTGACAATGTGACTTTTAAATTTAGTCTTAGCTGTAGGTAAAACAAAAGGAGAGATTTTACCAATTGACGGTTTCTCCATAACAGCTTTTCTTTTCTTCTTTGTCAACTGTACTAGAGTAGAGGCTTTGAAGACGTAGCTTTTGTAGAAGTTTCCTTGCATGATTTTAGAGTGGCTATCAGAGTGTTGTTTGAGGCATTGTCCAACGCCAAAAAGGATTTTTCAGGTGACTTCTCAGGTGAGGTAGGGGAAAACTCCTTTTGTGAATGCATAGAGTCCTGGTTATCACTAGAAACAAGGGAAGAGATAGGTAAGGATGAATGACTGGTTTCTTCCTCGTAAGACTCCTCTGGTGTCGTTGAATCAGACTCCGGTGGTTTTTTTCTCTTTCCTTGCCTTTTTCTTGTTGGATTTCTTCAGGTCTTGAAATCCTTTCTTGACTGATTCCTCCATGGCCTTTCTCTTTGGGTTCTCAATTACTTTTTGAGAGAAAATATCATGAAGAATGGAGAAAACAATCGACACTATTAGGGTTTAGGAATGTGAAGAGTGACACAACAGGGTTTAGGGCTTGCATTTATGGCAAGCAGTTATTCTGATGCCTTAAAGAGAGTCATACCAAAAATAGAACTCTATCCTAAATGAGTGTACATATGCAATCATGTGAGCACACGACATCCCAAAAGAACATCAGAAATTTTCAAAAGACTAGACTTTATTGAACAATTTTTAACAACATAAGATTGAAAATGATAAAATGCTTCACATGAATTTTTGAGAATCAAGACAGTCAATCTGTGCAAATCATCCTAATAGATCAAATTTTCAATCTTTGAAAGACACCATAACTCCTAGGAAGTTGTCAACATAATACAATCAAAACAACGCTTCCTCAATTACACACAAGTGAGATGAATTTCCAAGAGCTTGTCTTAGTGTGTAATAGTGTCCTCAAGGGGGTAAAATGACACATTGGTCAATTTTAAATTTTGCAAGAGAAGCTCTCTCTTCCCTCTTACCTGCTATATTTAGCATTTTCTTTTTTAGCATAGAAAAATAAGAATTATTTTTTTTTTTTTTAATTTTGATTTAAGGGCAAATAACTCTCATAAACGTAACCAAAATGTAGCTTTCACACATACAAGAAAGTAGTCCTCTTAATGGTAGATTTTCCAAGATATAGGGGTCTCTACAAATTAGAAAATTACTCAAAATAACATTTACACTTCATGTAAGGTAGCTCTTTTATAATGGTGACAAGAATGGACAATCAACTCATGATGATATAAGGTCATGTTACAGAGAGAGTCTTAGTGGACACAACATACCAAAGTTAACACACAAACAAGAGAAAATAAATGAAAATTAGAGTGCTAGCATAGATGAAAGAGTTTTGACAAACAAAAATAAAAGTAACATGTTCATGCTTTATTCATTGACAGAAATGAAAAACTATTCAACTTGAAGTAGTCCAATGGACTTCCTCAAGAAAAACTATCATAGTCAAGTGCCTTTATAAATAAATCAGCCAATTGGAATTTTGTGTTCATATAAGCAAGTGCAATAATGTTCTCTTTAACTAACTCTCTAATGAAATGATGTCTTATGTCAATGTGCTTAGTCCTAGAATGCTGGACGGGATTCTTAGAGATGTTAATGGCACTCGTGTTATCACAAAAAATTGTCATACAATCTTGATCAACACCATAATCGTTCAACATTTGTTTTAACCATAAAATTTGAGTGCAACAACTCCCTACAACAATGTACGCAGCCTCGATAGTGGATAGGGAGATTGCATTTTGCATCTTGTTGTACCATGTGACAGGATTGTTTCCAAGATAAAAACATCCACCCGAAGTACTCTTCCCATCATTCAAACTTCCTGCCCAATCCGCATCACTATATCTAACCAAAAAATTGTTAAACTCAAATGAGTACCAAAGGCCAAAATCACACGCACCTGAAACATATTTCATGATTCTTTTTACTGCATTCAAGTGCAATTCAGATGGGTTAGTAACACTAAAACAAATATCAGGTTGACTTGTAGTTAAGTAAAGAAGACTTCCAATCATGCTTTGGTACAACTTACTGTTTGCCTTTTTACCATGTTCATCTTTGCACAAATTAAGAGTAGCACTCATTAGGGTTCTAGCATGCTTTGCATTCTCAAAACAAAACCTTTTCAACGTGTTTCTAGCATACTTTGATTGAGAAATGAATATGCCATTATTCATTTGTTTAATTTGAAGTCCAAGAAACATTTTCAATTCCCCTACCATACTTATCTCAAACTCATTTTTCATTAGGCTAATGAATTCTAGTGCATGTGAATGAGATGTAGAACCAAACACAATATCATCAACGTAAATTTGTGCACACATGATTTCATTGTTAGCATGCTTGATAAAGAGGGTTTTGTCTGCATTACCTTGTTCATAGTTATACTTGAGAAGGAAAGTTGTCAACCTTTCATACCAGGGTTGTGGGGCTTGTTTTAAACCATAAAGTGCTTTCTTTAATTTGAAAACATGATCAGGTTTGTGAGGCTCTTGAAAGTCAATTAGTTGTTCAACATACACTTCTTTGGTAAGCATTCCATTCAAAAAGACGCATTTGACATCCATTTGAAACAATTTGATCTTGTCTACCACGAAAGGATGAAGCATATAGATGTAAGGTTCCATTTTGTAAGGGATTTAGTGGCTCAAGGAATTATAGATCTGAAGAAGATATTAATAGAGGATAATCCAGCTGACATGGGCACAAAGGTAGTAACTGTCACAAAGTTCAAACACTATTTAAACTTGCTGTTTATAAAATAAGCAGCAAACTATAGAGCTAAGAAGGGTTCTTGAGAGGTAGTTGCACTAGGGAGACTTGAACTGAGCAGTGGGTTGTTTTAGAGCTTCAAGGTGGAAAATGTTAATGTGAAGCCCAAAACGGTGTCGTTGGACATTAAGTCCAATGCTGTCGTTTTAGAGGACTGCCTCAAGAAGTGATCTTGACCGTTGAAGGCATTCTGAATCTAATGGCCAAAATCATCCCTCCTCATCAGTATAGAACAAAGTTTTACTCTATCGAAGGATAAGGTTTTTACACTGTTTTTCAATTAGAAAAATTGTCTCTGCTACGGTTTTCTTTGAATCTCTTGTATTGGTTGTAATCTTGAGTGATTAGTTGTAATCGTTGGTTGAGGGTTGAGTTTCCTTCAAGTCTTGAGAATCTAGGTTTAGTATTCTTGTAGGAAAGGTTACAATTTAGTCTTGAGAGATTGTTGTAGAGTGAGTGAATAGATTGGGTGTCAATCTTGTTTGTATTGGTGTAAAAAACTTGATCTATAATGTAGTGAGCCTCTAGTTTACTAGAGCTCAACGTGGATGTAGCTTATCCTATATTGGGTAAGTGAACCACGGTAAAATTTTGTGTTCTTGATTTCTATTTTCAGTTTGATTGTGGTTGTGTATGAAAGTGCGGATTTTAGGTTTAGTGATTTTGCAGATTTACTCAACAGTCATGTTAGATGGCAAAGTTTTGTCAAGGAAATTTGATTAATTCCAGAGCAAGTTACTAAAGAATTTTATTGAAACTAATCAAACTGCATAATCTGAATAAGCATACAAGATAGTGTAATAATCAAAGGTTAAAAGTTGTTTCATATAGTGAGGCCTTGTGACTGGTGGTGCCCCATTTCAAAGAAGTTGAGCTAGTTGAGTGTTAGCTCTTTCTGTAGTATGTCTACCATCAAACCAAACATATTCTCCAGGATTACTAGATAACTCAAAGGATTGAGTCCCATTTATTGTGTTCCCACAATTCATTGCTCTATAAGGTCCACTACTATAGCATATAGCCTTCCCCTTTCTAAATCCTTCACAACATAAAACCCCGAAAACAAATTACAACACAAATTATGTAAAAATTAATTACCTGATTAATGAAAGTTGAGGCCATAACTTACCATATTTTGAAGGGTTAGCAACTCTGTCACCAAGTGCATTGTAGTAATCAAATATTGCATATTTGAATCTTGGGAGCTGGGTTGATAGCTTCTTAAAGACAACAGCTGGATATCTATTGTGTAGTCTTGCTAGTGATGAGGGTTCCTCAGAGCAAGCACTTCCTAGCTTAGAATCAAAAGATTTCATTCCTAGTAGGCAACCCAATGGCCTTGCATTTTGAAATGCAATTTTCCTCCCTCCTATATTATGTATCTCCTTCAGACAAATTAACAACAAAAACTCCTAGTTATCATCTAAATATTACAAAATTAAGTTTAAAACTTTGACAAATGACTTACTTTGAGCATAGATGTTAAGTTTCCAATGACTGTTTTAACATATTGACCCTTGAAGGACTGAAAAGCTTTGGGGTTTGTTTGAGAAAAATTGAAGTAATCATTGCCTCCAATGCTAAACAAATAAACTGCATTCCTTTGCATCATTTTGGCTTCTACCTTACCTTGTTTCTGCTTCAGTGATTTCACCACATCCTTGAAATAGCTTAGCTGCAACTTCGGACGTATCCGCCAAAAAAAGGACAGAAATGAATTAAATTTCTGTTCAGATTAATTATATTCCTTAATTTTGTACAAAATACAGAAAACGAAGATGCATACTGTTTGAGGATGAGTTTCATCAAGAACACCAACTCCAATAGAATCAAAGTTTGTGCCATCAGTGAATTGATGAGCCCCCAGTTGCAGGTATGGTGGAAGTATCGGCAAATTGGCAAACTAGGCTGCAACAATTTAATGAAGTATAAACTATCAAAGTTCACCCAAAGTAAGTCATTGATACATCAAGCAATTGAAACAATTGACTAGCTAACATTATTGATGTGTTATACCAATCAAATTAGGCATTGTGCTGCCATCAGAAAGTCTTCTAGTGGGGCGTTTGAAGTAGGTTTTGTTAAGATTTCCATAATATTGTGTAAATCTTTTGTAATCATGCAAATATTATGTAATCCTTTAGTTATGATAGGTATACAATCTCAGAATATTCTAGAGATTATGTAATATCCTAATTATGTCAAACAGAATATTATATAATCCGCAACTGACATAATTAAGGGATTTAGAAGATTGTATACTCCCTATATAAAGGGTGTAACTCTTTAGTGATAAATCAATGAATTGAAAATACAATTCTTCAAATTTGCATGGTATTAGAGTCATTCTCTAATCTAAAAAATTGCTCACTCTAGAGCAACGCCAGGAAATTAATTGGCGAGAAATCCTACCATTAGCCATTGTTAGTCTGAAAAGGAGAAAACGCAAAAATCTTAAATCTAAAACCCACCAACCCAGCCACCAACTGGTTGCTGCAAACCACAAAACACCAAAAAATCCCAATCCAAAACAAATCAACAACTCCAGCCATCGTCAACCAATCTACCGTAAATCCACATCATCATCCAATGACCCAAACAACTTCAATCACCAAGAAACACCACCACACTGTTGTCGTTGAGCCAAGAAGGGAAGAAACCAAATCAATAGGATGAGAAAAACCTAGATTGATGCTGAAGCTTGTTGTCGAGAAACTGCCAATCTACCATTGTCTTGTCACCAAGAAATCATCGATTTGTTGCTGTCTCAATCACTGTCACCACCATCTCCGACTGCTACTAACATCATTGATTTTTTTACATCAACTCTGATGTGTTACCAGTGACTTTGATTGGCCGATACTACGCCATCATGAGCTGCCTTTTGTGTTGGTCCAAGAGTTTGCGTTTTTTAACTTTTTTTATTTTCTTCATTTTTTCATTATTCTCAAGTGATATTAAAAAAAAGGATAAAAAAAAAAAAAACACAAGAAAAAGGAAAGTCAAGTCAAAGTTAGGGTCTAAGTCCAAGTCCAAGAAAAAAAGTCAAAGTCAATGTTAAAAAAAGAAAAAGGTCAAAGTTAACAATGTCTGAATCATCAGGATCAAAACCCATTATTATTCAACCTGATGGAGCTTTCAATGCAGGAATTACTCTTGCCGAATCAAACAATGATGTGTGGTCTCAGCTTATGGAAATGCATATTGTGAAGAGAGAAAAACTTTCCTATAGTCGTGGAAAGAAACCACCACCAAAAGAGTTTGTCGAGGGTTACGAAAAATGGTATGTTGAAAACCAGAAAGTCAAACGATGGTTGTTGATGTCCATGTCTCCTGAGATTATGAAGCGTTATCTACGCATCCATTACTTGTGAAATCTAGAGTGCTCTATCCAAAGCTTTCTATGATGGAAGTAATAAGTTATTTGTTTTCTCCTTGCACCGGAAAGCCTTCACTGCTAAACAAAAAAGAAGGCCACTTTCTATCTATTATGGATAATTGACAGGAATATTTTAGGAATTAAACCACCGAAATAAAGTGGTTATGAAGGATCCTGATGACATAATAGCATATCAGAAATTTGTCCAAAAATTGCAAGTTCACATTTTCCTTGCAGGTTTGGACAGAGAGTTCAAACAAATTCATGTAGAAATTCTATGAAAAAATCTAGTTCCAAATCTAGAAGAGAGTTACTCAGAAGTCCGACGAAAGGCAGTTTGTCAAATTACCTTGAAGGAAGAATCGGGAAATATTAAGAATTCAACAATAGTAGCCCAAATAGAAGTCAGCATGCAAAATCCAACAAATCAAACAACACCGACAAGAAGCGCACCTACTACATCAAATTTGGTCATATCATGAACTGGTTGGATATCCAAACTGGTGGGATCACAGTCGTGATCAAAGGAAGAAGAATTCCAAGAAAAACTCTACTACTACTATTGTGGAAAAGAAAGAAGATGTTGTTAGTGCTCATCATTTGTAGCAACTATTGGAAATGATGGTAAGTCTTTACATATGTGTACATCTGTTTCTAATAGTGCACAGATAATTGATTCTAGTGCTATCGATTACATGACATTTGATTCCATGCATATTTCACACTTTAAACCATCCTCACAGAAATTTGTGTCTACTACCAATGGTGAGTCCACCTACATCATTGGAGAAGGATCAGTAACCTTCCCAAATATTTTAAAAATAGATTCAGTTTTAGTTGTTCCCTCCCTAAATTACAACTTCTTGTCAATCTCACAAAAAACCAAAAACTTTATCTTGTGTGGTAATTTTTTGGCCTGACTTTTGTGTGCTTAAGAGCATTCAGAAAAAGCAAACGATTAGTTGTGGTATTAGACGAGGGAATCTGTATTACTTGAATTTAGAGAAAAAAAATTATGCCATAGTACAACAAGCTTTTACAGTTAGTGGCTGGGAAGAAGACAAGCAGAAATCCTCCATCTGGTTATGGCATCGACATTTTGGACATGCTTCATTTAGTTACTTGAAGAAATTGTTTCCAAGTTTGTTTAAGCAAAGTGATGTTAGTTGTTTCTGCTGTGATGTTTGTGAACTTTTCAAAGAGTCATTGAGTTTCTTATCTAATAAAATTGAATAAAAGTACAAATCCCTTTACGTTTATTCATTTTGATGTTTGGGGGCCCTCCCAAGTTAATACTTTAAGTAGATCATGGTAGTTTGTTACTTTCATTTATGACTATATAAGGATGACTTGGGTTTGTTTGATGAAATTTAAAGGGAAGGTCAATGTGGTATTTCAAAGATTTCACCAAATGGTTCTCACGTAGTATAATACTCAAGTTCAGGTTCTACGAAGTGACAATGGAAGAGAATATCAAAGTATGGACCTTTAACAGTACTTGACAGCACATGGTATTATTCATCAAACTACTTGCCCCAACACGCCCCAACAAAATGGTGTTGCTGAGTGCAAAAATTAACATTTATTGGAGGTTATTCTTGCTTCCTTAATAGAAGCTCTCATGCCCTTGTCTTTTTGGGGAGAAGCACTCACTTCTGCAGCCTACCTAATCAATCGAATACCTTCTAGTTCAATTGAGTTCCAGACCTCATTCTAAGCTCTTGGTAAAACAGTGAATGCTTCAATGGTCACGGACTTACCACTTCATGTTTTTTGTTGTGTTGCTTTTGTACACCTCCATAAACATCAACGCTACAAGTTGTCTCCTCGAGCATTGACATGTGTTTTCGTTGGGTATGGTGTTCATAAAAAAAGGTATCGCTATTGCCATCCTTCAACTCAACAACTATTTGTAACCATGGATGTTGTGTTCCATGAAGAGCCTATGTATTTTTCTTTTGAGTTTGAACTTCAAGGGGAGTATTTTTCAAAAGAAATTCAAACTCTTGCCCATGCTGTTCAAGATGTGGGATATTGTGAGTCAGAAACTAGACCCGTTGATCAACAAGAAGATGAAGTGGATGAAAATGTCGAGGTGGTATCTCTATCTGAAGAAACTTCATCTCAGTCTGAATCTCTCATTCTTGGTATATCACAACCGCCATTCACTACAAGTGTTCATGATTTAAAGTCTTAACCAATTAAGAAACAGTTACCACCATGGAGTACTAGAGGGATTCCTAAACCAACATACAAACCTGAGCCATCTAGTAAGGTCAAATATCACATGAGTCATTATGTGTTTAACCATCATTTGTCAGAATCAAATTTGTCATTTGTGAATCAATTATTAATTGTATCTATTCCTAACAGTGTGTAGGAAGCCTTATCTGATCCAAAATGGAAAGCTGCTATGAATGAAGAGATGAAATCATTATAGAAGAATGAGACTTGGGAACTTGTTGATTTTCCACTAGGAAAGAAAACTATTAGATGTCGATGGGTTTACACTGTGAAGTATAAAGCTGATGGTATGATTGAATGATTTAAAGTAAGACTATTAGCAAAAAGGTACACCCAAACTCATGGGATATACTATATAAAGACATTTGCACCTGTAACCCAAATCAACACAGTACATGTCTTTTTATATTTGGCTGCAAACCTGGATTGACTATTACAATAGTTTGATGTGAAAAATGTTTTCCTACATGGAGAATTGTTTGAAAAAATCTATATGGATCCTCCACCAGGGTATATTTTACCACGGAAACATAGCCAAAAGGTATGTAAGTTAAAGAAGTCACTGTATGGGTTAAAACAATCTTTGAGGGCATGGTTTAGGAGGTTCACCAAATCTATGAAGATTTTTGGCTACCATCAAGGCAATTCAAATCACGCATCATTCCTTAAAAAACAGCAAGGAAAGATCACAAAACTTATTGTATATGTGGATGATATGGTGGTTATAGGAAATGATCCAAAAGAAAGGAACTCTCTGCAAAAATACTTATTAGAAGAATTTGAGATGAAGGACCTAGGTTCTTTGAAATATTTTCTCGGAATTGAAGTGTCTCGATCTAATAGAGGTATCTTTCTATAACAAAGAAAGTATGCCTTAGATGTATTGTAGGAAACTGGTATGTCAGCATGTCAACCAGCTGATACACCAATCAAAGAAGGCTTGAAATTAGGATCAAGACTGATCAAGTACCAGTTGACAAAGGGAGATACCAGAGACTGGTGGGAAGATTGATGTATTTGTCTCACACTAGGCCAGATCTTGCTTAAGCATTGAGTATAGTCAGTCAGTTCATGCATAATCTTGGAGAGTAGCATATGAACATATTTATGCATATCCTAAGATATTTAAAACATGCTCCTGGAAGGGGAATCTTATTTTCCAAAAATAAGGACTACCAAAATGTGCATGCATATACTGATGCTGATTAGGCTAGAGCAGTGGATGACAGACTATCTACTTTTGGTTATTGCACTTTTGAGGAGGCAATCTAGTCATGCAGAGAGGCAAGAAATAGAATGTTGTGGCATGCTCAAGCGCTGAAGCGGAATTTAGGGGAATGACACTTAGGATTTGTGAAGCTTTGTGGCTAAGATTTCTACTGCAAGATTTGGGTTATCAACCTAATCAACCAATCCCATTATATTGTGACAATAAAGCAACATGTGACATTGCTCACAATCCAGTTCAACATGATCATACGAAGCACGTTGAAGTAGATAAATTTTTCATCAAAGAAAAACTAGATGAAATATTATTGAATTGCCCAAGATTCGATCAGAGGACCAATTGGCCGATATTCTTACGAAGCCTATCTCCAAACTTATTTTCTCACAACTGCTAGACAAGTTGGCCATGTGTGACATCTACGTACCAACATGAGGGGGAGTGTTAAGATTTCCATAATATTGTGTAAATCTTTTGTAATCATGCAAATATTATGTAATATTTTAGTTATGTCAGGTATACGATCTCAGAATATTCTAAAGATTATGCAGGTTGTGTTTGTTTCCCCGTTTTCAAAATATTATATTCCTATTATGAAAAAAATGCGTGTTTGTTTCAATATTCTCAAAATCATATCCTATAATATTCTACCATTTTAAACCCCCATAGGTTTGTTAATTTAACTAAACACCCCTAACAAAAAAGTTTTATAAATTGATAAAACACCTCAATCCACCCACATTTGTCAGATTTCGGCAACCACCATCGGAAGGTGGCTGGAATCCTACGTAATGGCACACCATCGGATGGATCTGGCTAGTAGTGCGCCAATCTGGTCTTTTTTCGGCCAGATCCACGACCAGATCTTTGGCCACATCTGGCCATCAATGATGGTTCATATATGGCCATCATTGACCATCAATGATGACCATATCTTTGGCCGTTGTTGATGGCCAAGTGTGGCCATCAACGGCCGAATCCAGCCATAGATCTGGCCTTTTCCTACTAGATCCATGGTTGATCTGGCTGGAAAAGGCTATAGCAGCGCATGACTAGCCAGATCTAGTCAGTCATGCACACCAGATTCTAGCTAGATTCTAGCGGTGGTGGTTGGAATCTAGCAACTGTTGGTGGGTAGGGGTGTGTTTGTTGATTTATAAACTTTTTATTATTGGGCGTGTTTAGCTAAATAACAAACCTAGGGGTGTTTTTTTGTTAATTTTCAAATCCTAGCTCGTAATAATAACCCAACTCAACTTAACAGTAATATTTCAAAAATACTACTCAAAATAATAAAACAGACACACCTGTAATCTCCTAATTATGTTAGACAAAATATTGTGTAATCCGCCACTGAAATAATTAGGGGATTTAGGAGATTGTATACTCCCTATATAAAGGGTGTAGCTCATTAGTGATAAATCAATGAATTGAAAATATAATTCTTTAAATTTATAGGTTTCTCCATAAGGAAAGGTTGTTGCAATTCCTTTTCTACTGTCACTTAGATACTAGTTGTTGCCAAGATCAAACATGGAGTCTCCAAACACAAACAAGGCTTTATGTGTTGTAGCTCCACGCTTTGACAGAGCATGGCAACATTATTTGTTTTTTGTCTAACATTAGACATGCAACCCAAAGGTGCAACATTCTGGAACCCAATTTTCCTTACTCCTAGAGCATAAAATTCCTACAAAAATCACAAAAATATATCTAATTATATGTTGACCATAAAAGGTTACTATCCTCTGAATGAGTCAAAGTGTTGCCATTTTTGGAAAAAGGCTTGTTAAGGATTGTACGTTGTCGTTTTGAGAATCAGCTAAACTATTGAAGTAGTTACTGAACTGTACTTTATAATTGTAGTTGCTTTACTCTTTTGTAAGAAATCAAGAAATATAATTTTGCCCTTTCTCTGTTCTTTCTCTATTTCACTTTGATAGCCATCTTTTGTATATGGTATCAGAGCCACTGACTTGCGTCAATGGCAAATCCTTCTAAACCTACTGATGGACACAACAGTTCAAACGAATTATTGAACCAGTCAACAAATCGAATTGCATTAGCTCTAGCCAACAGTTTACAAGTCATCAGTCCCCAACTCACTCAAAGCAGTTACCGCTTTTGGAGTTCTCAGGTATTATCCACCGTTGGTTCACACAAACTTGAGGCCCAATTTTTACTGCAGAAATACGAAATAAGACTTGAAAAATTCAATACAATAGATTTGTACAACTGTTCAGTGCATATAGCCTCTACTGGTACTTTAAATAGCTCACATGGTTCCATTAGCGACATAAATCATGTTTCCAAACCTGAGTTAGAAAGCTCTCAATCTGACAAAGTGTCTGGTTCACTTTATCCTACTCCACCTACTTTAATGTCACTAGGTAATCCTCATTATCCCCAATATCCTATCTTAGCTGCTCCTCAATAGTTTGGTCAGAATTTTGTTCAGAACTTTTGTCAATCTCTATATAATAATAGGCACCTGCCTTTGGAGGAATGTCACATGGCAGGGGTAGAGGTCGAAATACTAGGAGAGGCAAATTGATTTGTCAACTATGTATTATAGCAGGACATTCTGCTGGTCAGTGTTATCACAAGCACAACTCTGCCTATAATGGCATGATTCAACCCTCTACAGCAAACACATCACAACAGCCGAGCTCCTATTATGAAAGTTCACCTCTTCTACAACACAACAATTACTTTTACTATAATGCTCCTCAATATAATAGTATTGGGCAGTATACACCTGGCAATCTTCAATATAGTGGATTTGGAGCACTACCTCATTCTTAGCAGTCCGATATTTCTCATTTTGGAACTTCATCTGACAGGTTTAATTATGGTGTTGTTCTATCTTTTGATAATGCAGCAGCAGTTAATGGCTTTGGTGTCCTTAGCCAACATGTGCCTTTTAAACCCCCGCGTAAGCGTTACGATGCTATAAGGTATGTAATTCTACCCTTAAAAAGATTTTATCAATAAAAGGGTAAAATGGTCATTTTGCATGCATTATGTTAGGAATTGATGACACTAATAAGAAATATGGTTAAAGGGTCATGAAGGAGGTTAGTATGGTTAAACAGCATAAACGGTTCCCAAGAGGTATAATGGTCCTTTCACAATAATTTATAGGAATCAAGTATCCATAAAAGTGTATTATGGGTAAATTGGTTAATTATCTTATGGATTTACTTGGTCACCAAGTAGAAAAGAGAAGTCAAATGGCATTAAAGGAGTGTAATAATTATGTTGTAGTAGAAATGACTAAAATGCCCTTATATGCAAAATTTATACCAAATGAACCATATCTCTAACTTTTATTGGCCAATCCCATTTGGGAATCAAAAAAATGAAATATTTATAAGATATTTCCTTGGTTAAGTCGGCCAACACTCTTAGAACATCAAATTCTCTTCTTCAAGTCACATTCTCCTCCATTAAAGGCTTAAATTCAAGCTTGCTCTCTCAAAATTTTCATAGGATTTCAAAGGAGATCACCATCCACACTTAAAGAACTTCAATTTCAGGGTTTAAAGTGAGTTTCAAAACCCTAGTTGTTCTGATTTTTAGTTAAAAGAGAAATTCATAAGTGGTTATGTGTGTAAGGTAGAAAGGGTGAACCTTTGGAGCTAAGGATGAGTGTCTTTGTGCTTTGAATACTAAGGCAAGGAAAAAAATCTCCCTTATGACTACAATTGTTAACACCTAGGGTTGATGAAACTTATATTTATTTATGTTAATATGAGTGTGATGCTATGTTTTTGTTATGGATTGTTTAAATGGGTGTCTTGATTGGTGTATGTGTGCACATGGAGGATGATTATGCCAATTAAGAGATTTGTAGTTGGACGATGTTTTGGCACTTTTTGGTTCTGTAAAAAGGGAGGTTTTTATGGCCTTTTATACTTAGAATGATATGGCAAATAATATGAATGTGCAAATGAAGGTGACATGGTTAAAAATGAATATAATTCGGATTTGGCTTTTTAAGACTTATACTATACATACTTCACTGAATCGGTCATAACTGAAGTTATAAAAGTCTGATTGAGCTGATTCTTGAAGTATTAAAAATTTGAGAAATAGACCTAAAACTTTTATGTTTTAGCCAAAAATCAATTTGAATTGGAAGATGAGGGAAAAATTGCTTGAAAAGTGATGAACTACATGGCATCCACCTCCTTAATAGAAATTCCCATCTTTTTTTTTATAATTCTAATAATCCCCTGAATAATCTTACTATTGAAATTTCTTGTGTTGTATGATAAATTGAATGAATTAAGGTAAGGAATTTAGTAGGAGAATATTTATGTCATGGAGTTTTACTAAATTGATTGATGAGTTGTGCAATTGGCCAAGGGTACATGTTAAATGAATGAATAGTATGATTGAGCATGGGAGATGTTATCCCATATGTTTGCATTTATAATGGAATGCATATAGCTTATTTAGTTGACTTATGAAAAAATTTATGAAATGTTAAAGAATGAATTCTATAGGTCTCTTGAGGTATAAACCAAGATCAGAGGAATGGAATTCTTGTGGAAACCATGAGTCCTTTGAGGTGACGACTAAGAACAAGGTAATGGTTCAAGTACAAAGACAAAAGAAATAGGCATGCCATGTTTATGAATATTGCATAAGTCATATATGTTCTATGTTATATTATGTATGGTTATGTTATGACTTATGTTTATGAGGAAAGTCCAAAGCGTATGACATGTTTTATAAACTTGATAATGTCAATGAATGAAGGTCATGTCTTGTAGGTAGGTAAAGGTAAGGTCCTGAGTAATATGGTTGTATAATAAACCTTAATAGTTTATGAAAGGTCATATCCCCTTACTGAGTGATTAGCGCTCACCCCACGAAATTTTTTAAAATGTTTTGTAGGTAAGAATTGAGGCTTGAAGCTGGGAAAGGCTACTGGGGAATGACATGTGCATGAAAGAATGCTTTTGCTATGTTTTGAATTTCTTTTGTAAAATAAAATCAAATGGTTTTTGGTTTATGGATGTTGAAGTAAATATGTTTTAATAAAACTAGTATGACCATTTCCTTGTCTAATAAATGAAAAAGGTTAAATGATATTATATACTTATGATAATAACTCTATAGGAAGATAAATTTCTAGAATCATTTTATGGATATGGGATGTTTAATATCATGCTTTAAAAAAAAAAAAAAAAAAAAAAAAAAAAAACCTAAGACAAAAGTATAGGTTTTAAAACAAACTCATTTCCTAGGCATGTCTTTTCTAGGTTCTCAATGGCTAAGGGATACTTAAGAAATACCCGACTAGAGAGGGGTCTTAGATGCCTAGTCAAAGCCAAGCTCACTTTGTAAATGTTAGTCCTCATTTAAACTCAACACCTGATCAGCATTATCACTCTTCAACACCTCCTACACAGTCCTCTCCACAACCATAGCAGTTTGCTCTTGCTCATCACTCACACCTACTGATCCAATATGGTATATGGACTCAGTGCAATTGATCATGTTATCTCAGACCTCAATCATCTAAATTTCAGCAAAAACTACTCTGGAAAGGATTAACTTCAAGTAAGCAGTGGTGAGTATCTCCCTATTTCCCATATTGGTCATTCTGCTATTCCAAGTGCTTTTCATTCTAAGTGTTTACACCTTAAAAACATTATATGTGTGCCTAAGATAACAAAAAACTTACTTAGCATCTCTAAATTCACTAAAGACAACAATGTTATTGTTGAATTTGACTCTAACTGTTTTGTTGTTAAGGACAAGTACACAGGAGCAATTTTACTGCAAGGAAATCTTAAAGGTGGTTTATACTAGCTGAATTCCTCCTCCACTCAGCCTTTACTTGTCCCTCATTTGTTGTTTGCCACTGCACTATCCTCTAATGTAGCTTCTGCCAATGCTTCTGCTCTTGCTTCACAAGATCTCCAATATAAGTCAATACGTTGTAGAAATCCCTTTGTTTCAGTTGAGTTTGGTACTTCTTTCGTTTCAGCTAAACCTGATGTTCAAGGTCACTCTGATGCTTCTTTCATGTCAGTTGAGTCTGATGTTTAGAGTCAATGTGCCCTTAGTAAAAACTGTAGTAATCCTGTTAGTTACATTGAGTCTGAAAACTATAGCATTCTTGTTACTTACATTAAGTTTGATGCTACTAATCAGTATGTGTCCAGCAAAAATAATGATGATGTAGTCCATAATCCTACTACTGATCAATGTAGTTCATCTCCAAATAATAAAACTTATATTTCTGATAATTGTACTGCTCAAACACATAATTCTGGTTCACATTCTGTTCCTGCTAACATCAATGCTTGCATATACTCTGCTGAAAATTGTATTGCTCAAACACATAATTCTGGTTCACATTTTATTCCTGCTAACATCAATGCTTGCATATACATTGCTGAAAATTGCATTGCTCACACATATACCATTGCTCCACATTGTTTGACGGCAAGTGTTATCACTGATGATTACTTACTTTGGCACAAACATTAGGCCATCCTCACTCACAAGTTCAACATCACAATTTAGGGGTGAGCACGGGTAGCAGGGAGAACCGGAACTGGAACCGAAACCTAAACCTACTTGGAACCGGCACTGTGTAGGTAGGTTCTGGTTCCATTTTATTGGAACAGACACTGTGCGGTTCTGGCTCTGGTTCTTATGTGTGGAGGAATCAGAATCGGAATTGGAACTTGTAAAAAAAACCTGAAACGGGTACCCGGTTTGGAACCTACTTGGAACCTGTAGCGGGTACCCGGTTTAGAACCTATTTGGAACCGATTTTTGGAACCTGTTTTGGAAACTATTTTGGAACTGTTTTGGAACCTGGGCTGCAATGAAATATTTGTGAATGATGGGGAGTTTAATTATTTTACATATAAAAAATTTAAAATAGAAAAATTTAAATTTTTAGAATAACCTAATTAAATAACTATACAATTATACTATTACATATAAACTACACCATATTAAAAACTTTAATATATTATAATATATTAATATTAAAGTCTTGATTAATTAAGTGTATAATTAGAATTAGGATCCAATAAAAAGTATTTTAATGTTATTAAAAGAATTATTTTTAAATAAAATAGTATATTTGATTGAATAATAATATATTTAGTTATTTACTTCAATTATCAAGTTCTAAGTATATCTATAGTAAATTAGCAATTAATTAATTATATGTGATAAATTGATAAACAATAATAAATTTAATTACTAGTTAAATATTATGCTTAATCAATTATAACATTACAGCTAAATGATTACTTAATTAATTATAATTTTATAACATTACTCAATTGATTTATAGTATAATTAATTATAGCATTACATTAATTGATTACTACTTAATTAATTGACTTATAACATTTAATATATTACTTAATTAAATAATTAGAAATTTAATTAATTATAGCATTACATTATAGATTTATAGTATAATTACTTAATCAATTATAACATTTCATTATAAACATTAATACAATACTTAATTAAATGATTAAAAATTTAATTAAATATAATATTACATTAAAGATTTACAGTATGATTACTTAATTCACTATAACATTACATTATGTCACATAATTAATTATAACATTACATAATTAAATGATTACTTAATTGATTATGACATTATATTATAAACATTAGTAATTACTAATTTACTACATAAACATTAGCAGAATATTTAATTAAATGATTAGAAATTTAATTAATTATAACATTACATTATAAATAAATGATTACTTAATTAAATGATTAGAAATTTAATTAATTAAGCATTACATTACAGTTAAATAATTACTTAAATAAATTATAATATTATTACATCACATTATATTATAATTACTTAATTAATTATAGCATTACATAGTTTAATGATTACTTAATTAGTTATAAATTTATAACATAACATTATAAATATTAGTAATTTACTACATTATTATATTACTTAATTAAATGATTAAAAATTTAATTAATTATAACATTACATTATAGATTTATAGTATGATTACTTAATCAATTATAACATTCCATTATAAACATTAGTATTTAGTACATTAATTAACTGATTAGAAATTTAATTAATTACAATATTAAATTATAGATTTATGGTATGATTACTTAATTCATTATAACATTACATTATAGTATGATCACATAATTAATTATAACATTACATAATTAAATGGTTACTTAATTGATTATAACATTATATTATAAACATTATTAATTTACTACATAAACATTAGCACAATACTTAATTAAATTAGAAATTAATTAATTATAACATATTAACATTACATTATAAATTTATAGTACTATTACTTAATTAATTGTAATATTACACTATAAACAAATGATTACTTAATTAAATTATTAGGTAATTAAATATAACATTATTATATTACATTATATTATGATCACTTAATTAATAATAGCATTATATAGTTAAATGATTACTTAATTAGTTATAAATTTATAACATTACATTATAAACATTAGCAATTTACTACATTATTACATTACTTAATTAAATGATTAAAAAATTAATTAATTATAACATTACATTATAGATTTATAGTATGATTACTTAATCAATTATAACATTATATTATAAATATTATTACATTAGTTAAATTATTAGAAATTCAATTAATTATAATATTAAATTATAGATTTACAGTATGATTACTTAATTCATTATAATATTACATTATAGTATGATTACATAATTAATTATAATATTACATAATTAAATGATTATTTAATTGATTATGACATCATATTATAAGCATTAGTAATTTACACAATACTTAATTAAATGATTAGAATTTTAATTAATTATAACATTACATTATAAATTTATAGTATGTATAATATTCTATTATAAACATTAGTACAATGCTTAATTAAATTATTAGAAATTTAATTAATTATAATATTACATTATAGTTAAATAGTATACTACTTAATTAATTATAACATTACAATTTACATTGTAGTATGATCACTTAATTAATTATAATATTACATGATTAAATGATTACTTAATTAATTATAACATTATGTTATAAACATTAAACATTAGTAATTAATTAAATGATTAGAAATTGAATTGATTATAACATTACATTATTGGTAAATAATTACTTAATTAATTATAACATTATATTATAGTATGATCACTTAATTATGTATAACATTACACAGTTAAATGATTACTTAATTAATTATAAATTTATAACATTACATTATAAACATTATTAATTTACTACATTAGTCATTAATACATTACTTAACTAAATAGTTATAAAATCTAATTAATTGTAATATTACATTATAAATTTATAGTATAATTACTTACTTAATTATAACATTACATTATAAACATTAGTATAATATTTAATTAAATAATTAGAAATTTAATTAATTATAACATTATATTATAAATGTATAGTATGATTACTTAATTAATTATAACATTACATTATAATTAAATAATTACTTAATTAATTACAACATTACTATATTACATTATAAACATTAATAATTTATAACATTAAGTTTACTATATTAGTATTTAGTAGTGGGAGAATCAAAGAAGTTGGTGACAGTTTCTAACTTTTTATATTTTTGTTTGTTTGAATGATTTTGGTGAAGTTATTTGATGTGAATTGATTGAATTCAAGTGTTACCTAGAGATTAGAGGATTTATGAGTTACATTGGACACAAATGAATGAGTAATCAAAATTTGTTAAGGGTGTATTTGTAAACTTTTAAGATATTTTTATCATTTTTTAAACTAATAGAGGGGTAATTGATTTTTTATAGGGTACCCGAGAAAGGAACCGGAACCTACAGTTTAGGTTCCGGTTCCTTAAATTTAAGAACTTGCACTATGCGGTTCCGGTTTCTTTTTTTGGGAACCTACACTGTGCGGTTCTGGTTCCGGTTCCTCCGAAAAATGTAGGATACCCGGAACCACTCAGCCCTAATCACATTCTAACCAATTTGCACGTCAAGTTTCCTTCAAAACTAAATACTTCAGCTAGTTCTCATATTACTTTCTGTGATGCTTGCCAATTAGGCAAATTACACCACACCACTTTTCCAACTTCACATTCTCATGCCTCAACACCCTTAGAGTTAGTGCACAATGATATTTAGGGTCCTGCCCCTTTTACTTCCATTGAAGGCTTTAAATACTACATTCAATTCCTAGATGACTATAGCAGGTTCACATGGTTGTTTCCTCTCAAAACCAAAGCTAAAGTTAGGTTAGTTTTTATAAAATTTCAGCACTTAGCTGAGAGACAGTTTGGATATAAGCTCAAAAGCTTACAGTCTGATCAAGGAGGAGAATATAAGGCTATCCTACCTTACCTAGTTGACCAAGGCATTCAAATAAGACAATCTTGTGGCTATGTTCACCAACAAAATGGTAGAAGTGAGAGGAAACATAGGCACATTGTAGAATCTGGATTAACGTTGCTTGCTCACGCATCCATGCCCTTTAAATATTGGTGGCTAGCCTTTGAATCTGCTGTATATTTGATAAATAGAATGCTTACTGCCATTCTTTGTAATATGTCACCTTATCAAAAGTTGTTTAACAAGGTTCCTATTTTTGACAGTTCGAAGGTCTTTGGATGCACTTGCTTTCCCTACATGAGGAGCTACAATAAACATAAGTTTGACTTTCAAACCATTAAGTGTGTCTTTGTAGGGTATAATTTGATTCATAAGGGATACAAATGTCTAACTCCTTATGGTAAGATTGTGATTACCCCTAGTGTTCAATTCAATGAATGTGAGTTCCTTTTTGCTGTTAATTCTTTACACATTTCATTTCAGCCTTCTAGTTCTACACCCTCTAGAATACTGATACTTCCATAAATACACACACTTCATCTTTTCCCTTTTGGTCTATCCCTTATCCTTTGCAGTCTTCAGTAGCCACTGATCCTTTTGTAGTAAACATCACTCCTGACAACCATGTTTCAGATGATATAGTAATTGGTAAGAATTCTTCTCCTCTTAACTCTTCTTCCTTTAATCCAAATACATATTCTCCATTACTATCTGCCTCCACTAATTGTAATAGTCCATCCTCACCTAATGTTACATCGTTGCCTACAATTAATACTTCTCTTGATCATTGTTCCTTACCCTGTAACAAACCTGGTTCTTCTGAAAACACTACTGCCACTAACCCAATAATAGAAGCTATTATCCCTACAAGGTCTACAGATTGCTTTCTCCCACCATGTCCGCTTGTGGTTGATCTTACTTCCTCACAGTTTTCTATTGCTTTAGTTAGTCCAAGTCTGGGTACACATAATACAGTCTCCTGTCCTACAACCTCTACAGCTGCCAACATACATCCTATGATTACCAGGTCTAAATCAACTACTCAGACCTGTTGTTCAACTGATTATCAAGATGACTATCATTTAGCCTTTTTTGCTTAAGAATTAAATTATACTAAACTGATTAAAGCTGAACCTATAACAGTATTTGAAGCTCTTAAAAGTACCAAGTGGAAGGCTGCTATGCAGTCTGAATTTTATACACTTGTCCACAACAATACCTGGACTCTTGTTCCGTCTTCCTCTAATATAAATATAGTAGGAAACAAATGGGTTTTTCGCACCAAACTCAATGCTAATGGAACACTACAGAAATATAAGGCCAGGCTAGTTAATAAGGGGTTTCAACAGACCCCTAGTCTTGATTACTTCAAAACCTTCAGCCCAGTAATCAAATCAGCCACTATACGAATTGTTTTGACTCTAGCAGTAACTAATGGATGGGATGTGCAACAAATTGATGTTAATAATGCATGTCTTAATGGAGTGCTAACTGAAACTGTCTACATGAAGTAGCCACTTGGTTTTGAGAATCCTGTCTTTCCTGATGTTGTGTGTAAGTTGAACAAGGCTCTCTATGGCCTTAAACAAGCTCCTAGAGCTTGGTTTGACAAGTTGAAAGCTATCTTACAACTCAAAGGTTTCCAGAATTCAGTCTTAGACTTAATTCTTTTCACTCTTTAGCGAAATTTTGGTTTTATATATGTTCCTGTATATGTTGACAATATATTGATTACTGCTTTAGATGAGGCCTTTATAGCTCAGTTGATGAAGGATCCTAATGACCATTTTGTGCTAAAAACTCTTGGCTTCCTTAAGTATTTTCTAAAGCTGGAAGCAACCAGGAATTCAAATGGTCTTCACCTAAAGTAGTCCAAGTATGCTTCTGGCTTGTTGATAAAAACTAAAATGATGGAAGCATTTGCTTACTCCACTCCTATGGCTGTTGGTGTCAAGCGTAACTCCACAGACAGTGAACCTTTCTAGGATCCTGGATTATATCGCAGTACTGTAGGGGCATTGCAATATTTAACTCTTACTAGACCATATATTAGCTTCATAGTGAATAAGCTAAGCCAATTCTTACAAGCTCCTACTGAGTTGCAATGGCAAGCTTGTAAAAGGGTGTTAAGGTATATCAAAGGTTCTTTGCATTATGGTCTTCATTTCAAACTAGCAAGTGCTCTACATGTAGAGTGCTATGTTGATGCTGATTGGGGTGGTAATTTAGAAGAGCGAAGATCAACCAGTGGTTGTTGTGTATACTTAGGACCAAACTTGATCTATTGGAGTTCCAAGAAACAAAAAGTTGTTGCTCTTTCCTCCACTGAAGCAGAGTATCGAGCTCTTGTTCAAACTGCCACAGAAGTAGCATGGTTACAAAGTATGTTCACTAAGTTGGGCTGTCATTTCATACTGTTCCTGTGATATGGTGTGACAATGTTAGTGCTAGAGCACTTGCATCCAATCCTGTGTTTCATGCTAGAACGAAACGCATTGAGATTGATGCCCATTACATTCGAGAACAAGTTTTGGCAAAGAAATTGGCTATTTAGTAAGTTCCTTCCAAATTACGGATTACAGATCTTCTTACTAAGGCTCTGTCAGCTGCTCATTTTAGTGAGTTAAGATCCAAACTAAATGTGATGTCACTTGATGATAGCTGCAAATGAGTGTTAGTTTGTTGTATGTTAGTATGTTTTAGTAGTCTATACTATAGTTAATTGGTTGTCTACAGACCAGTTTCACTCGGTAGTGTTCTACTCTGCCATCATAGTCTATTGCAATCTTAATCTGATAGGAACTGTCAGCTGCTCTTCATTTTTGGTGAACTACTTCAATTTCTCTCTTATGGTCTGCAAATGGTAGTTTTCTGCTCTGCAATCATAGTCCGTTCTAGCTTATTTAGTAGTTGCAAAATGAACAAGTGATTGATCTGCTATGCAAGTTTGTGCATGCTTTACCAATATTTCCATAGATTGCTTATTAGTCTGCTACAAGTGCTCTCTCAATAATCAGAAAGCTACTGATGATAACAGCTCAAATTGTTGAATCAACATTTTTTTTCAGAATAATTGAATAAGATGGTTGAACTAGTAGTTTCAGAATTATTGAATCAGCTCAAAAGGGGCTACCAGTAGAAGCTCAGATTAGAGGTAGTTTGGTTTAAGGGGGAATATTGACAATAAAAGGTTAGTAGCCTCTAAATGAGTCCAAGTGTTGCCGTTTTTGTAAAAAGGCTTGTTAAGGATTGTACGCTGTCGTTTTGAGAATCAGCTAAGCTACTGAAGTAGCTGCTAAACTGTACTTTATAACTGTAGCTTCTTTACTCTTTAGTAAGAAATCAAGAAATCAAGAAATAGAATTTTGCCCTTTTCTCTGTTCTCTGTTTCACTTCGACAGCCACCTTTTGTATAATATGTACATTAAGTTACAAGTAATATATATATATATATATATATATATATATTATTGAAGGGTTAGGATATATCTTACTTCGAGTGCAGCTGTATAATTACCCATCGCCTGCCCTACAAGTTCAACCTTCTCGGAAAGAGTAGGATCTCAGTTCATGTTAAACCTCATGTAGTCGTTGCCTCCTATGCTGAACAAGAACACCGATCTGTGCAAAAGACTTTTGGCTTCCTCGTGGCCTAATATCTGTTCCAATTGTTTTACGAAGGTCTTGAAATATTGTAATTGTACTCCAAGGTGTAATCAGAAACATGTACAAAACATTATATAATTATATTATATATATATATTATTATATTATTATATATATATATATATATATATGCTGACATGAAGCACACTAAGAAGGAAGAAGAAGAAAGAAGAAGAAGAGATTACAGCCCGCTCACTCTCGCCAAGAGCACCTGCCCCGGCTGAAGCAAAGTTGATTCCATCAATAAATTCACCTCCTTGCTCTAGGTATGGTACTGGTAGTCTCAATTTTGCATTAGTGGCTGCAGCCAGTAACCAAGTTCATATTTTAGAATATTTATTATTTAATGTCTTCCCAAAGTAATTCTGATATAGTAATATTTATTCTGCATCAGCTTCTAACCAGCTAGCTAGCCTTTGTACATGCCAATGAAGTCAGGAGTAGACGGCCATCAGATTCTTCCAGTGGGCTTGTGAAAGAAGGTGATCCCATAGGGCCAAAGAGTCCCCGTAGGAAACCCACCTTCATTTGCGGGAAGATACGATGTGCCTGTGTCAAAGAGTGAATCTCCAAGAGCGAATGATTTTAATATTATAACATTCCGTCGCGCTAGAACGGGTTACATAAAATGTAACAATTAAGTGGAGATCAAACTTGCTTCGACTTGCCATCACTCGATCAATACACAACTCCACAATTACACACTTGTAGTTGTTTCTTTGCTTTGAGCCTTCCCTCTTGCTCATATTTATAGTGGAATTGCTATTAGATTTGAAAAAAAAAAAAAAAAAAAAAAAAAAAAAAAAAAAAAAAAAAAATCTCTGCACCATTATCAAGTGGATTAATTTCTGCATTTGGTTGCTAGGTAGGGCTTTACGGTGCCAGAAAGGATTACACATGTAAATAGTCAAGTAAGACACCATTTTTATTTTTCTCAAGATGTCTCTATTTTATGAATTTGATTTATAAGTTTCATATAAATTGCACAAAGAGTTCTCATTTTCATGTGCTTTTCCGATTATATATATGTTATCCTCTATATATACATACCATTGGTAGATGAACAGCAAAATTAAATTCCTTTAAATAAGTACAACCAAAACGAGATCACATGTATGTACTATGAATAATAAGAATCTTTTTTTCTTTTTTTTTTTTCTCTCTCTCTGAATTGACATTTGCTTGCTGGTTCATCTTTTGCATAAACATCCAAGAATTAGAATTAATATTGTCTCTGGATTATATATATTTTGATTGGTGGTCCTATATACACGTACAAATTTATCAATTCAAATTGAATTTTTGTTAAAACCTAGCAAACTTTTTTTATTTATTTTTTTTTTTTTATAAATGGGGTGTCTAGATCAGCTTACATGTACCTTAACTAATCATGATATTTTATTGAATACCTTATAAGCCAAATAGACCAAATAAGTCACAAATATGGTAGGTGACCACTTTCTATACATACCGTTGGTAGATGAATAACATGTTCGGATATTATGACTTGCTTTCCTAATTGTTCTAAAAATATTTTATGTCTTTAAAAAAATTATTTAATGAAGAATAAAATTATAAATAGGAATAAAATTATGAGGGTCATATTAGAAATTAAAATATGAATCCTATCAGAAATAAAATGTCTCCTATACTACCTATAAATATAGGGGTGTGAATCAATTGAAGGTTAGAGAACTAATTCAAGGTTATGAAAGTATATAAGAGTACAGATATTGGATGCAAGAGTTGTTAAACATGTAAAGTGTCTTAGAAACTAGGATTGTAAGATAATTTCCTCTCTAAGCATTGGGTTGAGCTCTGTTAATTATGTATTGGCTATAGAGGATTTCTCTCATTCGTGGATGTAGACGGATTATGCCAAACCACGTAAATATTGTGTCTCTTTGTGCGATGTAACTTTATTCTTACACTATTAATCTCGAATGTATATTTTCTATTGCGCGATCTCATAGCACAAAAAAATAAATTCATTTAAATAATTACTAAAACGAGATCATATGTATCTACTATATATGAAAATAAGAAAAAATCTCTGAATTCATATTTGCTTGATGGTGGACCACTGGTTCATCTTTTGCATAAGTGTTGTTAATTTTCGCAAGTGTACGAAATCGTGCAAGTAATAAAGTGTATAAATACGAATATCGAATCCAATGGAATTACTATTATCAATTACCAATTAAACTATCCTATTACTATTTGATCAATCCAAATTTTACGAAAGAAGAATTTAAATTAAATAAAATTAACAATTGAAATTAAAAATGTTAGTGTATATTAGTGTATGCCCTAGAAACCATTCGTGTTGTCGGTTTCAGAGCATTTTGTCTTGTATCTATATATATCATAAATAATAGAAGAAAGAGTTCTTCAATTCATATATGTAAATTGCTTCCTTTATTCAGTCATGCATTTAAAATAAAGTATGTATATGAATTGTCCAGATGATTCATTTAATAGGTAAATGAATTATCGAAAAGAGTTCCCTACGGAAGCAATATAAATTTGGGCAACTATATTGNCAGAGCATTTTGTCTTGTATCTATATATATCATAAATAATAGAAGAAAGAGTTCTTCAATTCATATATGTAAATTGCTTCCTTTATTCAGTCATGCATTTAAAATAAAGTATGTATATGAATTGTCCAGATGATTCATTTAATAGGTAAATGAATTATCGAAAAGGGTTCCCTACGGAAGCAATATAAATTTGGGCAACTATTGCATAGTAGGCATACCGGATGCTTCCGAAAGATATCATTAGTTGATATAAGTACGGATGACGATGATAGTCATGTAACTAGGGCATTGGTATGGATTAACAGTTGGTGAACTATTTTTCGAACGTGACCGAATAACGACAAATCACTTGGAAAAGCATGTAGTCAATGATTTATCGTTTGGTTATATCAGTGCACGATGTAGTCCTTTGACCTGAGACATTGTAGTCGGATCCGATATGGATGCGTATGGTTCATACGGTGTATAAGTACGAGACTAATCATGTTTCGTACAATAAAGCCTATTTGGTCATGCGTTGTTCATATGCGGAAACGAACGATGGTCAAGAGGGGATCCATTGACTCGAAAATATAGGATTGGGAGTACCGCTTACTCCATCCGGATTCGAGTTGCTAGACGAACATCGATAAATATCAGAAAACTGAATCTCTGGCCAGAGTCTATTATTAGTCAAACAAAAGTAAGTTTGTGATGACAAGTTTTGGACATATTGATCGACAATTCGGTAGAAGATCGAGTTTAGGATTTTGACGTTCCATGAATCCATACTCGATTAGGATATCTCAATGGATGGACTTTAGCTGCATGGTACGTATGATCTGAAATGGGCTCGATGAAGTATTTCTTCATCGTGGTTTGGGGACTATGGCACATTGCTAGAAGTTTACCATAGTCGTTGGGCCTCCAGACAGGTTTTCAGATTCATCTAGAACCGGCTCACGGCTAATCCACGGTGGACCTACATGGTCACACCAATAGCGTTGAGAAGTTAGAGAAGGATGAGAGAGAGAAATGATTATCCGAAGAGGGCTAGCACCTTCCGAGGGTAATAACGGGATTTCTATAGTAATAGTTACATAGAAATCATTTGTGACATTTTAAGGGTTAAAATGGTCAAGCAATAATTAATTATATTTAATTATTATATCTTAAAGTGTTAAGATTAATGAGATGAACAAAAATAACCTTTTAATAGTTAAAGGGTAAAAAGGGTAAATTTATGGGTTGTTAATGTAAACTAGTTTAGTTTACATGGGCCCTTGAATAATATTGATTATTCAAAGGGTAGCATATTAAATTCGTGGGGTCCCTTTATAAAATAAGATTTTATTGGGCTTGGAAGTGAAAAATAAATAATTGCAATATTGCTCAAGTATATATAAGTGCAAAAGGTTGCATTTTTTGTTCATTCTTGACAAGTTCACAAAAACACAAACCAAAACTCTCTCTCAAACCCACGACCACTCTCTAATCTCTCAAGGTGGTGTTAAAGTGTGGAGGTTTCATCCTTTTGAAGCTAATCTTCATCAATCTAAATCAAAGGAGTAGGTATAATTTATTCTCAAGCTTTGTTTTTAAAACCGTTTTCTTGAATCCATTTTTTTTTTATGCTTTCTTCTCCATTTCCACCACTCTTCATGCATGCATGCTGTTCTTTCATTAACCACCCCTTGGATTTATCTCCCAATGAGAATGGGAATAACCGCAGCCTAATAGCATCATCTGACACTCCATTCAACTTGAAGGTGTCACAAATTTCCAAGAAATTTGCAATGTGCTGATTCGGATCTTCCTTCAAATCACCGTTAAATCTAACCGACTGCTGGATCATTTAGATGATAGCCAGCTTGACCTCAAAGTTGTTTGCTTGCACAGTAGGTCTAGTAATACTTGACCCACTTCCATTCACTGTGGGAACTAAAAATTCCCTCAGTGTCCTGTTTTCTGGTTCAGCCATTTCAGCAACTATTTCTTCTGCTTTAGCAACTAAACCCTCTCTTTCTCTTCTCTCTCTGTTATGTCGTCGAACGGTTCTCTCAATTTCAGGATCAACGAGAACCACTGATTGACGTCTCGTTCTTCGGATAAACTGCAAAGACGGAATTGAAAGAACATGAGATCACAAACCAACTAAAAAAAAAACAATAAAAACTAAATTAAAAACTCCAATCTAGCTAACTATAGACTGACTCAATGTTAACTTAAAACAAATCCCTGGTAACGGCGCCAAAAACTTGATGCGTGTTTCCTACAACATGCAATATGTAGCAAGTATACTAATCACACAAGTAATATAATGATGAGTGAGAGTATCGTTCCCACGAGGATTGTTAGCTAATCACTAAGTTTTCTACCGTTTTCAAGTTGGAGCAACCGAAATCTTTTAGATAATTGGGAGCAATTTAACCTATTACTAAGACAAATTCACTAACTGCAAATTAATTAAGAATACAAGATGTAAAACATAGATAAAAATCAATTCAATTAAAACGGGTAGGGTTTTGACTTCATTCGGATTTTATGGGTTGAACCTAAAATTTCACTAAATTCATATTCATACACAATGGTTGTAAATCGAATTCACTAAGGTGTTAAACATACCCTCTCGGGTTATGTTTTCCTATTCTTCCTTATTAACCTTCCGCACCCAACAATTTGAAGGTTAACAATTCTAAACTCATTAAGCAAAAGAATCCTACAATGATTTCATTGATTCTTGCATCTATCTCTAGCATCCAATACTACAATGGTGATTACCCAAGAACCTAACATGATTCATTTCTCAATCTCATCATGTTCTTCATATAAAAGCATTAAAACTTAGAGTAAACACACAACCAACGCATACTCATATGAAAATAAAACAATCAAACACTTAACTCATTTAAAATCCAAATTACAATCAAAACCCTAACCCAAAATGGGTTAGTTCATAGCTAGATTAACGATACAAAATCGAAAAACGAGAATAACAAAGTTTGGCATAATGAAAAACGAGATAAAAGATAAGAGATCTCCCCAAAAGATGAATCCTTCGGTTAGAATCGAATCTTCAACCTTGTTACAACTCCAAATCGCTCAAAACCCAGCCAAAAAGATGTAAAAGCTGCGTAACCTAAAAAAAACGAAGTCCCTGGACAAAAGGCTAAGTGTTTCTTTTATACCTCCCCCCAATTACGCAGCAAAAACACGCACAAAGTAAAATTGTGCATTTAAAAAAACTGAAAATAATGACTGTCGCCGCGGCGAAGAAGAATTCTTCGCTGCGGTGAAGAGAGAATCAGACATGCTCGTCTCTGGCCTACTTCGCCGCGGCGACATACAAATCTTTGCCGCGGCGAAGCTTCTTGACAAGTTCTAAAATTACAGAACTGCCACTCTTCTTGCTTCTTAGCTTGATTCTCCGATTCTCGGTGCTCTCTCTTTGGAACAGACCTCATCGTGTTTTATCCTGCTTCAGAACTCTCCTATCTTCTGAGATCCGCTAACTTCTGAGTCAAAAACTTCCAATTTTGTCCTTATTTGCTCAAAATGTCCATTTTTACCTGAAACACAAAATGTCAAGAATTAAGAAACAATTCAGGTAAAAATGCACTAGAAAGTACCTGAAATCTGACTAAAAAGTCTAATGAAAACTGTATAATCCACGAATTATCAACGAACTTAGCTAAGAAATTAAGTGCGTGACAAGTGGTATCAGAGCCTCGGTTGGCATAACCTCGATTGTTATTCGATGGCAAAAGATACTGCCGTTTCAACAAAGGGATCCAAGACGGCTAAGATGGAGACTTCCCAAGAACGTGGTCGTCCGGAGAAAGTCGACCCAACCCCAACCCCTCAAGGTAGAGAGGTAAGTCCAAAGCCTTTATTTCTGGTTTTGACTCACGCCTATCTTGTGTAGAAGAAAGGGTGAGCACGTATTCGGAAGAGCTAGATCATCGGGTGGATGATCTAGAGATAGAGAGTACCGAAACCCATACTATCGTGAAGGCCATGTTGCTTCAACTAGAGGAGTCGTTAAGGACCGAAACGGGGAAAATCCATGAGGAGTTCGTAAGGGAGCTTGCCAAGACCCATCATGTGTTCCAAATCGAAGTCAACAGCACTCTTGTTCGCTTAAATGAGGTGCAAGCTGATTTAGCACGATGTAAGCACACCATGGTCGCAAGGATCGGCAGCAACGTCATTGAAAGCCAGAGGATTGACGTCCCAATGCCTAAAAGCTTTGGTGGCTCATGCAAGGCACAAGAAGTTGACAACTTCTTGCGAGGACTAGACAAGTATTTTAAGGCTATAGGCGTCATAGAGGAGAGCTCCAGGATTGAAACCGCAGTCCTCTATCTCATGGACACCGCAAGGCTGTGGTAGAGGAGAAGAGAAGGAGACATCAAAAAAGGTATATGCACTATCTCTACCTTTGATGATTTTAAGAGAGAGCTTAAGCGACAATTTTACCCGGAGAATGTCATGGATGAGGCAAGAGCTCGTTTATGAAGGATCAAGCAAGCAAGGACAATCCGTGATTACATCAAGGACTTCACCGACTTGATACTAAAGATCCCTGTGATGTCCGACAAAGACTTGCTCTTCAACTTTATGGACGGGTTGCAATCATGGGTGAAAACGAAGCTACAAGACCTTGTCACAACCATAGCAGTTGATGAAAGTTTGATAGACTATAGCAACCAAAAAGAACACACCGGCAAACCCAAAGACAAGAAAGGTGGCTTTGTTAAATGTGCGGGAGACAGGGGGCAATCTAAAAAGAGCAACCAAGACACCCACCAAGACAACTCCTCATCCAAGGGTAAGGACAAGGGCTCCAATAAACCCCGCAACAATTGCTTCATTTACAATGGGCATCCGGAGAAGAAACCTCTCACTTCCCTCATAGCCAAGCATCAAGAGGGCAAGCAAGCCGAAAGCAGTAGTGATAGGGCACATATGGGATCGATGCAACTACTCAACGGGATCCAGTCTGTACCAAAAACCCAAGCCAAAGGGTTTCTCTATATTGATATTGCCATCAATGGGAAGGCCACGAAAGCCATGGTAGATATGGGAGCTTTGCACAACTTCGTTTCAATAAGTGAAGCATGCCGGTTAGGCCTCAAGTCTTCAGGAGGTGGAGGCACCATCAAGGCAGTCAACTCAGTGGCTCAACCAATACATAAAGTAGCTCAACATGTCAAAACCAAAATGGGAACTTGGTTCAGTTACATAGACTTCTCAGTTGCACCAATGGATGACTACCAAGTTGTCCTCGAGTTAGAGTTTATGGAATAAGTTAAGGCATTTCCCTTGGCTTCAGCCAACACCATGTGTATCATAGACAGGGAGCTGCACTACCAAGCTGGAGACAACGGTGTTCTCGGCCATGCAGTTCAAGAAAGGTATCAAGAAGAAAGAGGAAAGGTACCTTGCCATCCTCAAGCAGTATGACGACGAGGAACCAAACGCGCCAGAGGCAGTGCCCCAAGAGGTAGCACAAGTACTCGGGGAGTTTGTTGATGTCTCACCAAATGAGCTGCCAAAGGAACTACCACCTAGAAAAGAGGTATATCATCAGATTGAGTTGGAACCAAGCGCTAAGCCACCTGTCAAAGGTCCTTATCGTATGGCACCACCGGAACTAGCGGAATTAAGGGGGACTTTGCAGGAACTACTAGATGCAGGGTCATCAAGCCTTCCAAAGCTCCCTATGGTGTACTAGTCTTGTTTCAAAGGAAGAAGGATGGTTCCTTATGCATGTGCATAGACTATCGAGCACTCAACAAGGTATCTATGAAAAATAGCTATCTCATTCCTTTGATTGCCGATCTTTTCGATCAATTGGGGCATGCCCACTACTTTACCAAGCTGGATCTGAGGTCAAGTTACTACCAAGTGCGCATAGCCAAAGGCGACGAGCCAAAAACCACTTGTGTTACAAGGTATGGATCTTATGAATTTTTGGTTATGCCATTTGGTCTAACAAATCCACCAACCACTTTTTGCACTTTGATGAATAAGATATTCCGTCCCTACCTTGATCGGTTCATGGTCATCTATCTAGACGACATAGTGGTATATAGCAAAACCTGGGATGAGCATGTGCACCACCTAAGAGAAGTGTTCCAAGTCTTGCGAGACAACAAGCTATACATCAAGAAGGAGAAATGCTATTTTGCCAAGCCGGAGGTAATGTTCTTGGGTCACAAGATCAAGGATGGACAACTTATAATGGAAGACAACAAAGTGCATGCCATTCAAGAGTGGGAAACACCCACCAAAGTGTTGGAGTTACGATCCTTCCCTAGATTGGTAAACTACTACCATCGGTTTATCAAGGGCTACTCAACAAAGGCAACCCCATTGACAGACCTACTCAAGAAGAGTAAGTTGTAGGAGTGGTTAGATAAATGTCAAGTTACCTTTGAAGAGCTGAAAACTGTCATTCGCAAGGAACCTATGCTTGCCTTGCTAGACCATACACAACCATATGAAGTGCACACCGATGAATCAGACTTGTACTCATGCAGAATGAGCATCTGATTGCTTACAAGAGTCGAAAACTCAATGATACTGAGCGGCGTTACACCATGCAAGAAAAGGAGATGATAGCCATCATCCATTGCCTTAGAGTGTGGCGACACTACTTACTTGGGTCCAAGTTTGTTACTTTGACAGATAACATTGCAACAAGCTACTTTCAGACCCAAAAGAAGTTGAGTCCGAAGCAAGCACGATGGCAAGACTTTCTTGCCGAGTTTGATTATGTCTTGGAGTACAAGCCGGGGAGGACTAACGTAGTGGCAGATGCACTAAGTCGCAAGGCCGAGTTGGTGAGCATCAGTCAGGTCACAAGCGTATTAGCTGACAGGATCAAACAGGGACTCCAGCACGAGCCATTGGCTCAAAACATCATTGCCTTGGTAGGAGAAGGGAAAACCCAAAAGTTTTGGCTGACTGATGGCTTACTCTACACCAAAGGCAACCGCCTCTACATCCTAAGATAGGACAATCTGAGGAACGAGTTGATCAAGGAGTGTCATGACTCCTTGTGGGCAGGCCATCCAGGTATGAGACGTACCCTTGCCCTCTTGAAATCTACCTATTATTAGCCTAGGATGCAGGATTGCATTGAGGGGTATGTGCAAACGTGCCTTGTTTACCAACAAGACAAGGTAGTGCAACAACAACGAGCAGGCTTGCTAGAACCATTATCCATGCCCGAGAGACCATGGGAGAGTGTCTCAATGGACTCCATCACGTGTTTGCCAAAGTTTGAAGGGTCCGGGAGCATCATAGTCATTGTGGACAGGTTTAGCAAATATGCCACCTTTATCCCCGTATCCACTGATTGCACAGCAGAGGAAACAGCCAAGCTTTTCTTTTGCAACATCATCAAGTTATGGGGCATTCCAATGAGTATAGTCAATGATCAAGATCCTCGGTTCACCGGGAGATTTTGAACAAAACTATTCAAGATGCTAGGATCAAGCCTAGACTTCTCAACCAGCTTTCATCCCTAAACTAATGGCCAAACCGAATGCATCAACACACTATTAGAGCTGTATTATGTGAGTGCTAGCCAATGGGATTGGGCAAAACTCCTTGACATAGCCCAATTCTCATTCAACTTACAGCAAAGTGAGGCAACCAACAAGAGTCCCTTCGAGATCATCATGGGATGACAACCAAACACACTTCTTTCCCTAGCCACACGCTACAATGGGAAGAGCCCCACAACATTCAAGTTAACCAAGTCATGGCACAAACAAACAGAAGTTGCTCGTGCAGCCCTATACAAAGCAGCAAAGATAATGAAAAAGAGGGCAAACAAGAAAATGAGGCACGTTGAGTTCCAAGAAGGTGACCTTGTCCTTGTAAAGCTACTACCCCAACAATTCAAGACACTAAGAAAGGTGCACAAAGGCCTAGTGTGCAAATATGAAGGGCCCTTTCCAGTGATACAACGCATCGGCAAAGTTTCGTATCGACTCCAACTTCCTCCGAAACTGAAGATACACCCGGTCTTTCATGTAAGCTTGCTAAAGCCATTCCATGAAGACCCGAAGGAGCCATCCCGAGGAGTCTCTAAATGAGCACCAACAGCCGTTGTAACATCCTTTGACAAGGAGGTTGAAGAAATACTTACTGATAGTTTGGTCTGCGTGGTGTGCCAAATTACTGGGAATGCTTCATCAGATGGAAGAGACTTTCCACTATCGAAGCCAGTTGGGAGACCGAAGACTCACTATGGCAATTCCAAGACTCAATATGGTAATTCCAAGACTCAATCCTACGCTATAAGGATAATGCGACGAGGGCGTCGCAGCATTAGGTGTGGGAGAATGTCACGATCAACTTGCTTGGCGACACAAGCACGCTGCAAATGAAGGATATTACTTAAGGATTAAGCATACATTGTATCTAGTTAATTCCTTGAGGAGGTTTAGTCTATAAATAGGCCACTCCACTTTGTAAAGTTCATAAGTTGTAACATACAAGTTTCCTTCAATATAGAGTTTACAATTTCTCTACACTTATCCTTCTCATTCACATACTATTAGTCCTTAAGTTTGTGTGAGTGTTAGGCTGTTTAACACATTTTCGAAGTGTTAAGGCCACACGAACTTAGCCAAGAAATTAAGTGCATGACATTAGGCTCTCATTCCTCCTCTACACTTCTTGTATCTTCTATTTCTTCAAAATGATTATCCTAATTTATTGATGTTATAATAGCCATAATTAAAATATAATAATACAACAAAAAGGTTAGAAACAATACCATAAAAAATTTAAAATCATATTAATGAATAAAAAGAGATTACAAACAAAATATTACCTCCACAACATTGAAATGAGAAGAAGAGTTGTCTAGATTTTTTTCACTACACTCTTCCATCTTTGGTACTTTGATGCAACACCAAGACCAAGTTCAAAAAAGTATTTTGTTTTTGGATGCGATGGTCTACTGAACCAACCTGCACGATGAAAGAGGGTCATTTCAACTGTATATACATTACCAATAATCTATATACATTGTAAAGGTACATCAATTATGTAAATAAATTCAAAAACAATTACTATTAATTCATTAATAAAATTATGAAATAAGGAAAGTGAAAAATGTATACCTGAACATGAACAATGCGGAAAATAATGCTAGCAATAGGCAACCAAGAGGTCAATTTTTTTAGATAAAATCTCAACCACAAGGCACAAGGGCTTGTTCTTTTGTCTTATACTTAAAAAAGGCACAACCTGCAATAAAAAGAAACAAATAGACAAATAAACTATTTTGCAATGAAATAGTCTAGCAATTGTCAAACCACAACATAAGCAACCCATGTTAACAAGTACAGCATTTTATTTATAGCATTTTATCTTGACTCTCGAGCTCCTATATTGTTCTTAGATGATGATTTAAAGCTATAGAAATAATACCATGAAGCAAAAGATGGTTCAATCTTATGGGTTTCTAATTTGGGAGCAATTTTTTATAAATTCAGCAAATGAAAATGAAGAGTGCTGGTGGAAGATGGTGGTCAGCGCTGGTGGTGGACGACGGCGACCGACGCTAGTGGTGGAAGACGGCGGGACGCTGGTGGTGGTAGAGGATACACAGCTGGTGGGTTTATGTTTCACTTTCAGAGAATTTTTATTCATTTGGGAGAGAACTAAAATTTTGATTTTTTTTTTTTTTAAGCTTTTGGAGGGAACTGACGTGGCAATTAAGAGAGGTGACACCTGCCACGTCAGTTAGTACTGAGATTAGTATGATTTGGGTTAGTACAGATAGCATTGTTCCATCACAAAAATAACAGAAGCCAGGACAATTAAAAGCTGAGTTTAACGTTGCTCATACCCTCTCGCACAACACATGAACGCAGAACAGGAGGCACCACCAGCAAAGGCTTTCTCTAATCTTAACAACCAAAACAACAATTTGCATCATTTCTATATCGCCTCCTGACCAACAGCCTCTTGTTGTTTTAAACATCAAGTAGTTGTTCGTTGGCAGGCCATGCTTTCCTATATTATTTTTTATCTTTGATTCAATGTAATCCAATAAATTTAAATAAAAAGATAAAACTAATTATTTTTAATGTCAACTAAACAATTTTAAAATTAGTGAATTATCATTAATTAGTGATCATGAATTTATGTTACAAATTTATTGCACAATTAATTGAGCCTTTAATTGAACATTCGCAATAGTTTAGTTAATATTATATATAATCTGACTATTGTGATAGTCTAATGATATTTCTGTTACTATGATATGACTTAATCATGTTTATTTACTTCATGAGATTATTATGCTTTTATCGAATGCCATGATTCGGCAATGTTTACAACATTCCAGAAAATTTCCTACCAAAATTAGGAAAGTGGCTTGATTAATCAAATGCAGCATAAAATAGTAATAGTCAAACCCCAAATGATCCCATTTTATCAATGTTTTCTATGTAGTACTCAATTGATTTTTCTGTTTTTCAGAAGGGTGCAGTACCACAAATTCTTATTTCAGTTAGAGATACTATATAGATGGGAAGCAAGCATAAAAGAAGAAGAAAGAAATGATACTAATTCTTTTGGTTCAAGACAAATTAAATTCTCATTTCGAAAAACATAAATTCTAATAGAATTTTAGAGAGAAAGACAAAGAATGAATTTGTATATTTAAGTGTGTGTTTTCTAATGTATAAGAGCTCTCTATTCATACATTGACCAAAAGTTTTAGTATCACTTGTTTCCAAAAACAAAAAACTGCATATAATTTCTATATCAAATAAATCCTTAATTATCCCATAAAACTAGTGTTTACTAAATTCAATTAATTAAAGTTGTTTAAATTTAGTATTGCCAACAACCGCATAAATAAGCTCATAAAATTGTATGTAAATTCAATGTTTACTGTGCAAATCAATTATCTTTCACAGGCATCTGGCGTCTATCATGCAAATCACAGTCTAATTTTTCCCTTCTCTAAATTCATTCTATAGTCGATGACTCGATGGGGCCTGGAGGCCTGCATTCGAATATGAAATTTTACCACCATCATAGTTAGAACTGTCCAAAACACTTCCTTTTGCTGTTCTCATGGACATTTCCTGTTATCCATGTCTAATATTAACATTATTGAATGCCTTATCTAAAAATGTACCATAAACTCAGTATTTTATGTGACAAAAATGTGAGAAAACAAAACGAAAAATAACAATTTCGTGTTTGAGGTTTGACCTAATGCCCATGAGTCCAGCATATTTCAGTTCTTCATCTATATATGTAGCTTCAAAAACCAGCATATTTCAGTTCTTCATCTAGTTTTGGCCAAACAATAAACATAATATCTAACTTTGCATAACAAAACACGAGTCCAGCAACAAGTTCATCGGTGCTCTATTAAATATAAGGGTGAAAGTGTGAGTATTAGATTTCTCTGGACTAAGAGAGGGAAAAACCTTAGAGGTGAGTCTGTAATTTTTGCTATTAATTGTGAAACTGGCCGGACACCTCGTTAGCAGGTGTCAAGGTTGGCGAAGAAATAAGCTGTGGCAGGAGGATAACAATAAGTAATCCCGTGAGCAATGCAGCAGCTTCTAGTGGAGAACCTCTCAAACGGTTTCAATTCATATATATATTAAAACAGTTTGAAATTGCCTTCCAAAATTCAATTTTTTGGCATCCTTATTGTTTTATTTTAATTTGGCCTAATCATTTTCTTTATCTTCTATTGCACACACACAGAGAGAGAGAGAGAGAGAGAGAGAGAGAGAGAGAGAGAGAGGTGTTATACATGGTTTAATTCACGCTTTCTCTGGTATGGATGCTGTGATTCAGTGATTGCACAAGTAAGCTACTGAGAATATATATGATATTAATATGTTATTATCAATTACACTAAATATTTAGATAGATAAGAAACTTATTTAGCTTGTGATATAAGTAATATGAAAAGATAAATTATTTAGTTTATGATCTAAGTATTATGAAACTCCTCTGGTAGTCTAGGTCTTTTTTTTTTTTTTTAAGAGTATTAATCCTTGTGAATTGTGACAAATGAGCACTACCACTAGTTTTAGGAATAGATAGGAGTCAAGATTAGGAGATAGGTGTTGAATATATTTTGATGGTTCAATATAAAACAAAGTTATTTTAAGTTATATATATGCTTACAACTTAATCATACAACTAAACATATAATAGGCAAAAAACATAAGACAAAGTAATCATTTTATATGAATTATGTGTAATTTTTTTCTTATTGTATACTTGGTTATATGATTTAGTTGTAAGTATTACATTATTCATATACGGGGAGAGTTCCGCAACCTCTCTTTTTTTACACAAAAAATTACATAAGTTTAAAGCCAATGGATCTAGCATTTTAGATTGTTGAGATTCAATGTAACTTGTACATTTAATACACTTGGAAAATAATATAATTTAGATTCAATCTTAACCATTCAAATGTTTTAATCTAATGGTTCAAAAATTGTGTCAAAAGTTACGTTATATATATATATATATATATATATATATATATATCATGGCCTCCAAGTAAATTTTACCATTATGACTCTAAATTTGAGACATTAGATTTTGT
This sequence comes from Pistacia vera, assembly GCF_008641045.1. Lineage (NCBI taxonomy): Eukaryota > Viridiplantae > Streptophyta > Magnoliopsida > Sapindales > Anacardiaceae > Pistacia > Pistacia vera. The sequence goes on from NW_022195619.1 coordinate 148,943, forward strand.
TGACGGTTGAGATTTATTTAAATTTTAAAAAATAATATAAAAGTTGTTCATAATTTTAACTTTCTCTCACCTTATTCTGCCACTTTTTTCTCTCCCATGAATTTTGTACGGTAACTAATTTCAAATTTTCAATATTATTAATCTTAATCATTCATAAAATTTGAAGTCTCAAATTCAATGTCCTAATTATAGAATATATCAAGACAACCTAATAAGAGAATCTCTTATATATATAGAAAGAGAGTTAAGAGATTCTCTTATTAGGTTGTCTTGATATATTCTATAATCTATATATATATAGCTTTAGTTTATTTTATTATGTGAGAGTTATTAATTTGTACTGTTATATTAGTCAACCTATTTATATATCAACAAAGCTACGGACACCAAAAAAGTTGCACTGAAATTATGTACCGGCCTACGTATAACACGCCTCTCATTTTTTTTACAATTTTTTCTAGTGAACGGCCGTCCATCAAATTTGGACGGCCGTTCACTCACATGAATGCCCGTCCATATTATATGGACGGGCGTCCATATACAACGGACGGACGTCCCTATTTAAAGGACGTCTGTCCATAAATAAAATATGAAAATAAAAAAAAAACTTTGGGGACGGCCGTCCATAAATTATGGACGGCTGTCCCTTACGTTTGGACGGGCGTCCATTCCTAATGGACACCTGTCCATACTTTAAAAAAAAAAAAAAAAACGTTTGGACTGGCGTCCATTCCTAATGGACGTCGGTCCATTATTTTGGTTTCTAAAAATTAAAGAAAAACTCTGGAAGGGACGGGCGTTCGTAAGGAATGGACGCCCGTCCATTACTTACATTTTTAAAAATAAAAGAAAAACTTACAGTTTCACGCAAGGCTGATGGGTTTGAGATCGCCAATGCAGTTAGGAGGTGTTCGTTAGTTACAACCATTGAATTCAACACCTCAGCATCACTTGTCTCGTCCTCTAAGTAATGACATCCATTTTCTCCTGAATACACTGAAGGGTCGCTTCAGTACAGAGAGCAGCAAGATCTACTCCCACATAACCATGGGTATCTCTTGCAACTCTTTCAAGATCAACCTAAAACATGCCATCAAATAAGAATGTCACTATCCCAAAGAAAAAAGACATAAAATGATTTATAAAGAAAAAAGACATAAAATGATTTATAAAAGACGATGAGATGAAGCAGATAAGAGTCCTACATCTTCCATGCTTTTAGCAAAAGTTTATAATTATATTTTTAATTTAGGGTAAGAGAACGAGAAGTTTTGAATATTTTAAAGCATCCATGACCTTTGTAAGTTGGAGCAACTGGAGACGCTGTTCAGTCTAGTTCAGTCTCAGTTTCATCCTTCTCTTTTGTGTGACATGCAGTTAATCATGGTTCAAGAATTGCATAGCAAGTTGAAGCAACTGGAGACGCTGTTCTCCAGGTTGATGTCCCTCAAAAATCCTAATGACCTTTGTAAAAAGGTAATTCCATGGAGGCAAGAGTTTAATATTTTCGGGGAAGTCAGTAGCAATGAAGAGAATAAGGATAAGCTACAGAACTTCAACCAGGATGCAAACGTACTAGACTGGCTGGAGGACGTAAAAAGTTGGTTGATGATGTGCAAGAGATACTGCATGAGATTGCTATCACTGGAAAGAGTTCACAAAAACGTAAGTAATGGACGGGCGTCCATTTCTTACGGACGCCCGTCCCATCCAAAGTTTTTCTTTAATTTGTAGAAACCAAAATAATGGACGGNGGGATATGTATTCATACTTGTTACAAAGCCCTCAAGCTCATATGAGGTCAGAGTAGGTAGAATTTGAGACCTCCTAGATAGAGACTAAAGCATATTACAAAATGGTGCATTTAAGCACTTACTTGCTAACTTTACAAAACACACCCTAAGCGCTACTTACAAACTTTACAAAAACACCCTTACTAACTCTTATTCCTAATGAGAAGGTGAGCTTGGAAAGTTGAATGATTTATTTTATATTTCTGATTGATAATGTAAAGAGAATGGCATATTAACAAACCATAGCTGTACTCTTATGTATTAAATTAATATGAATGAGAATTCCCATAAAAAATAAAATGATATATTAGCAGTGCCAAACAAATGAATTGATCACCTAATTCCACATGAAAGTGGGTTGTTTTATAATATGATAGTAGCACTCACTGATTATTCAGTACATAGTTTGTTGGGTGAATGCTCGAATCTAGGTCAAACTAGAACAGCTAATGGCGCTCCATGTGATCGATACGAACACTATTTGTCTCATATTAATAACAAGATTTATCATGTGGCCAGAATATCATAATAGTTTTATAAATGTGTCTATGTTTTTATAGTATTTTGATGCAGAGACAAAACACAAGATAAAGAATCACTTGTATTTGGTAGAGGGTATATTATTTGCTCGATTTAGACTCGATACGCACACAACAAACTTTGAATCCATCGTGGATTTGGGCATCTTTAAGGCGGTTTTTCAAGAGTGTTACTTAGATTGTTTAAATAATTTATCAAAATATGTAAAAGAAAAATTAGAAGTAAAGATAGAATGGTAAACATCCTCCTATGCGAACCTAATGGTAGGACACAAAAGTTAAATGTGATCAACCCATGTTGAGGTTCTTAATGCCACACACGTGTACTAATGAGTCTTAGGTGAAATATTGTTTTCAAATGTATGTTAATATAAAATCTTATTGTGTATACATTCATTTAAATATTCATCAAGAGTTATTAAATATATATTACACAATGAAATCTTATTGTAAAGTAAATTTGTTGGGAATTATTACTTTTAACAGATTATTATACTAGATAAGTTAGTAGAGTGTAATCAAAGAGATTGACATATTTGTAATGAATAAATGTCTAAAACATAAGGATTAATTATGTCTTCATGCATGTTTATTGTTAAATTTATAAAGACTTTGTTAATCCAAATTCATCACTCTTATTTTATCTCTATAATTTTTCGAATGAGGTCTACGTCCATATCATGAGGATCATATTTCTTTCAGCAGGAAATTGAGCTAATAAAAATTTCCTTCCAAGTTGACTAGCCCTCTCTTTATAAATTTCAATTAGAACATAAAAATTAATAGGATTGAAAAAAAAAAAAAAAAAGCCCAGCCCGACCCGATCGGGGCATATATAACACCCGGGCCTGGGTTCTGCCAGGAAAGCCCAGGCCTGGCCTGGCTGTGATATGCTATAGAAGTTTTGTAAAATTATTAACCGTACATAAATTATTGAAACCCCCTAATAGTCCCCTGAAAAACTTTTAAAAGCCCCCTTAAAGAATTCAGATACTTGTATAATACAACCTGCCAATAACCCCTTACAGAATTATAAAATACAAAAAATCTGTTCTTCATATCAATAGAAGCCGAGCCTGAAGCCCGGGTACCTGGCCCGCGCTTGGATTTAATAAAAAGAAAAAATCGGGCCGAGCCCAAAGTTCTTACATCCTTAAGCATTAGTGTCAACAAAAGAGTAGATAATAAGTAATTCCACAAAGTAATTGCTTGGTACAGTAAAACCTCTCTATAATTATAATATTGGGATCAAACTAATTTATTACTATAAAGAGGTTATAACTTAATAGAGGTATAGTTACAAAAAAACTATTTTGATTTCTTATTTTATATTTCATGTTTTACTAGTATGTATTAGGACTTTAATTAATTGTTTTAGTAGTATTAGGATTTCTTATTTACTTTTAATATTACTTGTTTCTTATTTTATAATTTATGTTTTGGTAGTATTAGGATTTCCTATTTACTTTTAATATTACTTGATTTCCTATTTTAAAATTCATTTTTTTTTAGTATTAGGATTTCAATTCATGTTTTAGTATTAGTAGGATTTCAATTCATTGTTTTAGTAGTAGTATTAGAATTTCTTATTTACTTATCCTATTATAATTATGATTAGCCTGCTATAAATAGGGTTGTTATGTTTCAACTTATTCAATCAATTTTTCAATAAATCTTCCACCAATTCAAGTGATACATTTCTTCTTCCTCTAGCAAATCAATCATGTCACCCAAAGTTAATACACGAGCTCAATTGACTAAAAGTATTCGTGTTGAATGGTGCAAAATGAAATAATCAAACCCTTGTTGGAAGCAGAAAGATCTTGTGAAGTGGTTAGAAGATACTCATTGTCTTAAGGTATCACAAGCAGCAATATCTAAGACACTCAAACGATCTGATGACCTCCTTCAAGAAGAAGGATTATTGACCCCAAACACAAAACATTCAAAGATGGTAAAGTACCCAACAATGGAGTCTGCCCTCTATGAATGGTTTGTATGCCATCAAGAGCATGTCAATATGAATGGTGAATTGTTAAAAGAGAAGGGAAATATTTTTCTAAGGAAACTCTATCCCGAAGCTACCTCATTTGGATTTTCAAATGGATGGTTGGAAAAATTCAAGCAACGACATGCAATTCATTCCTTTCGTCATTTTGAGGAAAGTGGTTCAGTTAATATGGAGAAAATTGAAGCTAGTTTGCCATCAATAAGAGAGGAATTAGACAAATGGGCTTGGAAGGACATTTATAATAAGGATGAAATTGGCTTATTTTATAGAATGAAAGCCAATAACTCTCTTGCAACAAAGCAATTGGAGGGCCGAAAGCAAAACAAAGAGAGGATTACAATTGTTATTTGTTGCAATGGCGATGGCTCTAACAAACTTCCGCTTTGGGTCATCGGTAAGTTTCTTAATCCAAGATGCTTTAATAATGTTAGCCGTGATAATCTCAATTGCAAGTATCGAGCGAATTCAAATGCATGGATGACATCTTTGTTTTTTATGGAATGGCTTAAGTGGTTTGATAGCTGTTTGGATAGAAATGTCTTGCTTATATTAGATAATTGTACTGCACATGGCAAAAAGGAGAATCTCCCCCCACTTCATCACACAACTGTTCTGTTCCTACCACCAGATAGCACTTCCAAAATCCAACCATGTGATGCAGGCATTATTAGAAATTTCAAATGTTATTATCGGCTGCGCTTTAATCGCTTACTTTTGAAACTGATAAAAGATCAAGTATTGGAACCAGAAAAGATAAGTGTCCTTGATGGAATTGTAAATGCAGTTGCTGCATGGTCAATTGATGTAAAGCCACAGACAATTATCAATTGTTTTAAGCATTGCAAAATTAGGACCTATGATGTTGATGAATTGCAAGTTACAAATGAAGTGGATGAAGAGAATAGAAAAGTCATTGCAGAATTGAGTGATCAAATTCGACAACTTCACTACACTAATCAAATAGATATTAATGTCTTCCTCGATCATCCAAATGAGCAACAAGTCGTATATGCTTTAACTGAAGAAGAAATCATCGACGCAATTAGACAAGAAGAGAAATGACATAATCCTGAGGATGATAGTACAGAAATACAAAAAATTTCGTGTCATGAAACTCTAAAGATGCTTGAGAAGCTAGAAATATTTTGGCTTCAACAAGAAGGTGTCCACGCTAGCCAGTTATTATATACCCGCAAGTTAGAAGATTTGGTAACAACTCTAAAGCATAAATCATTGTCCCAAACAACTTTAGATAAATATTTTATTTCATCATAAACCTTTAATGTAACATAGCGTATTTGTTTTGCAATATACAAATAATTATTACTATGTGGAGGCAACTTTCCTTAAGATGGGAATTAAAAAAATTATAACTTATTACAATGTGGAGTTTATTCTTATTTATAATTATCCCAAATTGGGAATATGACTATGTAGAGTTTATTCCTATTTAGAGTATCACTATATAGAGGTTTTACTGTACTTATTATAATCATGCTACAGACACTGATTATTGTCACCAACTTTTTATACTGACGTACATAACATCCGGTCAGATGCATTCACGTTAAAAACATAACACTTCTTCCGTGAATGAACAGTTGTCCAACAATTATAAACGTTTGTCCATATTTGATAGAAGGTCGTTTACTACGAATGGACGAGTATCCAAGAAAATAACAATAAACTCTCATCTTTATAATATGAACAGGAGTCCATTTCCTCTGGATGGGCGCCCACCTCATACGGATGCTTGTCCATAAATTTTAAAAAATAAAATAATGGACGCCTCTTCATATAATATGGATAGACGTCCATTTGAAATAGATGGCTGTCCATCTAAAATTGCCACAAATTAAAAAACTTTTTTGAAAAGAATTTGCTTTCTTGAGTCGAAGAAACCACTTGAACACTCATGGCCAGAAAAAGAAGTTGAAGCTAGAATAAAACAATTTGTTTTAAAAGCACTATTTCTAAAGTCTACTTCTCCTCGAATAAAGGCATCCTACCTTGAAAGTAACAACACCATTTCAACCAACTACTACACGCAACAATAATGGTGGCAAGCAAACTAGAAGATGAAGAAGAGGAAGAGATACACACATTTACTTATTTTATTTAATATATATATATATATTTTTTGGTTTTTTCCTCCATTCATCAGGTTATTTCAGCCCACCATGGCACGTTATTGTCAATATGGATGGCCGTCCATTTTAGATGGATGAAAATCTATTGTTATTTTTATGGACGTTCATCCATTTGTAATGAATGGTCATCCATCAAATATAGACGAATGTCAATAATTGTTAAACGACCGTTCATTCACGGAAGATAGTGTTATATTTTTAACGTGACCGCATGTGACTTGATGTCACATACGTCGGTACAAAAATTTAGTGGCAATAATCGGTGTCCGTAGTATTATTGTAATAAGTAATTCCACAAAGTAATTACTTGGTACTTGCATGTTTAGATTTGTGAATTATATATATATATAAACCAGGTAATTGTCTCTCCCAAAACTTGTAATATCCCGTACTTTTACAAAAAAAAAAAAAAAAAAAAANATATATATTTGGTTTTTTCCTCCATTCATCAAGTTATTTCAGCCCACCGTGGCACGTTACTGTCAATATGGATGGCCGTCCATTTTAGATGGATGTCCATCCATATAATATAGATGAGTACCTATTATTTTATTTTTATGAATTTATAGACCGGTGTCCATATAAGGTGGATGCTCATCTAGAGAAAATAGACTCTCATCCATATTATATGGATAAAAATCTATTGTTATTTTTATGGACGCTTATCCATTCGTAATGAATGGTCATCCATCAAATATAGACGAGCATCCATAATTGTTAGACGACCGTTCATTCACGGAAGATAGTATTATATTTCTAACATGACCGTGTGTGACTTGATGTCATGTACGTCGGTACAAAAATTCAGTTGCAATAATCGGTGGCCGTAGTATTATTGTAATAAGTAATTCCACATAGTAATTACTTGGTAGTTGCATGTTTAGATTTATGAATTCTATCTTTTATATATATATATATTTTAATAAACCTGATAATTGTCTCTCCCAAAACTTGAAATATCCCGTACTTTTACGAAAAAAACATTTAATCACTACCGACCTTCATACAAGATAAGGGGGCAAATTTCCCCCTAAAATTTGAAAAATCGCAACAAACCTTATTATTCTTACATAATTGTTGTGCCCCCTCAAAAATTAATTTTTTTTATATATAAATTTCACCTTTTAAAACATCATGCATTATTAACTTTTGAATTTTATTTAGTTATTTTATTTCATTAAACTACTCTCTATTTCTAAATTTTTTTAGTAAAAATTTTAATACTTCAATTTGATTATTGATATAAAATCTTGTTAAAGCCCTGAAAACTTTTTATAATTATAAATAATTTAGTTTTCTCTTTCTTATCTTCAATTTTTTTATTTCCTTGCTCTACTTGAGATTATTGATTGATATCTCAAAAGTTACTAGAACAATAAAAAAAAAAAAAAAAAAAAACATATTTTCTAGTATAAAATTTCAAATATAACATTTTTGTAATATGATAAAGAGAAAAAAAATTATATCATTAAATATTATTATATGGATGGTACCTCCTCTCACATAAATTTTTGGATCCGCTATATATATATATATATTTTTTAACTCTAGGAGGCAATTCCAAGGACTAGACCATAAAAGGATGATGAATCTCTTCTTGAACTATTTGATTTGGCTACATCTGCTAGAAATTATAAAGCCACTCATCTATTATGGAGGTGTACTTTAATCAATTAATTATGATTAAGCCATATGTCATTCGTTTATACAAGCATAAATCCGTAATATCCTAATTTAATCAAACTGATAAGATTAAATCCAACCCAAATCAATTCGGTTACATAGAAGTTGCCCATTTTCTATGTTGTTTGGAGTATAATTATCTTTTCCGTTTGGTGTAAGTTACAAATAGATCCATAAATTTCTAAAAGTAACAAAACCACTCCAAATTTATAATTGTTGTGAAATCCATCATGTCTTCTCTCTATCTTTTGTTCATCATATCGACAATCTTTTCAAGCCATGCAAGAATATGGGCGGCTATGGCGACTCCAACTCGGGGGACGTCGGAGCAGCTGACTTCACTGACTCGGGAGCTGATAAACGCCGCGAGGGAGCAGGAGTTCTTCCAGTGGTTAAAGAGGGTTAGGAGGAGAATACACGAGTATCCAGAGGTGGCTTTTGATGAGTTCAAGACGAGTGAACTCATAAGATCAGAGTTTGACTCACTTGGGATTGAGTACAGGTGGCCGGTAGCGAAGACTGGGGTGGTGGCTTCCGTTGGGTCAGGGGTGCAGCCATGGTTCGGTCTGAGGGCTGACATGGATGCTCTTCAAGTGCAGGTTCAAAACTTCAAATTTCGTTTATTGTTTACGTAGTCAAAAGACTCAAAACCTAAATTGCCAATTTCATTATTTGTTATTTTTATTATTATTTATTAATAACTGGGTCATTATATTGAGCCGAAAACTCCTCTCTCCAAGAGGACAAAATCATATAGAATAGGTATAAGAGTTATGTTTTATAAATTGCAGTTTCGAAGTAAGCTGAACTATAGTTTTAACGAAAACGAAGAATCTGTCAATTACATAAATGTAAAACTATCTCTTTATTACTTCTAAAATGGTGATAATTACGATAATGATATACGATAACAACAAAAGACAGTGCCGATGATAAATAATAACAATAAGTATAATTATATATCAAATAAGGTTATTTGTATAAGAACATAAATCTTTATATACGACCTATGGGTGATTTAGTAGTTTGATAGAGACTTTTGAATGTATTATTCAAGATTTTCTAAGTTTGATTCTCTCCTCCGGGTGCTAATAGGGATAGTCATTGGAGTTCTTATCCGACCAATAATTTTAAAGTCTCAAAGGATTAATTGAACTACACATAAGCTGACCCGACACCCTCCGTAATTAAAAAAAAAAAATGTCTTTATAAGAATATAGATATCTTTATATTTCAATAATATCCATTAATCTTCTTGCGTCACTTCTGTTTTGAGTTAGTATTTTGATATACATGATTAAGTTAACTATATTGGTTTTTGTCAAAAAACCAAAAGAAATAAATTAATGTACTTTCACCTATAGGAATTGGTACAGTGGGAACATAAGAGCAAGGTCAAAGGTAAGATGCATGCTTGTGGCCACGATGTTCATGTCACAATGCTACTTGGAGCAGCTAAATTACTTCAATTGAGGAGACATAAATTAAAGGTAATTAATAATTAAATTCATAATCAGAAATTATATAAATCTAATCTCTTCTTATTTGTTTGTTCTTTGAATTTTCATTTCAAAGGGCACGGTTAAGCTTGTCTTCCAACCTGCAGAAGAGGGTTATGGTGGTGCATACCATATGATAAAAGAGGGTGCTGTTGATAAGTTTCAGGGCATTTTTGGGTTACATATTTCAACAGAAATGTCCACCGGACAAATTGGTTCGAGACCAGGTTCTATGCTTGCTTCTTCTGGGAGATTTGTGGCCATAATTAAAGGAAAAGGTGGACATGCGGCACGGCCTCAAGATACTAGAGATCCACTTCTTGCTGCATCTTTTGCCATTCTTGCACTCCAACAAATAATTTCTCGAGAGACTGATCCTCTTGCTGCAAGGGTAAAAACTTAAACAAGTTTCATACAAAAAGCTGATATGGTTTTATGAGCTCTTACTTCATGTGCTTTGAAGAGTGAAAAACGGCTCGAGTTTAAACACATATACAAATACTATCTTTGAGGACATCCCGAAATTAATTTTGCCATAATCATGTTTATAAACTGTTAGATTAATCTCATCAGATTGAAATGATATGTTATGACTCGGATCCAATGGTATAAATGTAGGATCCTGATAAAATTATATCTGAATGTTCTGATTAGAGAATTTCTGTTTAACATTACTCATACATGTAAATATATAACGTTATATAGGTAATCACAGTCGGACTCATTGAGGCAAGCCAAGCAACAAATGTAATCCCAGAAACCGTGAGATTTGGAGGTACTCTCCGGAGCATGACTACAGAAGGTCTTTTTTACCTTCAGAAAAGAATCAAAGAGGTAAAAAATCAGAAACTTTTTGCCAGTCTCTAGATAATGTTCTACATAGAAGGAGGGAGGGCATCAAGTGTGGTCGCTTGACCCCGTTAGCTTTGGAAAATCATCAAATATATATATATGAAATTAACTTATAAAATTTGAAATTTCACATCAACAATCATCAAATATATCAAATTAAATTCTTATTTTTTGACAAAATACCTCACGAATACATTTAATAAATTATATATATATATATATAATTTAATTGCAAAAAGAACAAAATGAATAAAGTTGTATATCTTTTTATATACTCTATAAAATAAAGATCATTTCTAATTAAAATTTGTTTGTCAAATTAAACTACTGTAAATTGTTTTATGTCTTAGTAATTCTTACTAAAAAAAAACATATCATAACGTTAAATGAGAAAGAAAGATAAATATCAAGAACATCATGAATACCTTAAATTGTTAACAATTCAAAAATCTGTATTTTGATGAATTATTTAATAGGTTGAAACATAAAAATGAGATCACAGACAAAAAGCTACAATGAAAAGTGAAAACTAGATAAATGGTTGAATATTTTATTAATAAAAATGTTAATGTAATTTTATTTAGAGATGTTTGTATTTGTGTTAGCTTAATAAATTATCCATTACTTAATTTTCTTGATTTTGTTTTACACTTGTTGAGCATTGTAAGTTTATTTTATATTGTCAAACATAATTATAAATATATTAATTTTATAAAGAATGCTATAAATAATTATTCATATTTTAGTATATGTTATACCCAATATAGTCTTTATTACAAATTTATTTACAACTGTATTGTAAAGTTTGACTAACGCCTTGACCCCTATAATGAGTGTCTAACTATGTGTTAACCATATGATAAAAAGGGCGTAGATTGTAGTTCGGTAAAACATAAAGGGTCACACTGTAACTTTCCAATATGCTGTCGTTTTGAGTTGACCTTTTTAGTTAATCGCTTGAGCTCAAATGAGCTACTGTACTACTTTCGTGTATTCTCTCCTCTGTATATAAGAGAGATTTATGATTGTATTCCAGTTTTATCAATCAATACAAATCAGATCTATACTTTGTTCCTTTCTTCTTTTAATCTTCACATGGTATCAGAGCCATTGACTCGCGTCAATGGCTGCAAATTCTGGTGTTGATAGCTCTTCAAAGAACATGAATAAACTTGCGTCAATGGCTGAGCTTCACTCGTCTATCATTCCTTCAAGTCTTCAAGTAATAAATCCGAAGCTAATGAGGGACAATTATCGCGATAACTACCAGTTCTGGCGTTCGCAAGTTTTGTTCACAGTAGGAGCTCACGGATTAGAAGAGCATTTGACATGTTTGATCCCCTGTCCTGAGCCTTTACTTACCTCGCCTATTGATATTTCAACTGAATCAGGAATAATTAGTTCTAAAGAAACCCTAGCTAAAGAGAAAATCAATCCTGAATATGTTGCTTGGAAACGCATTGATAAGTTTCTTATTACCTGGTTACTTGCGTCAATATCCGAGTGTATGTTTACCTGTGTATCTAAGTGTCAATTTCTACCGATGTGTGGTTTACACTTGAAAATGAGTTCTTGTCAGAGTCTAAAGCTAGGGCACTTCACCTAAAGAACTTACTTCAGAATACTCAAAAAGGTAGCCTTAGTGTTAGTGACTACATCAAGAAAATGAAAGGCATAGCTGATAGTTTAGCATCTAGTGGACAAGTTGTTTCATATGAAGATGTTCTTCAATATGTTCTGGATGGATTAGGTCCTGAATTTGATGTTTCTGTAGTCAATTTGACTTCCAGACTTGAGTCTAGGTTTGATTCTGTGAGTATTCAAGAAGCACAGTATCTTCTACAGAAATATGAACTAAGACTAGAGAAATTTAACTTTGTTGATTTTCCAGTAAGTTCGGTTCACATAGCTGCAGTGAGTAATTCTAGTAATTCTCATTTTAAACCTACTCATTCAAGTACTGTAAACACCTCAGTTAGCTCTACTAGAAGTCCAGCTTCTCTCACACAATTTACACCATCCTTAAACAATTTATCTAATCCCTCTTACACATAACATTATCCTCTAGGAGCTACTATTCCCACTGAACAAACCTTTTCACACTATACTCCTCCCCAGCCTTACTATAATCTGTCAGTACCTACCTATAGACCTGTCGTCTTTCACAATACTAGCAGAGGTCGTGGTAGGAGCAATGGTAGAGGGAGGCCAATATGCCAAGTCTGGAGCAAGATTGGTCACACTGCAGTACAATGTTACCACAGGTATAACCACAATTATAATGGGACCTCACCTCAACACAACCCTTTCCTACAACAACTAGGTGATGGATCATATTTCTCTCCTGGTTCCTAAGTTCCTGACACTCTTGGACACAATTTTGCCAACAATTCCACTAGTAACATTCTGCCATAACAATCTATCCAATCCTCTTAGTCACATGAAGGATCACAATATCAAGGACAGTTTACTGAAACCTCTCATCAATCACAATCATAGCTCTCAACAATTTCACAACAAGGATTCCAAGTACCCAACAAACAGCAACAAACACCTAACCAAGCCTATCTAGCTTTTCACCAGAACACACAGCAACAAACACCTAACCAAGCCTATCTAGCTTCTCACCAGAACACACAGCAACAAACACCTAACCAAGCCTACCAAGCTTCTCACCAGAACATACAGCAACAAACACCTAACCAAGCCTACCTAGCCTCTCAACAAACCTTACCTATCAGTTGCTATCCCTCATCAGATCCTTCCTGGTATATGGACTCTGGTGCTACCGACCATGTTACTGCAGATCTTAGTCAGTTGAATGTGAGCATAAATTATGGTGGAACTGAACAATTACAAGTAGGCAGTGGTGAGTTTCTTGATATATCCCATGTTGGCTTTGCTTCTTTACCTAGTTTTCTACAAAATAAATGTCTACATCTGAAAAATGTTTTGTGTGTACTACGAATTACTAAAAACTTGCTCAGTATATCCAAATTTACTAAAGACAATAATGTTGTGGTTAAATTTAACTCTGATTGTTGCATTGTTAAGGACAAGGTTTCCAGAGCAGTTTTACTACAGGGAGAACTTAATGTTAGGTTATATCATTTGAGAGTTCCATCTGTCAGTTCTCAGGACACTTTAGCTCAGTCGTCTGTTCCTCTTAATGCACAAAGCCTAGTTTCTGTCATCAGTCACAAACCTCAGTCTGTATCTACTCTAAGAGATAAGATACCACACAAGAGTCATAGTGAGTCACAAACTAATGTCTATTCCTCTACTGTTAATGCTACTGATAATGCTGATAATAAGCACACAAAGTCAGTGCTGGATAGTTGTAATGTTCCTCAAATAAATAAAATCATTTCTATTCCTGATTCTGATTACTCTTTGTCTAATAATAATGTTGAATTTGTTAGTAGTATTGATAATACTTATTCTAATAATAATATCTCTAATGGCAGGTATACTGGTACTAATAGTCATATTGTTGATAATACTCATAATAAGAATGCTAGTTCTGTTGTTCCTGCAGTTTTTGATCATATTGTTCCCTCTGTTTTTAAGGCTGATAATATTAATTCTGTTAATTGTCCTGATGGTTCTGATGCTGATGGTATTAATTCTATTGATAAATATCATGTTGTTGATAATGGTAGTAGTAATTCTGATGTCAATTTGATAACCAACCACCTGTATCCTTTAGCTACCAGCCACCTGTATCCTTTAGCTCTTCAAGTCACCTGTCCTAAACAAAACACTTCATCACTCTGGCATAAACGATTAGGACATCCACATTCTGAAGTTTTTCAGAAAATTATGTTGCAAGTTAACCATAATCCTTCGAAACATATTCCTTCCATTTCCTTTTGTGATGCATGCCAACTTGGCAAGATGCACAAAAACAGTTTTCCTGTCTCTAATTCTAGAGCCACTGTTCCTCTTGAACTAGTTCATAGTGACATTTGGGGTCCATCTCCAGTAGCTTCCATTGAAGGCTTTAAGTACTATGTGCATTTCCTTGATGATTTTAGCAGGTTTACCTGGCTTTTCCCTTTAAGAACCAAAGCTGAAGTGCATTCTGTCTTTGTTAAATTTCATCATCTAGCTGAGAGACAGTTTAATCATAAACTTAAGTGTCTACAATTTGATCAAGGTAGTGAATATAGGGGTTTAGTTCCTTACCTAACCAAGTCAGGCATTCAGTTTAAGCATTCTTATGCTTATGTCCATCAACAAAATGGACGAAGTGAGAGAAAACATAGGCATATAGTTGAAACTGGTCTCACTCTATTGGCCCATGCTTCCATGCCTATGAATTTTTGGTGGGTTGCATTTGATACTGTTGTATTTTTAATCAATAGGATGCCATCTGCTGTTCTTGATTTTCATTGTCCTTATCAATTGTTGTTTTGTAGATTGCCTCTTTATTCATCTTTAAAAGTTTTTGGATGTGCATGTTTTCCTTACCTAAGAGATTACAATAGGCACAAACTTAGTTTTCATTCATCTAAGTGTGTGTTTCTAGGATATAGTCTATTTCATAAAGGCTATAGGTGTTTAAGTCCTGAAGGTAAAATCTTTATTACTCCCAATGTCATCTTTAATGAAAATGAATTTCCTTTTGTGCACAACTTCCTTCAGTCTTCAGTTTCAACTTCTGCACAGTCAAAAAACATCCCTTCTAGTATTAGATTTCCCTCTTTGTCAATACCATCATCAGTGTCACCTACTGGTTTAACAGCTCCCAGCAGTAAAGTTCCTCCAGTAGTATCATGCTTTGCATCCATTCTTCCTTCAACAGTTGGTGCACAAAATTCTTCCTCAACATCACTTTCTCATCAATCCAAGAATGTTTCCAACAACACTTCATCTTTAGAACATGTACCAGTCACAACATCTCTTTCAACACCTTCAATATTACACCCTATCACCATTCAAAAACAACACACCACATCACAATCTCGCAGCTTAAAAAATCAAAAATCTTCACACGATCTGGAACCTTATTTCTGTCCTCTTACAGTTGACTTAACACCATCTCACTTTGTAATTACCCCCACTAATAATCCCACTACATCACAGCCTCTTATCACACAAAATCATGAATCTTCTCACTGCCCTCTTGTAATTGATTTGACTCCATCACAGTTCCCTACTTCATCAACTGGTCTACCTATTGCCTTAACCCTACTAAAACAGATCACTCACTGTCAACAACCTGTTCTCTACCTCTAAACACACATCCTATGTTAACTAGAGCAAAAACCAGTCTTCAACACAAAACTGCCCTTATCATATCTGGCCAAGAACCTATTCTACCTGAACCTAATTCAGTTACTGAAGCCTTGGTCAGTAATGAATGGAGAGAAGCCATGCAACTTGAACATGATGCATTGGTAAAAAATAACACTTGGTCCCTTGTTCCCAAGATGAGTGATATGTAGATTGTTGGTAACAAATAGGTCTTTAGGACAAAGTTTTATGCTGATGGGTCTCTCCAAAAGTACAAAGCAAGGCTGGTTGCCAAGGGGTTTCAGCAAACCCCTAGTTTGGATTTCTTTGAAACTTTCAGTCTTGTAATTAAGCCTTCAACCATCAGAATTATCCTAACCCTTTCTGTGGCCAATGGGTGGGACATTCAACAAATGGATGTCAATAATGCCTTCCTAAATGGCACCCTCAATGAAACAGTCTATATGAGACAGCCTAAAGGGTTTGCAAATCCTCAATTTCCTACTCATGTTTGCAAATTAAATAAAGCCCTTTACGGACTTAAACAGGCTCCAAGAGCCTGGTTTGATAAACTAAAGTTTGCTCTTCTGGACAAAGGATTTAAAAACTCTATCTCTGATTCCAGCCTATTCATTTTCAAAAATGATTCCTACATCATCTATGTCCTTATATATGTTGATGATATCTTAATTATTGGCTCCAATATCTCATTCATACATCAGCTTGTTCAAGATCTTAATGATCAGTTTGCCTTAAAAACTCTTGGGTCTATTAAGTACTTTCTTGTGTTGGAAGCCACAAGGACCTCTGCTGGAATTCATTTGAAGCAAACAAAATGCATTGTTGATTTGTTGTCCAAAACTAAGATGATGGATGCTCATGCGTGTCCCACACCCATGGTTGTTGGCACAAAACTGTCTTCTATTGATAGTGAATTGTTCCAAGATCCCAGCCTCTACAGAAGCACCATTGGAGCGCTTCAATACCTAACTCTAACTAGACTCAACATCAGCTTTACTGTCAATAAGCTGAGTCAGTTTCTACAAGCACCAACGGAGCTTTAATGGCAAGCTTGTAAGAAAGTTTTAAGGTATATCAAAGGTACACAGTATCATGGGTTGCAGTTCAAACCAGCTGCGTCTTTGAATGTTGAATGCTATGCTGATGCAGATTGGGGTAGCAGTTTAGATGATCGACGGTCCACAAGTGGGTACTGTGTTTATCTAGGACCTAATCTTATCCAATGGAGTTCCTGAAAACACAGAGTTGTTACTCTTTATTCAACAGAGGCTGAATATAGAGCCTTAGCACACACAGCCACTGAAATAGCTTGGTTACAAAGTATGTTTTCTGAGTTAGGATTGATTCTGAACACTCCTCTAGTAATTTGGTGTGATAATGTCAGTGTTGGTGCTCTTGCTGCAAATCCTGTTTTTCACTCAAGGACCAAGCATATTGAGATTGATATTCATTACATCAGGGATCAGGTTTTAGCTAATAAACTCATGGTTCAATATGTTCCGTCTAAACTACAAATTGCTGATGTCCTTACTAAAGCCTTATCAGCAGCTCAATTCCTTGAATTAAATGAAAAATTAAATGTTGTAGTAATGACCAGTCCAGAGATTGAAGTAGAAGCTCAGATTAAAAAGTAGCAGTTTAGCTGTAAAAATGAAGATCTGGAATTGATATGGTGTATGTGTTGTTTTTTTCTGGAAGTGATCTGATGTCTGTGTTGTTTTGTGAGTACAGGTTTGCAATTCTGGAGGTCTGGAAGTAGGAGTTTAGTTGGTTTTGTGAGTGCAGTTCTGAAGGCATTATGAGTGCAATTCTGGAGGTCTAAAGGTCTGAAGTTGTGAAAATGTTGCTTTGATGTGTACTGAGTAAGAAGCAGTTAAGTTATGAAAATGTAGGCAGCTATGCAAATGCAATTCTGAAGCTGTGAAAATGAAGTTTGATGTGTGTGCAAGAGTTCTTTGTTGATGTTGCAAGAGTTCTCTGCTGATGTGTATTGTGTTACTGGAAGAAACAAGAAATCTGATAAAAAAAAAAAATAGTAGCTATGCAAATGCAGTTCTGAGTGAAAATGCAGTTCTGAAGCTGTAAAAGTGCAATTCTCTGCTAGTGTGTATTGTGTTGCTGAAGAAATCTGATAAGAGAAATGCAAAAAAAATGCAGTTTGTGTTGCTGGAAGAAATCTGATAAGAAAAATGCAGAAAAATGCAGTTTGTGTTACTAGAAGAAATCTGATAAGAAAAAATGCAGAAAAATGCAGTTTCTTTTTGGTGCAGAAAAATGCAGTTTCTTTTAAAAATGCAGAAAAATGTAGTTTCTTTTTGGTGCAGTTTCTTTTTGGTGCAGTTCTGAAGCTATACTGAGTTTCTGAAGCTGTACTGAGTATAAGCAGTTCTGAAGCTGTAAAATGAAGTTGATGTTGTATGTTGCTGGAAGAAAACAAGAGGCTTCAACCATATGCAGAATAGTCCAGTTTGAGGGGAAATGTTAACCATATGATAAAAAGGGCGTAGATTGTAGTTCGGTAAAACATAAAGGGCCACACAGTAACTTTCCAATATGCTGTCGTTTTGAGTTGACCTTTTTAGTTAATCACTTGAGCTCAAATGAGCTACTGTACTACTTTACCAATTCTTTTCTCTTTCGTGTATTCTCTCCTCTGTATATAAGAGAGATTTTTTATTGTATTCCAGTTTTATCAATTAATACAAATCAGATCTATACTTTGTTCCTTTCTTCTTTGGGGGAACGACTTAAACATACCCAAGGTTTAACGTAATGACAAGTTGGTACCCAAAAGGTTTCAGAAAGACAAATAGATACCTTCCGTTCTATTCTGTTATAGAATTCCGTTTTATAATAATGAAAATACTAAAATGCCCTTTGAAGTTTGACATCTTAGTTTTTTATTAATTTATCATTAGTTAACTAATTCAATTACATAAATACCCATATCATTATGGTGAATTACATTATGCCCTCATGTTGCAAGTGACCAATTTATCCCTGTTTTACATCATTATGGTGAATTACATTATGCCCTCATGTTGCAAGTGATCAATTTATCCCTGTTTTGGCTGAAGCAGTATCAATATACTCAATTGTGGCTGAAAATTGAAATTTTTCATAATTTAAAAGAAAGCATTCATAATTAACATCAATTCAGTACATGATATTCAGTATCAATTAAGTCTTCATGGTTTAAACAGAAACAATGAATTCAGTACATGAAAATGTGATATACAACTGAAACTTCAAACTTCAAATCAGGTTTGAAAAACTGAGCAGTTTCCAGATGCACACCATAGCTGCAAAAATAGGCACAAAATTGTCCTCTTCTCCATCCTGCAAATCCACAAATGCACACCCATAAGCTGCAAAAACAGGCACAATTGCAATGTAATAAACTGTAGATACATACTCTTGTCTAGTACAAACATCATCATTGCAAATCCACAATAATGGGAATGCATCATGCAATCAAACCATTTATATATATATATATATATATATAATTCCACAATTCAATCTTGTTAATTTAGCTCTCATTCTTTGCCTTAATTCTCTTCCGTTTAAATAAACAGAAAGAGCAGAGCAATCAGCCAAGAACCCAAACAATTTCCAACAATTTATGTTTCTTGAAAGAAACAGAAACTAAAAAAAAAAATTCATATGTGATACCCTTCTAATACTCAACCCCAAACAATAAAATTGTAGTAACCCTTTTAGACAAGAACCTATACAATAATAGCAATCAACAACCAATAAACCAGAGCAATCAGCCAAGGAAAGCATAAGTTTGACTCATATGATCTCAAATGTTGATAAAACTTCAGAAATAACATACTTTAGGATTTCACCAGTGAATTAATCAACCTGTTTTATTAGCTGCTATTCTTGCCTTTTCAATTATTATAAATTAATGTCGCATAATCAGTGTAGACCTTCACTGGTGTTCACTTGGCAGTTTGGCAATAAAGTTATAGATGTCACTTTCCATTTCACTAAAACTTTGTTTCTGGTCTTTCTGCAAATCTTGATATTAGCAGAAAAGTAATAGAAGGGAAACCTCTTCTATTATATTCAGTAAGCTTTCAATTCTAAAATTGGGGGCTTGGTCTAATGGTACAGGATTGACATTAAAATGAGGATTAATAAAGGAAAGAATCAACTTTGAAATAAGAAACCAATGAGAATCACTTCTCCTTTTTCATGAGTGCCCATAAAGGCAAGTTCCAAACATTCTTCTTAGCTTTCTCTGGAGCAATCTACCCCAGGCTCTTCCTTCTAACATCTCCTAAATGTTAAGTTTGATTATAAACCAAATTAGATTTCATTTAGGCACAGATGCACCTATACATCTACATGCAATAACAACTAGAGTTCAAACTTAACCATTCTTAAAAACTACACAGAATAAAATGAAAAGCTTGCAGAATAGCAGAATAATTCAATGCAAAGTGAATGATTGAACACACCACCAGCAACTTTAGTAAGCAAGTACAGTATCCTATGTGTTTGATTACGGAAACAAATGTTTCAAAGGTATTCTAATGCATTAAAATTTCATATTATAGCCATTTGCACTCAGATCAAGTAACACTAAGCATTTAAATAGGACAATTTCAGATCAAGTGCCAAGAAAATTTGGGATTGTCATCAGTCCTTTATTTAATTAGTTTTAACCAAATTTGGTTTTTGTCATTTTGTTTCTTTTATGTTAAATGCAAAATAAGGTTTTACGTACACAAAGTTTTCTTCTTGTTGAGTAAAACAGTAATGATGACAAAGGTTTTTGCTTCAAATTCTTTGATCTTACCTAGAAGTTGAGATTGCAATAGAAATTCTTTTTGAGAACATTTCAAATCATCCCATTCATCTAAACACATTTTCATCAAATTTTTTTATATCCATTGTTATTAAAAAGGCTGTATTCAGTTCTATATTGAACATACACAAATGATGGAAGCTCATTCTATGGCTCAAAAAAAGCCACCAACAGCAGAACACTGCCATTCAACTAAATTTATTAATGAGATGTTAATACTATTATTATCCAATGTTATGACACTGCAACCTGGAACAAAAGGCATTCAAATAAGATATTATTCCCTTATATTTTTGCTGGACATGCTCCACATGAACAACATAAATCTTCCCTCAAGGCTAAATCTATTCCATTTTCATCCTTCAGCCTAAGGCTAATTAAGAACCAACGTTGATTCATACTAAGTTAGATGCAAAATATTTGAGAAAAGCTTTATTCCAATTGCAGCAAATTTAAGCATTCATCACTTGTTTTTATGCTTACAAGATTAACGCATATAACAGATTTTTATACACATTGCAAAATTACAACACCAAACATAACCAGCTTTAACAACACCAAAAATCTTTTTGTAAGTTCATCCTGCGACCCAAAAATATATAAGACAAGCTATTCACACTCCTAATAATCAATTCAAGCAAACCAGCACCACCGTTTGGTTGGATTTTATTCATTACACAATCTAGCATATAATCAACTCTTTTAAGAACAAACCCTAAACCAAACAAACAAACAAAAAACCTTAAAAACAACCAAACATGCAAAACCAAAAACATTCATTATAACCAAAAACCAAACAAACAACAAAAAACTTTAGTTCAATCATCCTTTATCGTTGTCGTTACCCCACGACCCTAAACCAAACAATCTCACAAAAAACTTTAAAAACAACCAAACATGCAAGTCAAAAAAACCAAAAACTTAGAACTGCACTAAAATAACAAAAAACCGAAGAACAAACAAGAAAACCAAGAAGAAACTTTACCCTTCAGTTTTCGTTGTTCTGTCGTCGTCGATGATTTATACTGTTAATAACGCCGGCCTTAGTTCAGTCGTCCTCCACTGTCGTCGTTACCCCACGATTCTCTTGTTCAGTTTTCGTTGTTCAGTCTTCGTTGTTGTCGTTGTTCAGTTTTCGTTTTCGTTGTCGTCGTCGTCGGCCTCAGTTCAGTTTTCGTTATTCAGTCATCGTTGTCGATGATGGTCTCCAAACAATGGCGCAGCTTCGTCGTTGTTCAGTTTTCGTTTTTATTGTTGTCATCGTCGGCCTCTGTTCAGTTTTTGTTTTTGTTGTTGTCGTTGTCGGCCTCTGTTTAGTTTTCGTTGTTCAGTCGTCGTCGTCGTCGATGATGGTCCCCAAACAATGGTGCAGCTTCTTTCACAACCTTCCTTCAGAGAGTTGAGAAATGAGAGAGAGTTACAGAGAAATGAGAAGAAAACGAAGAGGCAAGCCAACTTTCGTTTATTTTATTATTATTTTTTTTAATCTTTAAAGTGAAGCTTCTAAAGGAAGCTTCGCTCCAGATTTCGAAGAGATATTTTGAAAGTTAAAAATTTGGTGATTGTACAAAATTACTGTATTACCCTTTATGAAACGGAAATCACTAACAGTATAGAACGGAAAGTACTTATTTGTCGATTCCAAACCTTTTGGGTACCCATCTGTCGTTGCAGAAAACCTTGGGTACTTGGAAGTCGCTCGGCCTTCTTCTTTTAATCTTCACACTATGTCCCGATGTTCTATATGGTAATTTTATTTTTGGTTAAATAACAGATCATAGAAACTCAAGCAGCAGTTCATCGGTGTAGTGCTACAGTAGATTTCATGGAGGAGAAAATGAGGCCTTATCCGGCCTTTGTTAACGATGAAGAAATGTATGAACATGCAAAGAGGGTTGGGGAGTCTTTGTTGGAGAACCAAATGTGAATGTAATCCCAATGGTAATGGGAGCAGAAGATTTCAGCTTCTATGCAGAGAAGATGGCAGCTGCATTTTTCATAATCGGATCAAAGAATGAAACAATTGAAGTGGATAACCAATTGCACTTACCCTACTTGTTTGTTAATGAAGATGTTCTTCCCATTGGAGCAGCTCTCCATGCTGCGGTAGCCATCTCTTACTTGGATAACAAGTTAACAACGATGTTGAAACACAATAGGAACATAGTAGAATCGATTGTGGTGATGGAAATCATCGAGAAAAGGCACACAAGATGCATCATAAATGGTATTTATGATAAGACAGTTCGCGAAAACTATGGCGTAACATTGTGATTATGTAGCAGTTTGATTCTTCCAAGCCAGAAAGTTTTGCAGAGCTAACTTTGAAAATGAAGTTAATAGAAATAAGTTAAAATGTGTTTGGTAAAATATTATATTTAAAATTATTGTTGAATTTTAATTTCAGATATCGTTTGTTTGGTTAATTAGATTTTTATATTGTTGCATGTATAATGACAAAAAAAAAAAAAATCTAATTTATCTAATCATTATAAATATTAAATTGCACTTTAATAAATAAATAATGTATTAAACTAAATTAATAATTTTATGTAAAGGGAAATTTAAAAAATATATATACTGTCAACATTGTTGTCAAACCCTCCATCAACAGCAATAGCTGACCTCCAATACTGAGTTCTGCAATACGACATTAGAATGATCACTGCAGATTGATCTACATGATACAAGTTAAATCTTCAGCATGCTATGAGACAGAAATATTCAATTTTAGTTCTATTTAGCTTCTAAATAAAAACTCCACCGTAGTATAGTAATACTCTAATTAATGATATTAATAAAGTCTTTAACTCGAGAGCAGTACTTAACTTGCAAAGTGGGTGCACAGCGAGGTGACTCCTGCTATTCTCATTCTTTTTTAAATGGAAGTGGCTTCCCACATCTACTCTCGTCTGGCTGGGAGCTGGTGATAATGGAGGGTCCCTCCCAATCTTGATATGAGTTAACCTTTTATCCATACTTAAGCCAGAATAATTATTAAGCCATAACAATTATACCTCAATCTGATGAGCTTATTAGTTAAGTCACTTACTATGACTTGGTTAAACGATTGGTGACACAAATCTGACGGTCCAGAGAATCACGCACAGCAATATCCAACCCAAATCAACTCTGTTGTGAATTCCCTAATACAATAAACAACACAACTCCCACAATGCATCTATCCTCTTTTGTTTGCTGGGATAAGTTTTTTTTTCCCCTTGTTTCAAAAAGCCACAAGGACACCCAAAATTTTGAAAATCGTTTATGAAAGTGAGCGTTGAATTTTTTTTTTTTTTATCGCTCGTCATTCGATGAATTTTCCCTTCCATTTAAAACTTTCACTGACATTACATCTGTCATGAATTAAAACACCAATTTCACATTAATTAAAATTAATTAAGCAAACATCTCCTTCTCATTGTGTAGTGCCAATCCATCATGTCTTCTTATCTCTATCTTTTGATCATCATATGGGCAGCTATGGCGGCTCCAACTCGGACGGGATCGGAGCAGCTAACTTCACTGACTCGGGAGCTGTTAAACTTAGCGAGGGAGCCGCAGTTCTTCGAGTGGTTGAAGGGGATAAGGAGGAGAATACACGAGTACCCAGAGCTGGCTTTTGAAGAGTTCAAGACGAGTGAACTGATACGATCGGAGCTTGACTCACTTGGGATTAAATACAGGTGGCCGGTGGCCAAGACTGGCGTCGTGGCGTCGGTTGGGTCAGGGGTGGAGCCGTGGTTCGGTCTAAGGGCTGACATGGATGCTCTTCCCATTCAGGTTCGAAAGTTCAACTTTCTTTCTTTCTCGTGGTCGTGGTTTACATGGTCAAACCTAAAATCCCAATTTTATTTTTTATTTTATCGGGAATCTGCCAGTTAGATTTTGAAAAGTAGTTTTTTTTTTTTTTTCCTTTTTTCTTTTAATAACTGGTTCATTTTATTGATTTTGGAATCGCAGAAAACACCTTCTATAAAAGAAATGGTATAAAATAGGTAAAATAGTTTATTGGTTTTTTTATAAGTTGTAGTTAAGAAGTTGGCTGAATTATATTTTTAATGAAAAAAATAGGAATATGTTGCTTTATATATATAAATGTGAAATTATTTTATTTTTAAATGTAGTGTTGATAAATTAATAATAATGGTATATGAAGTAAACCATGTTTAAACCCTTTTATTCCTTTTTTTTTTTTTTTTATCGGAGTATTCAGACTAATTTGCACGTACCTTAATTAATCCCCCGAGGTCTTAAAATTAACAACCGAGTAAATCCCCTCAGTGATTACCCCTATTAACAATCCAGGTACATCTAATTCAAAAGCTTTTGAGTAATATACCCAAGAGTCCTAGTTGATTACTGGGTCACCCAATGGTTGTTAATCCTTTTATTCTTTCCCTTGCCCACACGGTAATAGGAATTTCTTAGCTTGGGACAAGTATCTTAACTGATTAAAAGTGTAAATTTATTCAAATTCAACCTTGTTATTTTGAAGGAATTGGTAGAATGGGAGCATAAGAGCAAGAACAAGGGAAAGATGCATGCTTGTGGCCACGATGCTCATGTCACAATGCTACTTGGAGCTGCTAAATTACTTCAATATAGGAGACATAAATTAAAGGTAATCAATAACCAAATTCATCTTTAAAAAATTCAGAAATTATATAAATCGATCTAATCTTTTTCTATTTGTTTGTTCAATGAAATTTAATTTCAAAGGGCACAGTTAAGCTTGTCTTCCAACCTGCAGAAGAGGGTTATAGTGGCGCATACCATATGTTAAAAGAGGGTGCTCTTGATAAGTTTCAGGGCATTTTTGGGTTACATATTTCACCAGAAATGTCCACTGGACAAATTGGTTCGAGACCAGGTACTATTTTTGCTGCTTCTGGGAGATTTGTGGCCATAATTAAAGGAAAAGGTGGACATGCTGCATGGCCTCAAGATTCTAGAGATCCAGTTCTTGCTGCATCTTTTGCCATCCTTGCACTCCAACAAATAATTTCTCGAGAGACAAATCCTCTCGTGGCTAGAGTAATACTTCAACTAAATTCTCGTACAAAAAGTTCAAAGAATAATTGTTTTGTGTCCTCTTATTGTGTGTTTTAGAGAGTTAAAAGAGTCTCAAAAAGCATCAAACCCAATTTTAAATATATATACAAATATCTATTTAGAAGTTAAAATTTTGTCTTTTAACATTAATTGTAAGATATATGTTAACATAATATTATACAGGTAATCTCAATTGGGTTCACTGAGGCAGGAAAATCACTAAATGTAATTCCTGAGACTGTGAGATTTGGAGGCTCTCTTCGCAGCACAACTAAAGAAGGTTTTTATTTCCTTCAACAAAGAATCAAAGAGGTAACAAAATCAAGAAATTTTTGAAGTCTAGATATTCATGAAATCAGGAATTTACAATTAGAGCTTGTCTGGTTGGATTTATTAACTGGTCAAAAGAGCTTATTTGAAGCCATAATTACTTTTAAAAGTTTTTCAGGCTGTTTGATTGCATTTCAAAAGCGATTATAGGATTTAAAATAAGTTATTTTACAACTTATTTCTATAAGCTCTTTTTGAGCTTATATAAAGTGTTAGAATTTTAAAAATGTCCTATTTTATATATTTGATTTGATTTATTTTTGTATATTAAAACTGCTTTTGGTAAATAAGCACTAGAAATTTCTTTTACATTTTCCTAACCGAACAACTAAATTTTTTTTATAAAAGCTATATTTTCATAAACTCTTTTTCGATGAACTCTATTCAAATAAGTCATACAAAACGGACCCTCACGTATCTGAAGAGTAAATGGTAATATTTTTTTGGTTAAATAACAGATCATAGAAACTCAAGCAGCAGTTCATAAGTGTAGTGCTACAGTGGATTTTATGGAGGGAAAAATGAGGCCCTATCCAGCACTTGTTAATGATGAAGAAATGTATGAACATGGAAAGATGGTTGGAGAGTCTTTGCTTGGAGAACCAAATGTGCATCTTGTTCCAATGGCGATGTTAGCAGAAGATTTCAGCTTCTATTCAGAGAAGATGGCAGCTGCATTTTTCTATATCGGAACAAAGAATGAAACTATTGAAGAGGTTCACCGATTGCACTCACCCTATTTGGTTATTAATGAAGATGTTCTTCCCATTGGAGCAGCTCTCCATGCTGCGGTAGCCATCTCTTACTTGGATAACAATGTTGTTGAAACTCAGTAGGAACATGGTAGATTCAATTGTGCTTATGAAAATTTTATAGAAAAGGCACACAAGATGCATTATAGTATTCGATTTGGCATCCTACATAAGAGGAATATTGTAGGGTATAACTGAGATTTTAAATGATAATCCGGTTAGGGAAGATATCTCCAACTTTCCTAAGTATCCTACCGGCTTCCTATCTTATCAAGTGCTAATGAGAGAAGGAAATTGAGCATCCTATTGAGATCCTGACATATAATTAATTCAAATAAGCCTTAATTCCAATTTTCCATATAATCCTTTTACATTTTACTGTTTTTTAATTTCTTCCATTGTTTTGAAAACTGGACTGCTCGTTGACCCGGTCAAGGGGCCAGTTCATGGTTTGACCGATCCAACTGATTGGACTGGTCGGTCTAACCAGTATACAGTAGACACATTTTTAAATAATTCCATTAATTATTATAAGTTTGAAAATCAGCAAATACATCCCTAAAACTTACCTATAAGTCTTATAAGTTTAAAATAAAACAAATGCATCCTGTAGATTTTATTATTAATTATTATTTTTTCTCTTCCCATCACTTCCATCTTTCTCCTTTTTTTTCTCCCTCCCCATCACTTTCTTCTTTCTCCTTTTTTTTCTCTCTCTCTCCCCATCTCTCCCTGTCACTTTCTTCTTTCTTCCAACACATTCTTTTTCTCTCCTCTTCTCTTTCTCTTCATCTCTTCTTTTCTTTCTTATAATCTTCTTCTTTACTCTTTCTTGCCTCCTCTTCTCTTTCTTCTTCTTTCCCCTCCCCTTACTTCTTCTTCTTTACACTATAGATTTTAGAGTAAATGAAGAAGAATAGAAGATGAAAATGGAAGATGCAATTTGGTTTTTTTATTCAAATGAACTGGAGAATGAAACGATACTGCAAATTGGTTTAGGAATATGAATTTTTTAGGATTAGATACCAAAAAATAGCGAACTGTTTTAAGCCCCGGGCCGGTCGAACCGACAGTTTTGTACTATTCCACCAGTCCATTGCCGGTCCAAAGCAGGTTTAATGACATTTTTCGGTTTTTATGTTAACCCAGACTAGAGTAAATGTCGGCTCCCAGTCAAACCGACTGATCCGATCTGAGTTTTAAAACAGAGCTTTCTTTTGGCATTCTTCTGTTAATTAGAATTTAGAACTATCGAACACATTGAAATTAACTCATCATATTTAAACATCTATTAGAATAAATTACAAAAGAACAACAAATTAATAAATAAAAATTGATTATTAAAAAAAATGTTTTTAGTTATTTATTAAATATTTTTGCCCCTGTTTGTTTCACTCTTCTTAATCATTTTTATGTTATCCTATTTAAATTAAAAAACAAAATATGTATTTGTTTACTTATTGAAATCATTATTATGAAAAATAATCCGAATGAAATAACATTTTTTCTATTGAAAATGAAAAGAGGAAGACTTGTTTCTATTATCATATTCTATTCAACGTAAAATATTTAGATTATTTTAACCCTCTATATTTATTAATTTAGCTAAATACCCCCCACAATAAAAGTTTAAAATTTAACTAAAGCACCCCAGCCAGCAACCACTATCAGTCATCGGTTGCTACCGACGGTGGCCGACACCGATCTTGCCATTTCCTACCAAATCCATCATAGATCTAGCCAGCCGAAAACTGTCAAATCTACGGCCAAATATTAGACCGTTGACGGCCAAATTCCCATTGACGACTTTTTTGTTAATTTTTAAAGTTTTATTGTGGGAGTGTTTTTGTTAATTTTTAAAGATTTTATTTATTTATTTTGGTGTGTAAAATGTAGAGGGTTAAAAAAAGTCTAAATATTTTTAGAAAATGTTTACGAAAAATGTACCAAACAACTATTCAACATTTTATCCAACTCTGATATAATTTTTAAATATTATACTAAATACATTGTCAGAGTCATATCATATTCTATTTAATCTATCTTCACTCAACTTAAAATAGTTTTTCAAAATATCATATTTCAAATAATCTATCAAACAGACCAAATTATCAATCAAGTTCTTATTATACCTGTCAAATGTCACCTTCTTAAATCTTTGGACTAGTAAACGACCTTTTCCCACCCAAGGTTTGCTTTAATGACCATTTTCCACTCAAAAAATTTCAAAATATCACTTTCCCACCCAACATTTATATTTCATTAATACCCAAAATTCACTTCACTTTCTCAGCCAGCCTTCAGCAAGTTACTAAGAGTCAGGTTGAGAGAGTTTTTATAGAGTGGAGATTGGTGGATCGAATGGTGGTAACCGATTGAATATTTGTCGCCAGAATTAACCGAAAATCAACTAAGAACAGGAAACTTTAGCTTTGCAGTGGCCGACAATTAGTGAGAAATCAGGTGCGGTTTTGTAGAGAGGAGACCGAAGGTTCAAATGGTAGTGATGGATATAACTCTTGCTGCCAAGATCGGCTTTAGGAAGTAACAGAATATTAACTTTGAGCGGGAAAGTGGTATTTTAAAACTTTTTGAGTGGAAAAGTGTCATTAAAGCAAACTTGGGTGGGAAAAAGTTGTTTACTCATCTTTAGACGCATTTGTAGGGGTGTTTAGAACTAGTTAACCGTTTTTTGAACTGAAACTGGTTTTTCGGTTCAGGAATTTTTCTGAACCAAAACCGAACCAGTTCAGAAGAAAACCGGCCCCTTAAGGCTTAAACTAATTTTTTTTTTTTAAATTTCCTGATTTAAATTGTAAACATCATCAATGCAAATCCAAACAAAAATTAAGGCTTCGTTTGGTTGGTTTTTGGGAATACTACTTTTAGTATTCCCAAAATAGTTAAACAGTAAAATACCCAAAAACTCACAATATTATTCAACTTTTTTTAAATCCCTTAAATTTGTTAATTTAATTAAATACCCCTAAATATTTTTTTAAAAATTGTAAAAACACCCCAACAATCCACATTTACCAGATTCCGGCCACCACTGTCGGAAAATGGCTGAAATCTGGTAGGATGGCGCACTACCGGTTGAATCTGGCTGGTAGTGCGCCGATCTAGCCTTTTTTGGCCAAATCCACGATGGATCTAGCCAAAAAATGCCAGATCTAAGGCCAAAGATCTGGCCGTTGACGACCAGATCTAAGGCCGTAACTGGTCGGTAACGACGGCCAACAAACGGTCGTCGTTGACCATCAACGACGATCGTTTGTTGGTCGTCGTTGACGAGCAAATACGGCCAGATCTAGTCGTAGATCTGGTCGGAAAATGCCATATCGGCGCACGACAGGCAAAATCTAGCCGGTCATGCGTCGATGTGGCGACTCCGACCATCCTCCGACGGTGGTGGCCAGCTGTCCGTATTTGAGGGTGGGTTGGAGGTATTTTTGTTAACTTTTAATGTTTTATTATAAGGGGTTTTTTGTATAAAAACAAATGTATGAGGTATTTTATTAATTTATAAATCCTACATCATAATATCTGCCCTATTCAATTTTTTCTTAATTTTTTTCAAAAAAGCCTAAATGTTCATGCATATATAAAGGGAATTTAAGTTTCAGGTTTTTTTTATATTTTAATTTTATATATTATAAACCGATTACTAAAATCGATTTCGCTTAACCCGTTTGCATTTCCTTCCAAACTGGTAACTGAATGGAAAATGTGATTTACCAATTTCTATGAACAGAACCGAACCAGTTACGCATTTGTTCTTTTCATAATACGGCCAAATCGCAATCCTCACACTTTCACCTTTAAGCACCAAAATTTCACATGAATTAAAACCCAGGCAAACATCTCCTTCTCGTTTTGTTGTGCCAATTGGTCATGTCTTATCTCTATCTTGTGGTCATCTTATGGGCAGCTATGGCGACTCCAACCCGGACGGAATCGGAGCAGCTGAGTTCGCTGACTCGGGAGCTGCTAAACTCAGCTAGGGAGCCACAGTTCTTCGAGTGGTTGAAGAGGGTCAGGAGGAGAGTACACGAGTACCCAGAGCTAGCTTTTGAAGAGTTCAACACGAGTGAACTGATAAGATCGGAGCTTGACTCACTTGGAATTGAGTACAGGTGGCCGGTGGCCAAGACTGGCATCGTGGCGTCGGTTGGGTCAGGGGTGGAGCCGTGGTTCGGTCTAAGGGCTGACATGGATGCTCTTCCCATTCAGGTTTGAAACTGCAACTTTCTTTCTTGTTGCTTTCGTGGTCAACTTTATTTGTCGTTTTTTGAGCTATCCATGTCAGCTCCATGAAGTTCGATTGTAACTGGATCATTTTATTGAATTTGGGATTGCAGAAAAAAGAGATTATATAAAATATGTATAATAGTTTATTGTTTTATAAAATGAAATTGAAGAATATGTTCCTTATACAACTTTTTAATGTAGTTTTGATTTCTAAAAATAAATTGTATATGGCATGTTTCTATAAGAAAATAGGTCTTTTTATTTATCTTGTAAATTTATTTGATTAAACTGTACATTTAATGAAATTCAACCTTGGTATTTGAAGGAATTGGTGGAGTGGGAGCATAAGAGCAAGCACAAGGGAAAGATGCATGCTTGTGGCCACGATGTTCATACCACAATGCTACTTGGAGCAGCTAAATTACTTCAGTACAGAAGACATAAATTAAAGGTAATTAATAATTAAATTCATAATGAGAAATTATATAAATCTAATCTCTTTCTATTTATTTGTTCTATGGATTTTCATTTCAAAGGGCACAGTTAAGCTTGTCTTCCAACCTGCAGAAGAGGGTTATGGTGGCGCATACCATATGTTAAAAGAGGGCGGTTTTCACAAGTTTCAGGGCATTTTTGGGTTACATATTTCACCAGCAATGCCCACCGGTGAAATTGGTTCAAGACCAGGTCCTATTCTAGCTGCTGCTGGGAGGTTTATAGCCATTATTAAAGGAAAATGTGGATATGCTGCATTGCCTCAACATACTAGAGATCCAGTTGTTGCTGCATCTTCTGCCATCCTTGCTCTTCAACAGATAATTTCTCGAGAGACAGATCCTCTTGTTGCCAGGGTAAAACTTTTACAAGTTTCTTACAAAAATTTGAGATGGTTCCAAGACTTTCTAAATATCTAGACTTCGAAAGTTGGATCCATTTTAATGTAATCCTGTATAGGTCATCTCACTCGGGTTCATTGAGACGGGCCAAGCACTAAATGTAATCCCAGAGACGGTGAGATTTGGAGGCACTCTTCGGAGCATGACTACAGAAGGTTTTATTTACCTTCAGCAAAGAATCAAAGAGGTAAGTGATAAAACTTTCTGTAGAGTTTCTTGATAATGTCCAAGCTGAATTCCTTCACCAATCAAGCCCGTAGAATTAGATATCTGAAAGAGTATATGGTAATATTTTTTTGGTTAAATAACAGATCATAGAAACTCAAGCGGTAGTTCATCGAT
The DNA here is from genome assembly GCF_008641045.1 of Pistacia vera. NCBI lineage: Eukaryota > Viridiplantae > Streptophyta > Magnoliopsida > Sapindales > Anacardiaceae > Pistacia > Pistacia vera. The sequence goes on from NW_022195619.1 coordinate 181,177, forward strand.
GTAGTGCTACAATAGATTTCATGGAGGAAAAAATGAGGCCTTATCCAGCAGTTGTTAATGATGAAGTATTGTATGAACATGTAAAGAGGGTTGGGGAGTCTTTGCTTGGATAACCAAATGTGCATTTAGTTCCAGTGGCAATGGGAGCAGAAGATTTCAGCTTCTATTCAGAGAAGATGGCAGCTGCATTTTTCAGTATCGGAACAAAGAATGAAACGATTGAAGCGGTGAACCGATTGCATTCACCCTACTTGGTTATTGATGAAGATGTTCTTCCCATTGGAGCTGCTCTCCATGCTGCGGTAGCCATCTCTTACTTGGACAACAATGTTGTTGAAACACAATAGAAATCTTCATCAATAACCATAGATTCAATTGTTCTGATGAAATTCGTAGGGAAAAGGCACACAAGAAACATCTCAAATAATGAGACAGTTGTTGATTTTGTTCTTTAAGTGTATGCACAGTGCAATTGAATCTGCCACTTTTCAATAGAAATCTTGCATGATATACCTCATCAGGTATTCCAAAGAAAATAAAATGGGAAACGAGGGAGTTTATGAGGTGAGAGTGGATTTTTTGGAGATGAGTTTGAAGTTTGGAGGATTTCAAGAGGGTTATGATGGAAGGAAGAGAAAAAGGTTTGAAGTTCCTTTGATGAGGTGAAAATGTTCTCCCAAATTATAACTTGTAAATGTGGATCATCCCACCATTCTATGTACTTCTCATACTTCTCTTTTCTTCTATAACTTTGTTTAATAATTAATTTACTTAAGATTAAAATTACATAACATTACTAAAATTATAGTTGTGCACTATTATATTTGACATAATGCACTAGACCGAGCATATCTTTCTCGGCAAATTAGCTCCGCACCAACTCATCAACATTAGAATAGAATTAAGCATATATTTTGTTACTTGTGTGGAACTAAAAATTTGGAATTATTCTATTCTATTGAATCCCCTCTAAATCCTGGTTTAATTGGACATGCAAATGTTAATTATCTCTCTTACCCTCATAATCATAAAGCCGGCTCGCAGATGACATATGTCTTTACTTACTATGATATGACAATATCATGACAATCCACAAAACAAACTCTAGTTGTCACATCTTCCAATCACTCAATAATACTTGCACTCCATGAAGGCAGTAAAAAATTGTATATGGTTTCACTCTGTCATATACCATATCTAGAACACATGTAAACTATCATCCACTATAAAATCACCAACCATTATATTTAAAGATAATGTTGTGCGTATTGACAAGTGACAGGAGGATATAACAAGGGAGACATAACCAAATATATCTCACCAAAGTGTTTCTAAACACATGAACTTCAATAGAGTTAAAAAATTGATGTCAAACAGATACGTTCAAGTGACAACCTTGTTGATTATTTACTAAAACCTTGCTGACATCAATGTTTGAGAAATTGGTGTATGACATTTGTTATGCCTAAAAAATCAGAGGTGGCGTGAGCTTATATCAGCAAGCACCAATCAGAGTTCAAGAAGGCTTTGCGCCATCCAGAATCTACCATATCGCCCCAAGACAGAGGAATACAACTGTCACCAACCTAGCAGATTTAGGTTTTGTCTACATGTGAATGAGGACCGCACACCTGTCCAAGCCCTAGATAATTTGAGGATATGTCCTAAGGTATCAGCCAATGGGAGGCAAGGAAGGACTTGCCCGACACTTACCCACTTGCAAACTTGTAATCATCACCTTGAATTCAGTAACTATAAACAGAGGGTTCCCTCTCACAAATTTGAGATCGATCTCTGATTTTCATAACAATCAAAAGCAAAGACAACCTACGAGATAGAGCGTAGCTTAATATTCTCTCTGAATATACAGTCTTGTACCTCTGTTCACTGTTCGCTATACGCGACCTCTTGTAATACATTTATATAAAAGAAATAGTGGATATAGGAATCACTTTAAGCATCCAAACCACTATAAAATTCTCACCGTTTTATTTATTATTAAGTCTTTACATTCAACTATGTTTATAATCTTGTCCTAATTGACAAATCATATCACGTGTAATTTCTTAGACCTGCTTAACACTTTGCACGTGCGAGGTCGTTGGTGTCAAAATTAAACATCAATAGTTTGGCGGTAGAAGGAGGGCAGAGTTTCACATCAACTCTTCATCTGGTATTTCTAACTGATCATTCAGTTCTACCTGTAAACTTATGGCTCGAGGTCTTATAACCGAGCGTGCTAACACCAACAACGAGGAGACCCCCTCAGTTCAATAGATTACTCCTCCCGAAGTAACTCCACCTCCCCAAAGTACTATAGTGGGCATCCCTTCGACCTCTCAACCAGACCCAGCTATATTGGATTATTTGAAAAAGTTTAACAACACCCTCCAAACGATGAGCCAAAGGCTAGATTGTTTAGATCAGGTCGTGCAGCCCAATTATGATAAGGCGGTGCCACCTCCGAAAACACCTGTAGGTCATGCTAAAGTGCATAAACGAGCAAAAACACGTAAAGATAAGAGAAAGCAGGTGGCTGAGCATGGGCCAAAAGGCTCTAAAGGGACAGTGAATATTGGTCGTGAAACAGGAATAATACTTGTAGCTTTACGACTTGGCAATATGTCGCATCCTGAGCCATCTCACACCACATCGCAGGGGCACCCCCACAATAGTGCTTGGTTGGGAGATTCCCACTATCGGAATGATGGTCCCGAGCATCACCGGGACGGAAATACCCATGGTTCGCAGGTTGGTTTTGACCACCGTGGAGGTAGGGAGAACACCCTAAGCCATTCAGTACCTTCACAAGGCTTCAGCCAGCATGTGTCAAGGTATGTCGAAGGCTCCAGTCAAGGCAAGGAAGATTCTAACCTGTGGTCATTCCTTGATCACAATCGTAAGAAGCGTACCTACATTGCGGAAAACGATCCCTAGAGGATTTCGCTTCCTCAAATAGAGGAGTTACAGCGAGTTCTGGATTAGCTTAGAGCTCAACAAAATGAGTGGGGGCAAGTCACTGAGGTGTCTCCCTTTTCTCCAGCAGTTCTGATTGCTCCTCTCCCATCAAGATTTAGAAGGCCCGACATGAGAGCATTTGATAGGAGTTATGATCCGTAGGATCTTCTTTATGAGTTTAACGATCTCACAAAGCTTCACCCAGTTTCCAACTCAGCAAAATATCGTTGCTTAGCAGTGACTCTAATTGCTCACGCCAAACATCAGTTCAGATCGCTTCCACCAATGTCTATCAACTTGTGGCAACAGATGAGTTCATTATTTTTGAAACACTTTCAGGCCAATCGAAAGTTCTCATTGTCGTTGAGCTACCTCAACAACATATGACAGGAAAGGAATGAATCTCTCCAGTCCTATATTGATAAGTTTCACAAGGAGCTGAATAAGGTGGCTAATGCACCCAAAGATTCAGTTTGAACTCTAATTAATTATTGCTGGAGTTCGCCCACAAACCGACCTGTGGAAGAAACTGCAATTTGAGACGATATTTCCCCTACTCGCTTCCACAACCTCACAGAAAAATATCTAAAAGTAGAGAATTCAGTGGCAACTTTAAATCACCACGACCCCTGGCCTTCGACTAGCACTCCCAATCAAAGGGAGGAAAACCGAGGAGAGGGTAGTAAAAGATCTGATCACAAATGGGCTAACGACGATCAGAGAACGGGAAAGAAACAACGGTTTAAGCTCAAGAAATCCTATGCCCAAGTTCCGTATCATGATTGAGACCGAGATCTATTTACTCCACTCAATGCATCGGTTTCAGCTATTCTGGACAAGTCAGAAGAAGCTAATCTGCTCGAAGAGCCAGAGCTCATGAAAAAGCTTGCTTCTAAAAGAAACGGCAAGAAATATTGCCGTTATCATCGGGATAATGGGCACCATACTGATGACTGTCGAGCTCTTAAGCAAGCAATTGAAGACCTCATTCAAAAGCGGTACTTCAAGAGTATGTTAATGGTCCAACTCCCACTAGGGAGAATGATCAAGAGGGTAATGGAAAGAAGCGTCGAGGTCGTAAGTGTCTTTATGTGGTAAGGACTATCTTTGGAGGACCACACATCACGGGAAACTCTCGAAGTGCTCATGAAAAGTACGCTCGAGAGGCTCAGCATGAGCCTGTGAATGTCCTAAGCATAGCACCGTGACCTAGCAAGATGCGTAGAGAATAGGAGATTACCTTATCTGAGAGAGATGTGGTACGGTTGCATCACCTTCATGAGGATGCACTCATCATGCGGCTAAGATAGGAAGGTGCGAAGTCCACAGAATGTTGGTAGATAATGGAAGCACTGTGAATATCTTATTTCAGTGAGCATTCGAGGAAATACAGTTAGAGAAGAAAAACTGAAACCTGTCTACATTCCTCTTTATGGCTTTACCAAGGATCATCTGATTCCCAGAGGAACAATTGCACTTCCGATCACTTTGTGAGAGACCCACGAAGTGACCAAGACGACAGAATTTCTTGTAGTGGATTGTCCGTCAGCTTTCAATGACATCTTAAGATGACCTCTACTACAGAACTTTAAAGATGTCACCTCAATTTACCATCTGAAGATGAAGTTTCCCACTCTGACAGGATGTGGGGAAGTCAAGGGGTCTCGGTGTGAATCTCGCGACTACTATGTTAGAGCAATGCAAATGGCATGCAAAGGGAAAGGGAAGTCTGTGGGTGTTCCCGAATAGACAATGGTAATCAGTAAGATCGAACCGTAGCTTGGTCCAATGGAAAACAGTATTGATCCTCGTGTTCAGGAGAAGTATTCCCACAGTGGGCTAGTTGAGACTTTATCTGAGGTTTCTGTCGACCAGAATGAGCCGACTCAAGTGTTGAGAATTAGAAGCAATCTCAACCCTCAACTCGCAACTAATTTAATGAGCTTCCTTAGACATAATATAGATGTTTTTACATGGACTCATGTTCACATAATCAGGATCAGCCCGGATTTTATATGTCATGCACTTAACATCGATAGTGAATTCAGACCAGCTCGCCAAAAGAGAAGAGCTATGGACCCAGAGCGCTATGCGGCTCTTAAGGTTGATATGGACAAGCTCCTCTCAATAGGATTCATTCGGGAAGCTTATTACCCTAGTTGGGTCACCAATCCTATTTTGGTAAAAAAGCCCAACGGTAAGTGGCGAACTTGTAATGATTTCATAGATCTCAACAAAGTCTATCCAAATGACAGTTTCCCTCTACCAACAATTAATCCACTCGTTGATGTTACTTCTGGGCGCAAGCTATTAAGCTTTATAAATGCCTATTCGGGGTATAATTAGATCTTGATGTTTACGCTTGATGAGGAGCATACTGTTAGAGTAGATGCCCTAGAGCCAATCAATTATTGTAGAATTGACTCTTTGTAATAATGTTCATTAATCAATAAAATGCATTTTATTCTATATCGCGTAAATTATTATTATTACAATATGTATTGATATATGTCCTTAGAATGGTAGAATCGTGACGAGGGTATCAAGTGTTTCAAATCTTGATGGTGAGAACCCTATGAGCACATATGGTGGCCATTCTAGAAACGTCCATAGCCCCAATATTATTCTGAAGTAAGGGCATAGATAATACGGTAAGGCTATCATAGTGTTGAACGACCATGTCAAAAGGCAATGACTGATCTCACTTGTCAAGGTTGTTTGGTGACAACCTAGTGCAACACATGGGTGCTTGCTGTAGGAGAATACACTGTAACAAGTTCACTGGACTGACCCACCAGAGGATTTCATATGGATGGTAACCCCAGTGTCTATAAAACAAATCCTCTAACGAATGGTGGTGCATGTGATCGTTAGACTTGAGATCACCGGAGCGCCTTGTGCACCGATTGGTGTAATTTGACACTAGCCTAATGCAGTTCTATTCAGAGCTGTCAATACGATGGTGATTGGCTGCATCAAGGAGTGTATCAAGACTATGGTGGATAGACAGAGGATTCATCACCCCCGAGTACAAGAGAAGTTATCTCACGGCGCAATTCAATATATGACAATGACACTAAAACTGTGGCGACGGTGGGATTGAATTGTTACTCTATCCAGTTTATAATACAGGTCATTAGTCCAGAAACTGAATACATAATATCGAGAGTAACCAAAGGTTAACACTATTTCTATGCCTTCGTCTCGTCGAGATAACGTATGATGAAAGGATCGAATTGTACGGTAACCATATCATTGACAGGTAGCTAATTTGTTGAAACCGAATCTATCGGGTGACCAAGATGCCTTACTAGGGGCCAATCTTGGTCTGTTATTAGTGAGACTATTAATTGGTGTTAATCGCGATACTGTACACTACCGGTATGATGAGGAGCCTATGGGTCACACACATAGAAGATAATTTAAGACTCAGGAAGTAAGAAGGGTGTTTTCGTCTTTTTAGGCAAAAGGGTATTTTGGTAATTTCACAATGCAATTAAATTTGCTAAGGTCGTAGCCTTTTATTTAATTTGTTAGAAAAATTAAATAAGTGAAATTACATTTAAATATGTGTTAGCATATATTTAAATAATTTATCATTATTGTTAAATGTTAATATATATATTAATTGATTTTAATTGAGATAATAATGATGAATTAAAATAAATATCTAATTGGGAGTGTTTGGAAACAAAGGGTGTTTGAGTTAAAGCCCAAGCCTATTCCATATGGGAATAGGGCAATTAAATTTTACTATAAAAGAAAAAGGTTATTTGTAAAAGGTAAGGGTTTTTCATTTCATTCACTGTTCATTAAAAGAGAAAACACACAGCCCCCAAAACTCTCTCCCACGCCAGTTTTGTTTTTGATTGAAAAATCAAATTCATTTCTTTTCTTCTTTGTTCTTAAGACTAAAGAGGATCTAGCAAATCCCTCTTTAGTCCCTTGTGATTATCTTTGTGTGGACTACGTCGGTTCGATCCTACACTTGGGTTGGTAGCAAAGTACGTTCAGAGACAACTTGGAGGAGCCTCCAAACGTGTGTATGATTTCTTAAACTCTAGATTAATTTTCTGCAGATTCTTATTTTTGATATAAACTGTAGATTTGTCCCCTGATCTTGGTTCTATGGAACGATCTGTATTGTTAAAAGTTTTTGTTTTCCGCTGCGTAAATGGATCGCTTCCTAACACATGCCTCATTTGTCATAGATCGAGGACTATACTGTTACAAAGTTATGCCCTTTGGCCTGAAGAACACTAGAGCTACCTACGGGCGTTTGGTTAACCGTATGTTTTCTAAGCAGATTGGAAAATAATGGAGGTCTATGTTGATGATATGTTGGTCAAGTCGCATGTCGCTTCAGATCACATGACTAACTTCGTGGAAATGTTTGATATACTCCAAAGATATAGAATGAAACTTTCTTAAGTGTTCATTCAAAGTGTCCTTAGGAAAATTCCTAGAGTATATGGTTAACCATCGAGGAATTGAAGTCAACCCCGAGAAGATCCAAACTCTTCTAGATATGAAAAGTCCCGGCAATCGCAAACAAGTCCAAAGCTTGATGGGAGAATAGAGGCTCTCAGTTGCTTCATATCAAGAGCAATAAATCATTGTTTACCATTTTTCAATATACTCAGAGCCAATAAGAGATTTGAATGGACTCTGGAGCGTGAGTAAGCCTTCCAGAGCGTAAAAGAGCATCTAGGAAAACCACTTCTTTTGTCTAAGCCTCTTCCTAAGGAAATTTTATTTCTCTACCTATGTCTCTCTCAGTATGTAGTCAGTGCAGCTCTTATTCGGGAAGTGAACAGAATTCAATGGTCAATGCATTACACAAGAAAATGACCATTGGACGTCGAGTCAAGGTATCTAGAGATGGAACGATTAGCTTATGTCTTGCTGATCGCTTCCAAGAAACTACGACCTTACTTTCATGCCCACACCATTCATGTTTTGACAAATTATCCACTCAACCAAGTCCTTCAAAAGCCAGAGGCGTCGAGTAAATTGCTCAAGTGGATTATGGAACTGAGTCAGTTCGATCTACATTATAGACAGAAAGTAGCTATCAAAGGGCAAGTTGTTGCTAATTTTATTTCTCAGTTTTCTTATCAGCCAGATCAGGAACCCGAACAGCCAACTAGTGAAGTCATCCAAGAAACTGTTCGAAACTTGTCAACTTAGAGTCTCTATGTTGATGGGTCTTCTAACAGAAGAAGAACCGGAGCTAGTCTTCTACTCATTAGTCTTAAGGGAACTCGTATTTATAGAGTCTTTAGGTTTGGATTCAAAGCTACTAATAATGAGGTCAAGTATGAAACGTCATTTGCTAGTTTGTGACTAGCGAGAGATATAGGGTCAAATATGATCGACATCAATAGCGACTCCCAGTTGGTAGTTAATCAGATATTGGGAGAATATCAAGCCAAAGAAGAGAATATGATCAGTTACTTGAAGAAAGCTAAGGCCTCAGTCGAACCCTTCAAGCATTATGCGATCAGGCAAATCCTAAGAAATAATAATTCAATTGTAGATGTTTGGCAAAGTTAGCCTCATCACTAGACTCTGATGTGCCAAATAGTATCTCGGTCAAATACATCAAAGTTTCCAACATCAACTCACCCGACCAGGCAGTGTGTCTTGGATGACTTAAATCATTCAGTATCTCAAAGATGGGGTCCTTCCTAACAGCAAGACTAAGGTAAGACTCCTACAGACTAGAGCTACTCGTTACCCTCTCATCGAAGACCAGTTGTATAAACGAGGGTTTAGCACTTCCCTCCTCCGATGTGTAACAAATGAAGAAGCAGATTATATCATGAGAGAGATACATAAAGGGATCTGTGGTAATCACATTGCTGCAGGATCTCTCGCCAATAAAATTATCCGCCAAGGATATTATTGACCTCTGCTTCATGATGATACTTACAACTTTGTGAAGAAGTGTAACAAGTGCCAGGGATTCGTGAACATCACATGAGCTCCTTCCCACTAGTTAACAATGATGACCAATCCTTAGCCATTCTCTATATGGGGAATTAATCTCATCGGTCCTATGTCAACCGCTAAAGGTGGCGTCAAATATGCAGTGGTCATAGTAAATTGTTTCACTAAGTGGGTCGAAGCAGAACCTTTGACTGCGATCACTACCAAGAAGCTCAAAAACTTCGTCTTCAAGAACATAGTGTGTCGCTATAGAATTCCTCGTACACTCATCTTTGATAATGGGAAACAGTTCGACAATGAGGATTGAAAGCAGTTTTACAAAGAGTTAGGGATTCATAAGAAATTCACCTCAGTAGCAAGACTGCAAGCTAATGGTCAATTTGAAGTTGTCTACAAGACTATCAACCACACATTGAAGGCCAGGCTTGGTGTAACCAACGGCAATTGGGCTGAAGACCTCCTAGAAGTTCTATGGGCATATAGAACAACTCTAAGGACCTATACTTCAAAAACACCTTTCTCGCTAGCATATGACTGCAAGGCAATGGTCCTAGTGGAAGTAGAAACTGGTTCAGTTCAGAGAGAATTCTACAATGAAACACTTCTGCATGCAAGTCTAGACTTAGTTGAAGAACATCGCAACAAAGTTCGGTTAAGGATAGCTTCCTACTAGCAGCGAGCAAAAAGATTCTTCAACTCTAAAGTCAGGAGAAAAGACTTCCAGGTTGGTGACTTGGTTCCAAAAGAAGTCTTTCTCGGTACCAAAGAACCAAGCGCAAGGGTATTGGGACCTAACTAGGAAGGCCCATATCGTGTTGCTAAGGTGATACGACTTGAAACGTATCATCTTAAAAGGCTTAATGGTTCTGAAGTACCGTGAGCTTGAAATGCTGAGAATCTATGCTCTTATTATCAATAATTCCAAACTCTTGTATAGCTTAAACGATCAGTTTTATTGGTAATTTTTCTTGTTGTAAAGGCCATGAATAAGATTATCTCATTTCTTCTTCAAGAATTACTTGTGTCGTAATCTCAAGTTTTAATAATCTTATTATTTACAATGTTTTACAAGTTTTACGATCAAAAAAGTTATATTTGTCTTATGAAGTACTTAAATTATAAATGTGCTATCACAAATGATCAAAAGTCTATTTATATATTGCAACAATATGTACAATGGACAACCAAGAGCTACAATGAAAAGTGAAGATAGAAAAGACTCTTTGCGAGCAGACAAATGAACAGCTAAAAAAGAGGTCAATCATTTGTCTTCGACCTTAGAATCCCTAACTCCGAGCATTACGACATCGGGGTCGTTTGCTTGATCTTCAAGGACTTCTATTTCTTGTTGATCTTCCTCTAGGCTGATTCCTAATCTTCGTGCTCTTCAGCAGACAACATTGAAGTAAGAGTTACTTGATACTGCTCGGGGAGGTTGGAAATGTCTAAGTTAGGATTGTTCGATCGCAAGTTGTGAATGGCTTGTAGCACCCAATGAGCAGCCTTCCTTTCCACCTTGAGATTTAGTTGCTTAATCTGCTCTGTCAACAAAGTGATTCGCTTATGAGCTGTCTCGGGATCTATTTCTCTTGCCCTTCTGTCTCTTTATGAGTTTTCCCACAACTCAACTCGGGTCTTTTCTATCGCCTTTTCGCGCTCTATGCTCTCTTGCAACTCTTTTTCTCTTTGGCCTAGCTCTTTAGTGAGCTTTGCTATTGTTATCTGAAGCTCTTTGTATTGTATTCCTTTTTTTGAAACTCGTTCTTCTGAAACTCTACTGTTCACATAGCAGAATTCCTTTCTATCAGGTATATGTTCGCTTGAACCTGAGCGTTATTTGCAGCTTCATTTGAAGTTGCAAGAGCTTGCTTCAACCTAGCAACCTCCTCCTTCATTTCTTAAAGCTTTCCAAAAGAGTTGTTTATCATTTTATTGTGAGCAATGTTCAAAGCGAGCAAAGACTTCAAGGAAATGGATAAAGAGTTAGTTTTTTAAACTAAGGAATCGACTTATATAAAAAAGTTTGCAAAGAGAAAGAGTTGTCTTACCTGACTTTGCATTTGAAGAGTAGTGGCCACCAAGTCGGAAGGTCGCGAAGCCACGTACCTCTCAAAGGTTGATGCCAGTTGGCATTCCAGAAAGGTAAAGACCACCAGTGTTAGATGGTCTAACATTTGCCCTAAAAGGTCCAATACGAACTGGTCATGCCTTCCTATGTTAGGGACCTCTTTGGCTTGTTCTTTACCAGTTCGCTCCTGAGTGGTCACACCCTCCTTTCCTTGCGAAGCACCTGAGGTGTGCGAAGTCCCTGGGGCATCCTTTGAGGTGCCCCTCGAAGTGGAAATTGGGTAGGGTTGTAGCCCACCTAGTAGTATCCCAAAGCCTTTTAACTCAGAATCAGATGTTTCGATCATCAATGTTTTCCTCTTTTTCGAGGTCGTGGTTTTCTTCCTTGTTAGGCTAGTAGTAGTAGGCTGGGGAGCTTCTTCATGTCACTTTGTAGTTGGTTGCCTTTCGGCACTAGCTTGTGTCCCCTTTACAGGGACACCGCTGGAGGTCGCTCCAGCAATTCCAATCGGATTTGGTCTTGGGAAAGTGAATCCCGTAGACTTCTTCGACGACTTTGACTTCTTTGCTTGCATGGCTACTGCATGGCATACGAACACATTAGCAAAAGTAGTCTAATTTTATAAAAAAAGACTTGGGTTTTTATGTTTAAGAAATACTTATGAGCTAAATCGTCTAAGTATGCGTTGTGAGGAAAAAAATCTATACTTCTGGAGATTTCTAGTTGTCATGAGCAGTCTTGCATCACGACTTTGGTCGGGCAGTCGACCAAATGTTTCGATACGGCTGCAATTAGCTATCACTAACAACCTAGTTGTTTTGTTTTCTGCAAAGAAAAAAGAGTTCGTTAGCTTATTGTCTAAAATAGAATTAAGGTTAAAGGGCGAATGGCCTGAAAGTTAAAAGGAAGACCTACCCAGTTCCTTAAATTTACGGACACTGTCATACTTGAAGAAAAAATATTTGGTTTTGTAAGCCCCCACGTTGCTAGGATAACCAATTATCCCTCCCTCAATCATTGATCATTTGGAAAGATAGTACGAGTCATTGTCCTTACTCTTCTTTTGAATGTAGGCACAAGCAAGCTCCTGCGCTATTGGCTCCCCGAGGTTGTGCTCACTGCTACTATATACATAGCAACAACTATCATATATGCATTCGGTGTCAGTTGGAATGATGCAACTTGAAAGTGGTCGACGATCAACCTAATGTAGCGATAGAGAGGTATCCTCACTTCACATTTGAAAATGGCTTCTGAGATTGTAGCCATTCCCTCGAGAGGATCTTGAGCAGTGTGCGACCTGTGTTGATACGCATCCATGTTGATTGCGTATTGATCTATTGCAGTCTGGATCTCATTTGCTATGGTGGTAGATCGTATCACCTTTCCAAGACCTGCCGAGGTGCTCGGTGGTTGCAAGCTCCCCTCTCCAACTGTTCTTGTCTCAGGGAACTCCATTGCCCTTTGAGTCTGTAAAGGTGTGACATGTAGGGGTGACTCAAACCATAAATAATCTACCTCGTACGATGACTCAGAAGAGTAAAAGAACCCAGGTTTCTCTTCCATAGCCGTCAAAGGTCCTAAAAACCCTAAAAACTCTTAAGAATGATCTTCTAAGGCTTTTTACCCTAAGTTTTAAATCTTCAACGTGTTTCTTTCGAACACAACCTAGAAATGCTCACCATTTAAACCCACTAGACACCTATAGCCCCTATGACTGTGAAAAGTAAGCTTTTGCAGAAATGGAAAAAAGAGAAAAAGGGAGAAATTTCCTTACCTCTTGGTTGCTAGGAACGGGTGCTCTGTTATAGCGTTGAATTCGAATTAATTGGAAGAAGAAGAATAGATTTTTGGAGCTTGAAAACACTATTTTTCTCTTTGAAGAATCTGAGTTCTCTGAAAACTTAGAGTAAGCCTAGGGTTTCATAAGGTGGACGACGACACTTGATTTCTTTTATAAGTGATGTTTGGGCGGGAACGCACTCCTAGCCATTGATTGGGACCATGTGTCGTCAATCCGTGTGAAGAGTAACCCCCATGCTTTGTGAAAATCAACCGACGCATTTCTTTATCGAAATTGCCAAGTGTCAGCGTGATTATCTTCTTCATATTAAATGCGCCCTCATCCGCATTTAATGTTTCAAAAGGGAATGTCGTTTCAGCATGGCTTGCATTTAATACTCATGGCTAATGCTCATTGTGCGCATAGACACATCTGTCATATAAGGTTTGTCTTATTGACCGAGCCAACTGTCAAGCGCAATAGATAACATCTAAAGATGTCATTCGAAAAAGAAATTTGGTCAACATGTCAGACTTGAACATCGAACAACGTGGTTCTCAATTTTCATAGCAAAATGTTCTAAGTGTTTTCAGGTCGTGCATGACAATTGGGGTTAAAAACACATCTTGATAGCACAAGACAAGATCAAACTCAGGTCAACAGACCTCTATAAACGATCACGTCAATCCGCTAGTCTTACTCTCAAGGTCTAGATCATGACCTACACTCAGTTCGTTGGTCATATCAAGCATTCAGTTTCAGATCGCCTGAAACGATGTGACTATTCTTAGCTTTCAGCTCGAGCAAACATTTCTAAAGACAAGTCAAGTCGCGACATAATCATGAAGTTCTCAAGATCCAATTCCTTGAATCTTAAGAACTGGAGAGCTTCTATTATGCCTAAAAAATCAAGGCTGACGTAAGCTTACATCAGCAAGTACCAATCAGAGTTCAAGAAGGCTTTGCACTGTCCAGAATCTACCATGTCGCCCCAAGACTGAGAGAATATGGTTGTCACCAAGCTAGCAGATTCAGGTTTTGTTTACAAGTAAATGAGGACCGCATACCTGTCCAAACCCGAGATAATTTGAGGATATTTCCTAAGTTATCAGCCAATAGGAGGCAAGGAAGGATTTGTCCGGCACCTGCCCACTTGCAGACTTATGATCATCACCTTGAATTTAGCAGCTACAAATAGAGGGCTCCCTCTCACAAATTCGGGATCGATCTCTAATTTTCATAACAATTAAAAGCAAAGACAACCTATGAGATAGAGACTAGCTTAATATTCTCTCTAAATATACAGTCTTGTACCTATGTTTGCTGTTTGCTATATGCGACCTCTTGTAATACATTTATATAAAAGAAACAGTGGATGTAGGAATCGCTTTAAGCATCCGAACTACTATGAAATTCTCACCGTCTTGTTTATTACTAAGTCTTTGCATTCAGCTGTGTTTATAACCTTGTCCTAACTCACAAATCATATCACATGTAATTTCTAAAACTTGTTTAGCACTTTGCACATGCGAGGTCGTTGGTATCAAAATCACACATTAACAACATTAGCATACAACAGCTCAAGAGTATTCAATGTAACATGTGATTTCCTATTGTGATTAAGGGGAGTAATAATCAAGGGGAGTAAATTTTATAAAAGGTTATTGTACTGGACATGTATGCATTGTACTCTTTTTCTCATGATCAGGTTTTGTCCCATTGGATATTTTGACAAAGTTTCTAACGAGACAATTTAAGCACATCCAACACTATTTTAATTTTGCCTAATTGTTACCCCGTTAGGCTTTTCCTAGTAAAGTCAAATACAGTTTCTCGATAGTATCCGATGGACAGTGTCGTGAATGAGAACCCCACCAAGACGGTTTGATGGCTCCTTGCCTTAAATCCGAAGTGCTCGATCTCCTTGTATTGATTTGCTTCTTTTCTTACATTTAACGGGTCTGAAGTGCTCAAATCCCCTTTTATTGATTTGCTTTTTTTCTTACATTTAATGGGTGGTGGCTCATTAATTGAAAGTATTCCCTTTTGAGCCTATAAATATGGGCTTGTTCTTTGCATTTGACAGTGGAAGAAATACAACAAAATCAAGCTTTCTCTCCTTTCATTTCTCTCACGACTCATTCTATATACTTTCTCATACTTCTTATTTGATTCATAACTCTGTTCAATAATTAATTTACTTAAGACTAAAATTATATAACATTACTAAAATTATATCATAACCTTCTTTTTTTTCTTTTTTTCTTTTTTATGCGTTTTTGAAACTTTGGTTAATGATTGATTACTGTCTTTTTTGTTATACCAATTCATCCTTGAAATAAACCATATGTTTGGTTATTTTACCATTGAAAGTTGAAACCGATACTTTGAGTAAACGACATATTCCCACCCAAGGTTTGACGAAATCTTAAGTTAGTACCATTGGTTCCATTTATTCTAAATTCCCACCCTTAAAGTAACAGTGTTATGAATTTTTAGGGTTTAAAGGGTGCAATTACCATAATGCCCTTAACCCTGAATTAATAAATTATGTTTTAACCCCTAAATTAGTAGAATTACCAAATTTACCATTTTATTTTCAAATTATATCAAAAACACCCTCGGTCACTATACACCTTCGCCGGAAACAGCCCGATCGACGTTGAACTCCTTGGTCACCTCCATCACTTTCCCCGTAGTCCGTCGTCCAAAACCCCTATGGTTCCCAACTCATTTTCCCCTCCAATCGCCGGCACTGTTAGGCTTAGGGTTTCTGTATTCTTCACCGGATTTCGGTCGATTCCGACGGTGAAAATCCAATTGGACACCACCAATGCAACCACCGTCTCCAAATCTATAAAACCCCTATGTCCCCAGCAACCATTTCGTCGTCTTTGCCGGCCGAGAGTTCGTGTTTATCTGCCGTTTTTCGTTGTCGTGGCCGGAGATCGGCCAGTGATGAGGGATTGTGAATGGTATGGTTTTGTAGAGGGGAGGATGGGGGTTCAAATGGTGGTAACAAGGGTGATTTTGGGTGGAAGAATCGTCGGAAAAGAGCGAAAAATGTCGAGAATGACGATTGCTAATGTGCGCCGGAGGACTGTTAGAGGCGGTGGTCTGCTAACGTGCGTTGTCTATGTAAAATGACCAATTTACCCCTATACCGTTACATCAAATGTTTTTCTATCACTTTAAGGGTGGGAATCTGGAATAAATGGAACCAATGGTACTAACTTGGGATTTTGTCAAACCTTGGGTGGGAATATGTCGTTTACTCCCGATATTTTTCTCAAACATCGACCATGAAATGGCAATAAGTGTGACTTTTTGAAACCTGTGGGTCTCCGTATATTTTCCCTACAGCTAAGAGGTGTTATGAAACAAAAATCCTGGAGCTCATTTCTAAGCACAAACTCTTTCGTTATTCGTATGGTGTGTGTTTTCACATGAATTACTCAATTAGTGAACACTAGCTAGAGCACACAAAACAATGGGATCCAAGACACTTACGAAAATTGTCAATCTCACCCTGGAAGTCGCACTGATGGATGGATGATTCGGTTTTTTTGAAAAAGGTTTTAGAGTTTATGGATAAGGTATTTTGTGAATGCGTTCCAACTATTTGTCAACTTGTCCAGTGATGATTGCAGAGAGAATGAAGGTGAAAGTAGTGTGTAGAAAAGTGTACGATTACATTCGCTTGACTTGAAAGAAATTGCGTTTCCTTCTTCACTTCCCGACCCTCCCACTTAAAAAGCGTCGCAAATTGACTTGGAACGAGCGTTTTCTAGTAACTCCTCTTTCATTTAATTTTTTTCGTTTTTTCCAGAACATGTTTTAAATAAGTTAACCCGTATGAGATTTTTTTTGTCTAGGTGTTGAAGGAGGCCTCAAGGCTTTTGCTGCTAGCTGGGTACGAGATATGGTCTGGCTTCGCCCAATGATTATAAGAAGGATGACGAGACTGATGATAGAGCTAATGGTGCCAAAAGTGCAACCAAAGGAAAGAACCATCTACGCTTGAAGATCTTGGTGAGCAATTCTGTCTCATATATGCTATGTTCAAGTATTTAACTGTTGTTCTTTGATAGTTTATAGTGCTTCTGAGTGCGGGTCAACTTTATTTTAAAACGGTTGTTTTGTGGTTGTAGAGATTCGATTTTTCTGTTAATTGATGTTTGATTGGGGTTTTGGAGCAACATTTGATAAGTGATGTTTGAAAAGCATTTTCACCACGAACAAGCACAAGCTTTAGAAATCCACCTTTGTAGGTGAGAAATTTCGTCATTTACTAAACGTAGTTTACAAGTAACCTAATTAGTGTTTTCTGATGATTTATAGTGAATTTTTTTGTTAAATAGTTAAGAGATTACTAAATATTCGAAGTTTTGTTTAAGTGCTTTTTGAAGAATCATTTGATGAGTTTTTTTCAAAATCCGTTATAGCTAAGAGAAGCACTATAAGTATTTAATAGAAAAGCACTTCATAGGTGCTTCTGAAGGACTTCCAAACACCCCTTTCTAATTTCTTAGCTTATTGAGGCAGATGTTTAGTGGCTAAAACTGTGAAGTGTGATATTAGCCTAGTCCACTAAGGTTGTGTGTAAATGCTTGAACATATTTTTGCAGCTGTGCGCTTCAGATACACTTGACTCTGAGAATATGGTAAATTGATGATATGTGCTCCTTAAAGAATATTGCTTGTTTTAGAGAGAAAAACCATCAAAATTTCTAGAAGAAGAATGGCTAAAGAAATTGAAAGAATAACATAAGTTTTCACTCATTATCCAGTGATGTGCTCTCACCTGTGAGGGAAAGGCTATTGTGTGGTGTTCCTTAATTTTTTCTTTGGTTTGCAATTAATGTTTGATTCGTCATGTAGAGGCTAGTTAGTCATCATCATATTAGGTACTACCTATTAGTTTCTATAAATGAAGCTAAGGATTTGTGTGAGTCGTTTGGTGCTTTGAATTAATTTTGCAAAGGGGTATGACATCGGTTGTTTTAGGTATGGAAGAAAGAATGCAGTTATCAACTAGTTTTGGATTTGGTTCGGTTGGTTGAAAAAACTGGCTTGCATAACCATTAAGAATTTTGAAGCATTGTTTATATTCCTGCCTAACAACAAAACTGAACCCTAAATTGTGCCTTCCATAACTTTTTCGGGCATATGCATGACGATGCTGTGGGAGATCAGGAGGGGCATAAGCTTTTTGTTCGTAGTTAATTGGCTTAGGCAATTTCTCAGGCAAAGCTTTTTCCTATGGATGAGACCATTTTCACTCTTAAAACTACCGTATACACCTATTTTTCTAAGTACTCACATTATTAAAAATTTAAGAATGATTTCTAATACTTTCAACAAAAATTTGGTTTTTTTTTTTTTGAGGTGCGTACAAGCTGGTCTGAACACCCGATCACCAAAAAAAAAAATTGTTTTTGTTGTATTTTTTATTCAATTAAGCATTAATCTATTATTTATATTGAAATTATATTAACATGTGAAGTAAAAATCTAACTTTTAAAATTTTGGCTGTGGTTGTGCTTGAAAATGGGTGTTGAGAATCGTTTTTCATGGAGTTTAAGAGAGGTGTTTTTAGTAGTTATAAAGGGCTTTTTATGGAAGGAATTTAGTAAATGTTAGTCAAGAATTGCAGGTCAATTCGAGAGACATTTTTGTCTGTTTGTTAAGGTTCATGTCTCATATAGGGTGTTTGGCTGTCATCATTTTTGCATTTCTTTGTTCTTAATATTGATAGTTATAACCAGACCTTTCTTAATAGAGGAGTCACTCAACGAGAAATTTCCAGCTTGTATTCTTTTGGATTCGTGTTTTTCTTGGGTATTTTGGAAAGTGGTATTCATTTTCTGCTTTGTTTGTTTGCCTCCTTCTTGTTATTTTGATTGAGCACACATTTGCTGTATTCCTTTGCTTTTGTTCAAACTTTTTGTAAATATTGTTAATTGTTGTCGAAAGCATTATTTCAGATTGTTTTATGCTCCATCATAAGTTGTGGGAAATATAATAATATGCTATGGCTGAAAAAGCCTGCACTGTTAATGAAGTGCAAGTGTTCTGCTATTTGCCTCCAAAATGTTCCTATTGAAAGGTGTAACTTTTTCTAAGTGCACTAAAGATGATTATCTATTGGATGGTAATTGACTTAGAACACAAAAAGTTCATCATGGGAGCCTGACTTTTGTATTTATAAAATAGGGTAAACAAAAAATTAAACCTATGAACCACCCACATGTGGCCGGATGGATAGGGGGCGCATGGGTTGCAAGCGGCCCCCCGACTTGAGTTCAAGTTGTACCAAGGGGTGGCTAATTACCTTACCTTAAAAAAAATTAAACCTATATGGTGGAGAAAAGGCAGTGATGAAGTTCAATCAGTTAATCTCAAATGATGAAAAAGTAGTGGACTGAAAAGGTTTGTTGATTATATAGAAGAAACTAATGCAAAAAGTAACCATGGGAAAGAAGGTGTACAAAATGGCCCAACGACTTGCGCATACCAAGGTTTGCCATACGACAAGTGTACCCAAAAGGTTTTGAAATGACAAACAGGTACTTCCGTTATGTGCTGTTAGTGATTTTTGTTTGTTAACAGTGAAAGACTAAAATGCTTTGAAAATTTGATATTTTAGTTTTTTATAAATTTCTAAAAAACCCCTAGGTTTGCTAATTTAACTAAACACCCCCATATATAAAAAGTTGTTAAATGAAAAAAACACCCCCACACATGCAGTGTTAGATTTCAGCCATCACCGTCGGAATCTGGCCGGAAATTGTGTTACGACACAGACCTGTCGGATCTGTGTCTAACGGTCGATCTAGCCTTTTCCGACCGATCTACAGCCTGATCTGGCCAGAAAAGGCCAGATCTACAGCCAGATCTGGCCGTCGACGCTGCAGATTGAGTTTTGCGGCCACGACAACCAAATCTAGCCGTAGATCTGGCCTTTTCTGGCCAGATCAGCTACGGATCTGGCCAAAAAAGGCCAGATCGACACGTTACGACACAGATCCGAGGGTCTATGTCGTAACGCAATTTCCCGGCCAGTTTCCGGCGGTGGTGGCCGGAATCTGGCACTGCGGGTGGTGGGGGTGTCTTTGTCATTTGAGGCGGAAAAGGCAGATCTACAGCCAGATCTGGCGTCGACGCCGCAGATGGAGTTTTGCGGCCACGACAGCCAGATCTAGCCATAGATCTGGCCTTTTCCAGCCAGATCAGCCACGGATCTGGCCGAAAAAGGCCAGATGACATGTTATGAACACAGATCCGACAGGTCTATGTGGTAACGCAATTCTGACCAGTTTCCGGCGGTGTTGGCCAGATAGGCACTGCAGGTGGTGGGGGTGTTTTTGTCATTTAACAAACTTTTATATATGGGGGTGTTTAGTTAAATTAGCAAACTAGGGGTTTTTTAGAAATTTTTAAATTTATTAAAATCTAAAATATCAAACTTTTAAGGGCATTTTAGTCTTTTCACTATACATAAACAGAATACAACAGCACATGACGGAAGTACTTGTTTGTCGTTTCAAAACCTTTGGGTATAATTGTCGTTGGACCTTGGGTATGCGTAAGTCGTTCGGTCGTACAGAATTTCTATTTGCTAGGTGATTTTAATGCAACTTGGTCTTTACTGTCAAATCATATTTCAATTGCTGTAGTTATTAGTAGATTTGTTTTTGGAAAAACATTGAGCCATAATGAAGGTGACAAGTTGACACAGTAATGAATTCCTGCTAGGATTTTTACACAAGTGCGATTAAAGCCGTGTTTACTTGTTTGTTGTTGGTTTTGAAGATCATTCCAGTCATCAACTGCTGATTCGTTTTATGATTGTCAAGATTAATGTTACATTTCTTGTGTAATGAACTCGCATCATAGTGGAAATGTAACAGAACTAGTCTTTATCCTGTTAATAATGACTATGGCTGGATAAACTGTTTTGCTGTTTGCATTCTTTAAATTTGTAGTTTACTCTGTAAATTCTGACCCTGGTTGGACAATATTGCTGGTATAAAATATTAGCGGTGGCTGCTAGAGGAGGAATGGAGACATAAGGCCAGCTTTGCAGCGAGTCTACATGACAGAGCTTCTGCATATAAGATGCTCTCAAAGTTTCATAGCAGGGTATCAAGAAGGGATCCAGCAAGTCATGGAGAAGAAGGAGGATGCTAAAACAAAAGAGAGAAGGCGATATCCCCAAAAACTCTACTAGTCACTAATCTATACTAGGCAGTATATGCGAGTATTACTCCGCAATGTACTATTGAGAACAAATTAAGAGCTCTCCTGCAGCTGGTTTGCTAAATTTACTAGTGTAATCCATCCAATTTGAGGGTCACTCTGCTGTAAACAAATCTAGAAGGATAGATATAATTGAATTTTATATCTAATTCTTCTGGAATCTATTTTTCCATTCCTTAGACGGAATTTTCCTTGCTATTTATTTATGTTTCACACAAGTAATTTTGGTTTATGCCAGTGATCACATCGTTCTGTATTATTATTATTATTATTATTTTTTTTTTTTTTTTTTAATAACAAGGACCAAAATTACTTCATGGGACTCCATTGCCCAATTGTTGTATCTAGAATCAATCCCAACAATACCAGAGCACTGCCAACTGTAGTTCAATGGCACAGGTTGCTTGTAACATGATTTAAGGTTTTATGTTGAGGAAAATGAGAATAAAATTTTTAAAATACATGAGATTGCCGATGATGTGTGGATTCTTCAACTCCTTTCAGATGTGATGTAAGCATACTTTTGTGGGAACTAATTATCATTAATCTCTCTTTCTCCCTCCTTGTTCTAATGTTTGTTGCTCTTTGCTGAAACAGCTAATGCCATGGAATAGCGGAGCATTTAGGAGACAAAGTTGAACTTTAATGGTGAAAGAAAAAGTGGTGATTCTCTAAATTTCTTATTTTGCTAGAGTTTTATAACTAAAGATACAATATATGGGCAAAGCTGGAAATAAATTTAAGCTTGTATTGTGTACTTCTTATCAGCTTTTTCTTTTATTATTGGAAATAGAGTCAGACATTTTTGGTTCCACTGGGATAATCCCGCAACATTAATGGGTAGAATTTTCACTGATTCTCTCAGCTTAAAATCTTTTTGTTCTTCACGGCTTTTTTGGAATCTGGTAATCCTGGACTTTTCTGTAAAACTACCTATTTAAGATAGAATAATATATGGGGAGATGATCTTTAGTTTTGTAAAATATTTGTGGCCGAAAAATTGTGTCATCAAATGCAAGGGTGAAGCAATACAGTACATGGTGGGAGGAGGATCTTGCATAGTTTGAACAACTTTATAGAGTTAGGCCTCAGAATTAGAAGTTGACTCTTACTATTGACTGCTAATTCCCTTGCACAAATTGCACTTCCGCTTTTAACAAAGTAGCTCTTACTATTTCAAGGAAGCGTCTATTACTGGGAGACTGTTTTGGGCTTCTTTGTCAGGTTATATCTTTGCATTGGTGGCGTTTCCAAAACCAGCATTACCTCATGACTGGGACTTTCTTGGAGTCTTTCTAGGCCTTGCTTTTAGGTAATCTTAGGAACATGAAATTAAGATTCGTTTGCATGACCAGTAGCACATTTTGTTGCAAATTGCCAGGGAGCCTTTTGTACAGGACTCAAGATTAGGTTGTCCTGCAGATACTGCATATCTTTCTCCATATCAGGTGGATTTTTAGGGTTATTTGGTGTTACTCCAACAGATATACCTGTATCGGAATTTGGAACAGTTTTGATTTCTCAAGTTATCAGCTAGTTTTTACAAAATAGGTTCTACTCAACATCATTTTTCACTTTTCTGTGACTATCTCAATGATGTCAAGCCTTTTTCTTAATATCAGTTGAGTTTTAGTAGTATTTGGAGTTTACCATATTGATGTATCTCTTCCTGAATTTGTTACTTTTTTGGTTTCTTATTTCTAGCTAAGTTTTACATAAGATATATTGACATCGTTTTTTGCTTTTCGTGGCTATTTAATGGTGTCAAGGCACATATCAACTCATTTTTTTTTTTGGGCTCCTGAGGTGATTAAAGGAAAAGAGTTCCTTTTCCTTGACAGGGGCAGGAGGGAAGGTAAGGTTGACCAATAAGCCCCAGTTGCAAAAGCGCAGATGGCTGATAAGACAAAAAGGCAAGTGGGATAAAGTAATCACATGGTTTTCTATATTGTACTGTACTGAGTCATGCATGATTGAATTATTCTCGCAGGACAAATCAATTACACAGGAGGAGCCCCTAATGCCTTTGATTGCCACTATCTTAAGGCCAATGATAACAACACATATCCGGGGACCTCCCACTAGCAGAGTCACTAAACATTAGAGCCATCAGCCAGAGGTCAATGGACAAGTCTCTTGTCTGAATCTATATGGGCCACGATAATCACTTGGCAGAGGTAATGTATAAAATCTGTACATCTTGTCACTTTATTCATCTGTCTATATTGTTGTCTTTTGATTCACTGAGAGGATAGATAACATGTTCAACAAGCTAAAGCCTGTAGCCACTATCCTACCCAGATGATAAGTAGTACTAGTTTTGTTTTAGTTCAAGTTGCTAAACTTTTGTTAGTGGTGCGCTGCATCATTGATTAATATGTCATTGATGGGTCACATCTAGCATTGGCCACTGATAGAAATTGTCATTTAGAAGGGCATGATGTTGATTTGAAATAAACAATATGCAAGTTCTATCAAATACTGTGTGAACACCCTTCTTGGGCTCTAAGCCCAAATGGTTCCAATTGTGTCTTGGATTCTGTTATTTTCTATTTGTATCAATTACTGGTCGTGTGTTTCAACACTCTGCATGGACATAGAATCCGGAAGAGTTCACTTGGTGGGTTCGGCACTTGAGCTAGATTTCAGACTACAGAACTTTGAATGAACCAATGGTTTTAGGATTTCGGATTTTAGTTCTGGTCTGAGACTTTGGGCCGTGTCAATATATCTGGTTGTGGTGATGTTTGTGGGATTTCCATGTCCCAACTGGTCTCTTGCACTGATTAGAAGTTCAGCTTTGTCGCCCCCACTAATCAAATACAATACAAATGCTGTTAAAGTTCGACTTTTCAAGTCTGTATACTATAATTTAGGTATAACAAAACTCATTTTTAGCCTTGTGTCAGTTAACAAGAGTTGAACATTGCCTGCTGTTATGCTTTGGTTTCATGAATCTCTTAATTTTGAATTACTTTCTTGTTATTTGTTTTTGGGTTATACATATAGTATCGATAACCTAACTTTTGACTTGTAACATTTCACCATTATATGTTTTCATATTACATATGTCTGCCATTTTATTTTATAATTTACGTTATCATTTATGATTTGTAAAATCTTAGAAATTTAACACATTCTTGTGATATGATAATGAAAACTTTCTATTAGGGATAAAAAGATAAGGGGTTCTTCTGGTGTCCCTTACACGAAGCCAATGTCAAGGCAGATTTATAAGTTTCATTATAAGGTCATTATCTAACATTCACTCTTGGGGATAAGTTTTCAACCATAGGAAGGGAGGTCTGTTACATAATTTTACGAGGCTTATTTATTTTCCCTCATACGAGATTGCTAAAATGAACTACATCCATTACTCAGACAATATTAATCGAAATTTTGTGAGGACGTGTTGATATTTCTAGTAGGGTTTTTGATATATAGAGGGTTTTGATATTTTGTGAAGGATATGTTTCATTCTAGGCCATCTCATTGGGGAAAATGAAATAAACCCTAATTTTACCATTCACAAAAACGATTTTTAGATGATTTTGCTCAAGTTAATTGCTAAATTGAACATAGATCCATTGTTGAAAAAAAGATGAAAGAATGAGAGATGATATTGAGTAAAATTGAGCCATTTTTTTTTTTTTTTTTTTTTAGAACAATAAGAATTACAGTAAAACAGAAAAATGATGATGATAATTGATAGAATTAAAAAATTAAGTTTGCTCTCTCTTTTCTAAAACCTTTCATCTTCTTCCTCTCACTATTGAAAATACAGAAAAAAAAAAAAAAAAAAGGAATGGGCTTGGACAACTGGGCTGTCACCCATCTATTCAAAGTCCACCTCCACCCACCCACCACCACCCACATCACCGTCACCAATCACCACCACCACCTTAATCAAATTTCTTCATGAAAAATCTTCAGACAGAATCTCAACAGTCCAAATGGATTCCTCTCCTTCTCATCTCATCATCTTCTGGGGCATGGGCCCCCCACTCCCCTACCCTCGTCATAATCAGGTTTTTTTGAACATTTTATAATTTTTTTTCTTTTTCCCTCATAAAATATTTATAAAAATTTCTTGACCTTCCAAGTGGGGTTTCAATTAAAGTCAAATCCTGAACCCATCCTCCAGATCTTATCCTTGGCGATTTCTCATCATCGGTTGACATCTTGAGAGAAAGTGATGTCCTGTTACAATTACACACATAATAACATTATTTATTAATCTAAAAAAAAATCACTTCAAATCAAACTTATCGACACAAAACAAAATTTGGATAATATTTTTGTGTTCAGTCTCCAGGTGTGTTGTATAAATTTAGGGCCCATCAGTTTAATTAAAATCTTATACCCCCGACAGTATTAAACAACATGGATTTGCTTAAAACAAAAAACGTGGATTTTAAGATCAAGGACAGTTGTGGATGTTTTATTTCATTCATAATTTTAATTTTACCCTTAAACAGATAGAGATTAATGTTAATGACAAACTATAATTTATCTCCTGAATCAGCTACCTAATCTTATTTAAATTTAATTTAATTAAAAATTACACAATTTGGCCATGTGTTAAGCTCAGCCTTAATTCTTGGCCTCACTAATTAATTATCAATCATATTATTAAATTAATCTGTCTCGTTAGAAGAAACAACTATATCACTCACAGCTTATCTAACATTTAAACTTTGCCTTGAAAAATTAAATAAAAATGGAGCTGCCTACCATCTGATTGTGACGGTTTGAAGAATATGCCTGAGAGTAATTAAACTGCTTCTGCTGCTGCTGGCCGTAACCGCGGGCTTGACTATGGCTCGACATCGATGAATCATCGAGGGTCGATGGCTCGAACCCATCGAGCTGGCACTCCATGTTCACCCCAAATAGCCTTAAAGTCTTCGAATTTCCAACTGGGTTCTGCACCACAGACCCTAAAATGGCACAATGCGTGCATGTAAAATCCAATTGAGTAAAAAATTTATTTACCCTAGAGGTATTTTTTTTGTTTTTACGAATAGGGCTAAAATGGGAATAAAGAATAATAATCATGAGAATTAAGAAATACAAACCTGCATGAAGACAGTCAGGTTGGTGTGGCACAGTAATTCCATGGGGTTGAGCAGGAGGATAAGGATGTGGTGAGCCTGAATACAACCCTGTGCTCCACCCACCGCCACCGCCGCTACCACCACCACCACTACGACTGCCGCTAGTAGCATCCGGGGCCACCGTAGCGCCGCGTCGTCTCCACCCTATAAACAACCTTTGGCCATCGGTTCTGTGGCGCTCGAAAAGAATTATATCGCCGGCATCTAATCTCTTCTCCTTCACGTATCGGCTCCACCCTTTCGTTAACACATAGCTCTGGCTACTGTTCCAATACGAGTATCGAAAACTCCAGCACTTCCCGGACTCATCCTCAAAACTCAGTAACAACCCTTTGTCCCCTGCGTCGCCACCGCCGCCGAGTGGAAAGTATTTCTCCGCGTGTTGTTTGGGTATCACCAGACGGTTGAGTTTCCCCACGTCGCTCGGAGTTAAGGGCTTCTCAAACATGGTTTCTCTCTCAACCTCGGCTTCCCGTTCTTGGCTGGTGCCAGCAGCGGCATCTGCCTCATCCTGCCCCTCATGTTCTTGTCCACAGTAGTTCTCCTGGTTAAGATTAAAGTTGAAACCTTGATGATGGATGTGAGGATGGTGATGGTGGAAGAATTGTTGATGTGAAGGCCAAGAATTGAATTGTTGTTGTTGCTGCTTTGAAGAAGAGTTGGGATGTTGATGAGTTGACTCCATATTTAAGGATTGTTGTTGTTGGGGAGGCCACCAGGGGGTTTCTTGTAAGTCAGTGGAGAAATGGTTGATGGACATGATTGGAAGGCGAGAAAGTGAGAAGCAAAATAAATTGGGAGAAATGGGGAGAGGAGTGGAGGGGGCAAAGGATGACTTATTATGGTGTTGATGAAGAAGAAAGTGTGGGGATATTTGATGGAGCAAAGAGAAGAGATATGACAAAATGAGAGAGAGAAGAAGGAGAATTGTGAGTAAGTACGAGAGTACTTTAAGGTTTTGCGTGATGAAAAATTCAATCATTATTTTCAGTGTAATTTCATGTACTTGTTTTTTCACTTTAAGATTTTGAAGATATTAAAATAAATTATTCCGTTTAAATAATTTTACTGAATTGGGGAGAACATGTATGTATTTACCTCTCTAGTCTACATGAATCTTGGGAAAGGAAGAGAGTTAAATATTTAATTAATTGATTAATTTATTTTTTATTTTTATTGGCAAATTAAAGAAACACCGCATGTTACTTACTAGACATTGACAAAAAAATCAATTGGGGGAGGGTCCAACCTGACACTTCCATCCAACGGCTGTGCTATCTTTTGGGTTGTCCAGATCTTCATTTTAGCCACCAATTGGGAAAATAACTTGTCAATCATTAACTAAATTCCATATCTAATTAACAACTTACATGTGGGTTTCTCTTGCTCATCATCTTTTATTCACCAATTGGGTAACTTCTATTTCTGGTTTTCTTTTTTTTTTTTTTAAATAAACAATGCATTTTTATTATTACAAAACAAATTTTCATAATTTATCATGTAAGAATTTAGTGGTTTATAAATCAACAACGTTGTTCTTTTTCTTTCTTCGATAAATAAAAAAAAAAAGATTAATCACTCTCTCTCTAAGAGGGGCAAGATCCTTGGTTAATCTTTATCTAAATTTTATTAAGAATATCCTCCCTCTTTTGCGTAAAATTTGAATGAGATAGATTGTCTTACAGTAAACATCTTTTCCCACCCAAAGGTTTGCCTTAATGACACTTTTCACCCAAAAAGTTTCAAAATACCACTTTTCCACCCAAAATTAATATTTCGTTACTATCCAAAGTTGATTCTGACCGATTCATGCGGCAAAAATTCTCTTTGTCACCACTATTTGAACCTCTGGTCTCCTCTCTACAAAATCTCTCTCACTTCGATACCTAATTTTTCACCATCGCAAAACTAGGTTTTTATGTTCTTAGCTGATTTCCAACTGACTTCGATGGTGAATATTCAATTAGTCACCACTATTCGACTCATTAACTTCCACTCTACAAAACACCTCTTACCTTTGCTCTTGATAACCCATTGAACACCAGTTGACAAAGTAAAGTATATTTTAGGTATTAACGGAATATAAACTTTGGGTGGGAAAGTGATATTTTGAAACTTTGTGGGTGGGAAAGTGTCATTTAGGTGGGAAAAAGTTGCTTACTCATTATCTTATATTCAAACTAGTAATTTAGGTTACACAAATGGAAACCTTAGTTTCACTAGTAAATTTCAAACATTCTCCATTACTTTTGAGATTGATGGTAGGGTAAACATTTACAAGCATGTGATAAAGATAACAAATATCCTTGAAATAATAGTTAAAAAAAAAAAGAACATATGGGTACTGTGTTAGGAATATTACCAAGGAGCGGTTATTAAATGAATTTGGTCATGATGTAAATTAAATGGATGTGTAATTTAATATATAAAATGAATTTGAGGAAATATATATATATGAACATGAATAGAAGAGAAGAGAATAGTATAATAGTCACGTGCATGACAGCATTATTGATGTTTGGCCATTCCTAGTTTTAAAAAGGGAGAACAATGAAACGATTGGGAGGTCTGAAATAAAATCCCATAGATCCCTTTCCTTTTCCTTTTCCAATAAGCAGAAAGATGAGATAAGATTTGTCCAATTGGAAACCCTTTAGTTTTAGGCCATTTTTATTAAGTCGTGTTTCAATCCTCTCCTCACACTGACATTTCTCTCTCTGTCAATCTTCATGTCATGTTTTATTTATTTATTTAGTCATTGAGATATGTCTGTTTCAGACAAAACCCACCTTAATTTCCAGGTAGATTCAGACACCCTTTTCAACCCTACAAAAGGTAGGACTAGTTACAATTATAGAGCTTTACATCATTCCTCTAATACAAACAACTTTTCATTCAGTCTTATCTATTTCCATATCTAAAACTAACTCTTAATCAACACCGGCGACCCCTGGCCCTAATAATTAATCACTTTCATTTTAATAGTATCTTTTCTTGTATAATTTACTACAACTTTAGATGAAGGATTTATTATATTAGATCTCTTAAAAATATATCTTTTAAGAAAAATCCCTCTAGTATTAATTTACTAGAAAAAGTTTTAATAAACAAGAATAAATTAAATCAAATTCATAAAATAAAGTTATTTTTCTGCTTCTCTCATAAGCCGTAGAATATATTATTTAAAAGTTTAAACAGGCTAATGACAATAAATTCATTCGACCAATCAAATAGGCTTTGACCGTATTTTAATGTGGTGTTTGTGTGATGAACTGTAAACTTTTCCCCCTCCTGGGTGGATGCATATATGAATAAAAACAAGACCCATTAATACAAATTCGTAAACAATTTTATGTTTTATTGGTGCAAGAGTTTTATCTCATTTTCTTTTCTACTTTTTTCTCAATTGAAAAACCCATATGTCCATATTCCACCTAACTCTCTCTTATTAATTTGCATACACATCAAGGGCCAAAAACAAAAAGTATCTAAATTCAACATGTAAATGTTCCACCACCTAAGACTTGTTATTAATTTGCATATTTTCAGGGATTGCACCCAGATACAAATTTGCTTCCATCAGACAAAAAGTTCAATTATGGACATCATGTGCACCACCCTGCAATCCATCTCAACCATAGATTACTTATTGGACTAACCCCTTCAGTCCAAAACCTTTCTTCCATGCATATTTATATACATACATGTGTTGGGACACGCAATCAAAACCTGAAATTTTCTTAAACTTTCTGAAATATATCTGTGGCCAAGTAAAGGAATCCTTGACCGTAAAGAAAACTAAACTAAACCGGGTTGGGAATAGAATCTTCATCCATCTGCCATCCAATTCGTGGAGTCTTTTCTGTGTTTCGGGAAATTTATATTTAAGAAGACAACGTCATTATATTTTATGAAAGTTGGTGGGATAATATTGTTATAAAATAAAACATAAAAAATAATTTATTTCTATTTTGGTTCTTCCTCAGTTCCCAAGCAAAGCACCCACCTGGCTAGCTTGTAGCCATTGTTAGACCAATTTGCTGAGACTTTTTCATTAAAGTCCACCACTCTCTTTTTGCAATCATTCATATTTTATCATGAATAGTATCACACTGTTTTGGAGAAATATTATTTTAGATGGATTAATAAATTAAGGGTGTTAGGTATTTTTATTTTACAATATAAAAAAAAATATCATCTGATGCTCCCCGCGATAACCTCATCATATATTTTATGATTTCTTTATAGTTACTTAGAATCATGTCGGATAATAGTTGTAAATATAAACCACCCTAGGTAATTGGATAGACGATAAAGATTCTTGGATATATTACTTAAAATAGTCGATACAAATTCTCTCAATAACAAATGGATAGTCACTGGAGGATTTACAAGGTTATAACTTAAGACCTCAGAGAATTGGTCGAAATACACGCAGGTTATATAACATATATATCATTGTTTTTCAGTTATCTAACAATCTCTAACTAGATTTGATGTTGTTATTGTTGATAAATAGATCTCGAGTAAGAATCAGTAATACACAAACATCCCTTGTAGGAGATTACTATATGATTATTGAAGCATTAAATGGAAGTTGATATTTGGTAATGCTTGAAAGGATCTGTGTATATTAATATTGGCAATGTAAGTGTGGTGGAAAAGTGCTAAATATATATTCTGTTCAAAAGACTTCAACAATGATAACTTTGCCGATCCCTTTCAAACTTACTGTATAATGCTTCTTTTCGGAGGTTCCTGGATTAGTTACGTCCTCCATTTGAACCGTATTCTATTTATACAATATAATTAAAAAAAATATATCTGTAAGCCGATATCTTAACTTAATATAATGTGGTGGGGGCTTAAAAAAGATTAGATAGTGAAGAAATGGATAAGGAAATTCGGCTTAAAACAAATTTCAGATTAGTTCAGTTTTGTTTACACTTTGCCATTGGCAACTCATCTCACACCCACTCTTTCCGACTTTTTCCCACGCGAGGTTTACCTTAATGACATTTTTTCACTCAAAAAGTTTTAAAATACTATTTTTTTAAAGTTTATATTATGTTAATACCTAAAATACACTTCACTTTCTTAGCCAGCATTATAAGTTACAAGAATCAGGTAACAGGGGTTTATATAATGGAGCTAGTAGATCAAATGATGGTGATTGATTGGATGCTCGCCATAGGAGTCAATCAGAAATCAACGGGTAATTGACAAAAATCAGATGTCATAGTAAGAGAATTTTGTAGAGAGAGAACCGAGTTCAAATGGTGGTGAAGGAGAAAATTTTCGCCGTCAGAATCGGCTTTAGGTAGACAGAAAATTACTTTAGGTGAAAAAAATGGTATTTTGAACTTTTGGGATGGAAAGTGTCTTTAAGGCAAACCTTGGGTGGAAAAAAGTCATCTACTCATCTGTACATATACATTTAACTTGTTTAATCAAGATTACGACCTCAATTTTGGCCATTTTTATGAGAAGTGTTAAGAGAAGTTAGGAAATTTATTGAACTTTGGTTTGACTCATCTTGCATTTGATTTTTAAAACTCAGTCACATTCCCATAACTTATGGATTTAAATATATTTTGTGGAGCATTTCATATATTACAAAAGATTATCTTAAAAATAATTAATTTGCTTAGACTAAGTGAGACCCTTCTGTTTATTTCTTTTATAATTGAGAATATGATTAAAGGTTGCTTCAATTTCATTTTCAATTTACCAAAACACAGCAAATCTGACACATTGAATAATGAATTTTTCCTGCAAAGACAAAGATTTTAATTTCATGACACCGATTTCCAATACTGGCCTACTCCAGTCTCTCATACACTAAATTTCTGGCATTTGTCATAATCTTTTTTAAAAAAAAACCCAATAAATAATTCAATAAATATTAAAAAAAAAAAAAAAAAAAAAAAACAAGAACAAAATAACATTCCCCAAGGCATGTGATGAGTATCAGAATGAATCCAGTTTCCAGTTGAGGGCAACATCTAATTTGTTTGAGCCACAAGATTGTTTTAAGTTAAAAAATTAAAACCCAAAACAGAATAGAGAGGCCACGTCCACTGTTTTTCTGGCAGTTTGGCCTGGCTGTAAAAGGCTCAGAATCAATCAAAATCGAATCAATCAGAGGCCAGGCATGCGTGGGCTAACTTAATATAACAAATATTGCAGAATGGGGAAGGGGAGGGGTCCACAATAAAAATTTTAAAAATTAAAAACAAAGGGTTGAGATTGGCTTGGTTTACTGTTGCCAGGCTGCTTCGTTTTAAACAGATGGTGCAATTGGTCATTGACACGTGCAATGAGTGTAGGGCTGTGTGTTGTGTGGAGGACCATCAATCAAATAGTATGGTCCCTGTGAATTTCATCCCAAATTTGCAAGTAAATAGCCAATCTTCTCACGTTTCTGAAAACATACTATTGACTTACCATTCCTTTTTACATATTCAGAAATATTTTTTTAATAAAATTTTAATTTAAAAGAATTTAATATAAATTCATTAATGTAATATACTACACTATTGTCTAACTATAGAGTAATGCTATGTACTGACCAAAGGAAATGTTACATATACAAACAAGTCTTACAAAGATTTGTGTATAAACTGATGTGACACAAAATAAATAGAAGAGTGAATATATATTTTACTTTTTATATTCACATCCATTCATATTATACCACATCATTTGTACACAAATTTTTGTAAGATTTGTTTGTACATCTATATTATTGTATAATATAGGAAGACATAATATTGATTAATGAACAAAAGAAAAACTAATACATATATAATTGGATTAATTTAAATTAACATATCTATTATACTTAGGACTTGAAGTTAACTAAATCTTTGGGGATCCTAAAGTTAACGATAAGATAAACTCCAATGGCATTCTTATTAGCAACTGAGGTGACTCAAATTCAGAATTTCTTGAGTAATACATCAAAGATCAATGTCTAACACTTAGTCACCCACTTGTTATAAACTTCAAAATTGAGATTAATTAATATAAGTGTACATTTTCTCTCATATTATGGTTTAATCATAAAAATAAATGGAATCATTGGTTATTTAAAGAGTTGAGAAACATGATAATGAAAATACGAAAATACGGAGAAGGTGCATGTTTTGTAGTCAACTACATTTGTCCCCTCAATCACAATCCAACACACCTTTCCTATAGTTTTGAATAATGGACCGACCTCTCATTCATGGCCTAACTTTGAAAATAAAGCTTATACTTATTTTTTATATTAATTTCAACACAATTCATATTCCCCTTAGCCTACACTTTATTATCGAATCTTTCATGCCTCTTTATTTACCAACATTAAAACGTTATAACTTCATTCAAAGACTCTTTTCTTTGGTTTTTTGTCAAACAATTTCATGCTTGTTTTAGTCAAACTTTGTTTGTTAGGTTGATAGGGCAACCTCATTCTGTGTGCTGCCCTAATTAATAGTTTTTATTGTTGCTTTGGACAAAATTTCAATCCAAGATTGACCACATTTTTATTTGGCAATCATTTAATTCAAAACTATTTAATTTAGAGTCACTTTTGATAATAATCCAAAGAAAATTAAGAGACTACGACAAGTGCAATGGTCTCCATCCTCCTCATGTTATGTGTTCACTTTTAATTAATCCAAATAAGTAATGATTAGGTCCTAATTAAAACTCCCAATTTTCTCTTATAATTTTCGATGTAATAATGTATAATTTATTAGTTTATAACTTTCTGTAACAATGTTAATTTATTAGTTTACAAATGAATAAACATGACTGATTTATGAGACAGGACTCTGCCTCCAGATTTGGGACAAAGTGTTTTCGTGTATGATTTGAGGTCATGTCAAATTCTAGTAAAAGAAACACCCTTTACTTAAGGGGCAGGAATCTCGACAATTTTCAATCAATAAATTCAATAACACAAGACAATCTTAAATTGGTCAATCAAATCTTATCAATCAGACGTGCTTTTCCATTACAACTCAAAAAGGCCCAAACAAAGAGCCTCTCTTGGCCAAAATAACCACATGATTCAACCTCTCAGATTCAATTATTCAAGACTTCAATTTGTGCCCTCACCCACAATATGACTTATGAGCACAGATTATTGATTTCTATGAATAAAACAAAAAGAAAAAAAAAAAAAAAAAAAAAAGGGGTTATGTTTATCTCTAAAGATGGGCCAAGTCATGGTAGTATTGAAAATCCAATTTCCAATAATGCTCGCTTCTTTTGCCTCACATCCTGAAGCCATTTTGGATCTTCACTTGTTGAAAATCTCAGGTCTACATGTGAGCTCCTGAACCAGTAATTCTAACATTAGAGACATTAAAGGATGTTTTAACTTATCTATTTGTGTAACTTTACCGACGAATTTACAACCTTCTTCGGCAACAATGGCAATTTAGTCTTGGAAAACTTCTTGAGAACCCTGAAACCATAAATATTTTTGAATGAGAGAGCATCTAATTTAATGATGGAGAAATAGAGAGAGGAGATGAAATTCATACCCGCCACCACTCCAAGGATCTCTTAAGCCATTAAAGAATGATATTGCTTCCATCTTTTCAAAGCCTCTCATATTCTGTCATTTTTTAATACAAAAATAATGTTTATATACAAACGAAAATACAAAAAATGGAAAATGAAAAGGTTACCCAATACATGGCCAACAAATGAGTGGTAATCCAATTGGGTCTTGGCTGAGCATCAAAAACATATTTGCAGAAATTGACTCTGTTAGTGTAATTCCATTCAGAACTGGAAATATACTCTCCTTATTGTCCACTTGTTGCATTATCATCTCTGTGCATGCCTGCCCAATGACAAATAAAAGTTTCATAAATCAATGATGCTTTACCCCAATAACTAATGACATTAGTCATTTGAATTTATTTTCAAAATTTGAAGTTAAAGTAAAACGATTTCCCAAAACTAAAGCACATAAATCATGAGATCACAGGTGAAGAAGTTGTGGATAAAACTATGTTACCATCATGGACACTCAACTTGTGTTGGATAAAAATAGAAAGAGGGTGGGAGAAATGTGTTGTATTTTACGTTAAAGGCTCCAAATCCAAAAGAAGTAATGATGTTAAATGAACACTTAAACTTTAGCATGTGACTTTGAATATATATATATAATATATATATATATCTCAGTCTCACATTTCTTGGATTCTTCCTTTTCCCACTTGCTCTATCTTACTCAACGCACAGTAACTTTGAAAACTTTGGCTTCTTCACTTGTTTCGACAACCGTTAATTGGCCTAAGAAAAACATGAAGTCCCTAGAATCTCTAATAACAGTTAGGTCCTTGTCGTGTTTCAGTTTTTCAAATTTTCTTTTGTACAAGTCAAAATACCCCTCTCTTTTCATTAAGGTTATTCTAGACTTAAAAAAAAAAAAAAAAATTTGAAAAGTTACTTCTTTACAAGTACCTAAATATTACTGGCTATGTTTGGCTTAGTATTTTTATCCATATTCTGGATCATATTCTCCAAATAATGTTGGCACATTATTCCAGAAATATTACCCTATTTTTTTAATTACTTTTAGACCCCATAAAGTTATAATTTCAATAAATACCCCCTGAAAAAAAAGTTTAGAAATTAACAAAAACACCCCCATCAACCCACTTTTCAGATTCCGGCAACCACCGTCGTGATAGCCGGAATCCTACAACGGCCTAACTTCCGATCAGAAATGGCCGAAGTTCACGATCTGGCCTTTTCTGGCTAGATCTGTGGTGGATCTGGCTGGAAAATGCCAGATCTGGCCGTCGTTACGGCAACGAAGACCAAATCTTGCCGTCGTTGACCGAAAACGACGGCCACATCTTTGGCCGTCGCGATGGCCAAAGATGGCCGTCGATTGGCCTTTTCTGGTAGTCGACGGCCATACAGACCGTAGATCTGGCCTTTTCTGGCCAGATCCGTGGTGGATCTGGCCAGAAAAGGCCATAACGACGTGTTACGGCATAGATCCAACCGGTCTGTGCTGTAACAAAATTTTCCGACCAGATTCCGATGGTGGTGGCCGGAATCTGGCACGAAAAATTCTGAGGGTGTTTTTGTCATTTTACATATTAGGGTCTTAATTAAATTAGTAAACCTAAGGGCTTTTTCATAAATTTTTAAAATTTACCTCGTAATACTCCCCTATCCAACAACCCAATACTATCCCCAAAATCCTATCCAAAATAATAAACCAAACGCAACCACTATTATTTTCTAGTGAACTTTATTTAACCTAGGCCAAACCTAAAGGACTAAAATGTATTTAACTCCTTTTGACAAACAAAACACATATTTAATGAGGAAAGGGACATGTTGATTATATAAATAATTAGTGGGTATTTTTGTCATTTCAATAAGTTCAATTGATTAATGGTCAAACCCCCATTGGGTACCCTTATGTGTCGTTTCTAAACTTATATCCTTTAACCGTAATTGAAATTTAGAGTATTTATTTTTTTTCTAGTAAAGGTGAATTATTGTTGCCCCCATTAAAGTCAGATGGCATGATAATTGGTAAACCATTAATTAAGTTTGTGGTTGGCAAAATTCAAACACAAAACCAATTCAAAAGCAACTCAACTTTACTATTAATCAATCTAACAAATTATTATAATTTAATTCAGCCTCACCTGTGAAGTTTCAATAATTTCAATAACTTCTTTCGATTATCTGTATTTTTCATTGAATATTATCTGATTTTTAATTTCATATTGGAGTAATTTTTTAAGGTTGTATTATAAGCATTTCAGCTATCTACATTTATAAGAATTCTTGTGTTTTAACCTTAAAAAACATTGTTTAAATCTTATTTAATACCAAAATAGCACTCTAATTTAATTGGTTTATTCTTCTAAATTTAAACTTAATTAGATTTTTTATTCTACACAATTTTCCACAAATCTCAACTTAATTAGGTTTTTTATTTACAATATTTTCCTCTCAATTTACTAATTTCAAATTTGAAACTTATTTTCTATTTTTCAGATTTAGATTTATTCTGTTGTATATTATCTTTTCCCATAGTTTTAGTACTATATTTTTTGGCCAGGCAAAGGAAAGAGGTGGGGAAAGAGGGGTCTTCTTTTTTATTTATTAATTCTTTTATGAAAAAAATGTTTTTTTACTAATAACACGAGTGATACCATTTCTTTTTTGAAATAAAATGCTTTTTAGGAATAATAGGGTTAAAAATGGTATTTAGATGCTCTGCAGATGTCAGGTGACAGGTTTGGATAACTCTCACAAACTGCTGGGGATTGAAAATATTCATAACTAGAGGGGGTTTATAAATTTAACTTTTACCTCAGGGTGTTTAAAGATTAATAGTAAAGTGGGCAGGTGCCACGTGGTGGTAAGAAATAGACAGTAAAACTATAAGGTTGAAACCTAGAATTAGATACTCAGAAAAAGTGAAGAACCTTTTAGAATTGTACCTGCCATGACCATTCTCCCAGACCATGAGGATCAGAATCATCGTCCAAATCAAAACACGTGGCACTTCCACTGTAGTTATAGTAAATGTTGGCTGCACCGTACAACTTCGCAAACGTGTCATTTCCTGTCGTCGGATCATCAATCGCTTTACACATCTGCATCCTCGTATTCATAGTGAAAGGTCAGCATCAAAGTCAACACGCTTCTTTCTTCAAATTTTATATTACAATTAATATATATTTTATATAAATTTTATATGTTTGTATAATTTAATTATACAACTCAATTGTAAATAAAATATTGTTATTTTTAAAATCACATGAAAAGGGACATTGATAATCCCACTCAATTTTCAAAATATAATAATTAAATAACTAATTAAAACAAGTCATATTATAATGATATTAAAAAGTAAAATTAAGAAGCGCACCTGTTTGACTGGATGAGCTGGCAAGGGACTGAGAAAATTTGAAGGAGTTGGATAATCAGTCATGGCTGCGTAAATATAAGCAGTATAAAGCCAACCATGTAGGGCATTACCACTGATATAATTTCTGCAATTAAGAAAGAAATTAAATAAATAATTTATGGACATCTTAAAATAAAAGGAAATGTTCGTGATCTTACTTGCATATTCTAAAAGATTTTCTGAGTTGTTTAAGACCCCCATGTTGGCTTGCTTTCTCTTCAATCTTCTGCCACGATCCTTTTATCACTTTGTAACAATTTTCGCTCTCACTCTGATTTTATTTTCACAATAAATTAAATTAATTCAGAATTATAACTATATGTATATTAAATAAAGGGTGAGTCCAAAA
This sequence comes from Pistacia vera, assembly GCF_008641045.1. Lineage (NCBI taxonomy): Eukaryota > Viridiplantae > Streptophyta > Magnoliopsida > Sapindales > Anacardiaceae > Pistacia > Pistacia vera. The sequence goes on from NW_022195619.1 coordinate 219,619, forward strand.
TTTAAAATTAGACAAGTTGGGGAATCTCTTATCACCTTCTTTTCTTGAAAAACACAATTGGACGCCTCTATTTACAGAAACTTTCCAGAGGTCCATACTTTAATGTTGATGTTTTCAAAATATATATTTCTTTCTCTTACATTAAAATAAAAAAAATAAAAAAATAAATAATGATATTTCAACTTTGATGATGAAAGTAATTGATTTGAGGGCCCTATAGAAATCAGTATGCCCCAAGGATCCCAACAATTTTGAATATTATCCTAAAATCATCAAAAACCTACTTGTAAATATAAAATACGAATATATAAAAGAAAACCCAAATAAGGAATATTTACTAGTCTTAGAAAATAGGTTGAGTGATGTCATTTAGGACAGACAAAAAGGAAAATAAAAGTAGTGACAGCTAAGAAAGAAAAAGAAAGATACCCTGAAGTCCTTGGTGACAATGGCATTGAAGGTATATGGCGAAACTATATTTTCAAAGTTGAGGATTGGAGCAGAAGACGCCAAAGCTCCAATGGCTACATGTGGATATTTCAACCTAAACCACGCTGCCAGCACTGCATTCCAAATCATTTCCATTTTTATTTAATTTCACAATTAAAAAAAAATACTTACATAAGACCGTTTTATCACCTCATTTGATTGTCCAATTAAATAAAGACCCGTATTATTAACTTGGAAAATTTAACAAATATCTGACTGGATGATATCACCAGGTCAGTCAACTGAGATGTATACATATGAGTTAATGACATTTTCATCCCTGAGATTTAATGAAAGTATCAATCAGGCCCAATAAAGTCAGAAAAATGTCCTTTTATTTAGTTCTTGTCGGTCCAAACTGTTATGTTTCATTAGATGATGCAAGGTTATTTTATCCTTCTATATAAATAACTTATGAAATTTTTAACTATAATTCTTAAATTCAATAATAAAAAAATAAAAATAAAGTAACAGTTAAAAATACTATAAAAGGACAAAACAACCCCTACATTATCTTACAAAATTTAGCAGCCTTGGTCTGACATGGATTAAACTTGTTTTTTTTTTTTTACCAAACCTAATTAACACTTTCGTCAAGCCTTAGGAACAAAAATATCATTAACTCTCGTATCTATGAAACCATAACATAAAAAATATAAATATATTAAATAAATAATAATCATACTTCCTCCGTAGGAACCTCCAAACACCACCACGGGAGAATCAATTGCAGACAAATTCTTCTTCAAATCAATAATCAAAGTTGCATAATCCGCCAACGCCTGTGTCGAACTTAAATATCCGAGCGTGCTCGTGTTGCTATAAGCAATCTTTTTATCACCTCCAAACGGGATAGATTTTCCATAAAACCTGTGCTGCAATTGCAAAATTTTCTTGGCAACCAAACATATATACATATATCTATAAAGATCTACATGTACAAATGAAGAAGATGGATTACCTCAAGAAAAACGAGAAGGGCTTTGAAACGAGGAGCTATCTCGAACATGAAGCCGGTGTTCTGAGCGAACCAGTCGATGTCTCCTTCATTGCCGGTGTAGACAAAGATTGGAGAATTCTTGGTGGCGCCGCCCCAGAAGGAGTCGTTGATTAAGTATTTTTGTTGGAAAGTTTGGTAGCTTTGGGGATTGAAATTGAAGTGGTCGAGGATCTGAGTGAAGTACTTTGTTTTGAAAGGACGATGATTTGTATTTACAGAAGCAGAAGCAGAAGCAGAAGCAGAAGCAGAAAGCTTTGAAGGAAACCTTGGAATGACTTTGGCCTCTGAGGAGGATAAAGAAAGGAGAGGAAATAGTAAAAATAAGAAGGGAATAGCCATTATGGAAGAAGTGATTTTGAAAGAGTGCGTGATTAAGAGAGAAAATAAAAAAAGAATCTGAAAAGTGTAAAGGTGAAGGTGGGCTAAAGGTGAAAATGATGAGATGTGAAACTTGTTTTAGGGAGAAATTGACTATTTTTGAAAGTAAGTGGGGGGAGTTTGATAGACTGAAATATGGACAATCATGTCAGATGACTCACATCAAGACAAGAAATATTAATGTACAGACAGAGAAAGGTGGGAAAAATTTGTTGCACTCAATTGACCCTGAAATTACAAAAGTGGGTGATGTTATTATTATTATTATTTTTTTCGCAATTTTTAGAATATTACTGTATTACGTTCAAGTTCAACTTGTTAAAATTTCTTATTCAAGTGATAGAACTTGCCTATATACTACTCACACTAATTCATGCGGCTGTGGTTTGCATTTTTTCGAAACTGAGCTGAGTTGATTTTTTTTTTAATATATATTTTTTCTTAAATCAAAGTGTTTAGACTAGTTTATGCCACCTCAATTAATCATCGGAGAAAACTAACACAACAATCTACCGATATGACCTCCCATTTAAATCTTAGAAGTCATAAGAATTCAAATTTGAGATTGTACGCCTTAATCACACATTTAAGCACCATTCCTACCACTTGAGTTACCCAAGAGTGGGTTCATTGAGTTGATTTTATGGGCTCATTCTCAAATTCTATTGGTTTTAAGACTTTATTTTATGCAGAAGTTCTAGCAATTCTTTTGGCCATTGAAATTGCTAGACAAAAAAAAGGTTGGCACAACTTTGTGGGTAGAAAATGATTCCTTAGTGGCAGTTCAATGTTTTAATAATCCTAATCACAGGCCTCCTTGAAAACTTAGGAGCTAAGTGGTTTAACTGTTAAAGTTTGTTTTTTAATAAATAGCTGATGTCCTATTCTACAGGAAGTAGTTTAGTTGATTACCTATTCTTTAGGAGCATTTTAACAGTAGAAGATTTTATTATTCAGGGACTTAGTGGTCTTATTTTTCTGATATGTACGGTGTTTACAATTCCTACTTAAGACTATATTAAGCTAATGAATAAAACTAGTTCTTTTCATCTCTCCAAGTCTTCAATATTTCCTCTATTTTTCTTTCACAATTGGTATCAAAGCCATTTGAGTGAAACACGTGAGGTGTGAAAGACAGTAGTTAGAGAGCCGAAACTCTTCTTTCCTCATAAATGCAGCAATAATCACATATGGCGTCTGAAAGTATTGTGTAACCCGCAATAGCTCGCTTTGATGGTCATTATGACCATTGTAGCATGCTGATGGAATTTTTTTTGAGATATAAAGAATACTGGAATCTTATACAAGATGGTATTACTGAACCTGCAGCAAGAGAATCATCGATAGATGCACAAAGAAAGGCATTTGAAAACCAAAAGTTGAAGGATCTTAAAGCAAAGAACTACTTGTTTTCAACAATTGATCGCTCAATTTTGGAGACTATTCTTCAAAAAGATACATCCAAGCAGATTTGGAATTTCATGAAGAAAAAGTATCAAGGCACAACAAAGGTGAAACGATAACATCTTCAAGTACTCCGCAAAGATTTTGAGACTCTTCAAATGAAGCTAGGAGAATATGTAGATGACTATTTCTCTAGGACAATGGCGATAGCTAGTAAAATGAGGCTGCATGGTGAAAAGATAGAAGATGTCACACTGGTAGAAAAAATTCTTTATCAATGACGGTGAAGTTCAATTACATCGTTTGTTCAATTGAGGAGTCCTACGATATTGATGAGCTTTCAATTGATGAATTGCATATTTCCTTGCTGATTCATGAGCAAAAAATAAAAAATCAAGATACCACATATGAAGAGCAAGCTTTACAAGCTACCACCCCTTAAGGTCAAGGAAGGGGCAGAGGCCGAGGCTGAGGATGAGGACAAGGTTGAGGAGATAATCATTATGACTTTCAGGGCAGAGGTCGAGGTTCCTTTAATCAGGTACCAAAGTTTGATAAGTAGAAAATTAAATGCTTTTGTTGTGATAAGTATGGGCATTATCGATCTGAATGTTACACTAACATGTCAAACCAAAGACATAAAAGGCAAATTTTATAGAGAAAATAGGGGAAGATGAGGAAGAAGCCAGTCTTTTAATAGTGTGTCAAAACATGGAGGAGCCAAATAAGAATTTGTGGTACCTAAACACTAGCTGTAGCAATCACATGTGTGGAGACAAGACAATGTTCCCCTACTTAGATGAATCATACAAAACTATTGTGAGGTTTGGAGATAACTCCAACGTTTCTGTTATGGGAAAAGGGAACATCAAAATTCATATTCCAAAGTTGAAAAGCAATCTTCTTAGTCCGGGCCAACTTCATGAGAAGGGTTATTCCATCATTATTGAAGAAGGAGCCTGTTAAATTCAAGATCAACAAAAAGGTCTAATTGCAAAGGCCTTCATGACATCAAACATGATGCTTCCTTTACACATCCAGAGTGATATTCAAACTTGTTTCTCTGCAAGGGAGGATGATTCAACGTGGCTATGGCATGCTCGTTATGGTCATCTGAATTTCATAGGTTTAAAGACACTTTATGATAAAAAGATGGTTGTTGGACTTCCTCAGATCAATTGCCCTGACAAAATTTGCGAAGAATGTGCTATTGGCAAGCAACACTGGGAGTCTTTTCCAAAAGAAAAGGCATGGAGAGTTGGTAAACCACTGGAGTTGATCCATTCTGATATTTGCGGAACGATCAATCCGGTATCTAATGGAAAAAAAAAGACATTTTACTTATTTTATTGATGACTTTAGTAGACAAACATGGGTGTATTTTTTATAGGAAAAGTCGGGAGCTCTAGCAACATTTAAAACATTTAAAATCCTTGTTGAGAATGAAACATGGTCAACAACTAAGTATGCGTTTGGTTTATTATTTTGGGTAGGATTTTGGGGATAGTATTGGATAATTGAATATGGGAGTATTACGAGGTAAAATTTAAAAATTTATAGAAAAACCCCTTGCTAATTTCATAAATACCCCCAACATGTAAATTGACAAAAATACCCCCACCACCTGCAGTGCCAGATTCTGGCCACCACCGCCAGAATCTGGCCGGAAAATCGTGTTACGACATAGACCGGTCGGATCTGTGTCGTAACGAGTCGTTATGGCCTTTTCTAGCCAGATCCACCACAGATCTGGCCGGAAAAGGCCAGATCTACGGCCTGCCATGGCCGTCGACGGCCGAAAAAGGCCAAAACGATGGCCAAAGATATGGCCGTCGTTTTCGGTCAACGATGGCCATTTCTTTGGCCATCGTTCACGGCCAGATCTGGCCTTTTCCGGCCAAATCCGCGGTGGATCTGGCCGGAAAAGGCCAGATCGGGGAACTTCCGGCCATTTATGGTCGGCAGGTTGGCCGTTGTATAGATTTCGGCTACCACCGACGGTGGTTGCCGGAATCTGGCGAGTATGGGTTGCGGGGGTGTTTTTGATAATTTTTAAACTTTTTTTAGGGTGTATTTGATGAAATTAATAACCTTATGGGGTCTAAAAGTAATTAAAAAAATAGGGTAATATTCTTGGAATAATGTGCCAAACATTATTTGGAGAATAGGATCAAGAATTTGGATAAAAATAGTAAGCCAAACATAGTGTAAGATTCTTCGAAGTGATCGAGGTGGTGAATACAATTCAGAAGAATTTGTTAACTTTTGTGTCTTGTATGGTATTCGGAAGCAGCTTACATCATCTTATACGCCGCAGCAGAATGGTGAGTTCGAAAGGAAGAATCGTACCATTTTAAATATGGTTCGAAGCATGCTAGCTGATGATAGAAATCCAAAGACTTTTTGACCTGAAACAGTTAATTGGAGTATTCATATTTTGAATAGAAGTCCTACATTTGCTATCCAAAATATGACACCTGCTAAAGCTTGGAGTGGTCACAAACCTGTTGTAGATCATTTTAGAATTTTTGGGTGTCTCGCCTACGCCCATATTCCATATTAGAAAAGAAAGAAGCTTGATGACAAGTGTGAAAGGTGTGTCTTTCTTAGTGTAAGTGAATCTTCCAAAACTTACAAGTTATTTAATCCCATTACTAAGAAATTGTTATTAGTCGTGCTGTTATTTTTTATGAAAAAAAGCTATGGAATTGGACTAATAACAATTTGAAGCAGCAACCCAATCATATTTCTGTAAGTTTTGATAAAGAAGAAGAAAGCTTAGAATATGGACATTTACAAATATCAGTAGTTCCTCTTGAAGTTACATCTGAAATCTCAGCAGTTCCTCCTGAAATTAAATATGAAATTTCATCAAGGGAAGTCTAGCCATCAAGCTTGTCAAGTCCAAGAGAGCTACATCCAAGGAGAAGACCAACTTGGATGATGGACTATGTAAGTGGAGATGAATTATTTGATAAAGATACAATTGCTCTTTTTGCTCTATTTGCAGAAAGTGATCCTATAGCATTTCACGATGCTATCAAAGAAGTAAAGTGGCAAAAGGTGACGGAGGAAGAGATTAATGCAATTGAAAGAACTTGGGGGTTAACGAATCTTCCAAAGGGGCAAAAAGTAATTGGTGTCAAATGGGTCTACAAGACCAAATTAAATGAGAAGGGTGCAGTGGAGAAACACAAAGCACGTCTAGTGGCAAAAGACTATAAGCAAGAATTCGAAGTTGATTACAAAGAAGTGTTTGCTCCGGTTGTAAGGCATGACACCATTCGGCTGGTTCTTTCTGTTGTGGCATGAAAGTCATGGCCTATTTTTCAACTGGACGTGGAGTTAGCATTTCTACGTGGTGACTTACATGAGCATATGTATGTTGAACAACTCCAGGTTATGTGAAAAAGGAGATGAGAACAAAGCGTACAAATTGAAAAAGGCGTTATATGGATTGAAACAAGCACCTAGAGCTTGGTATAATTGCATAAAGTCTTATTCTCTAAGGGAAGGCTTTCAAAAATGTCCTTATGAGCATACTTTTTTCATAAAAACTGGAAATGGAGGGAAGATACTTCTAGTGTGCTTGTATGTGGAGGATCTGATTAGGACATGATTTCTGATTTTAAGAGATCAATGATGACATAATTTGACATGACAGACCTGGGATTAATGCGCTATTTTTTGGGCATTGAAGTAGTTCAATCACCTAGTGGCATAATTATCACACAGAAGAAAATGTTCAAGAAATTCTGGATAGATTTTAGATGAAAGATTGCAACTTAGTCAACAACCCTTCAGATCCTGGTGTGAAGCTCTAGAAGAATTCTAAAGGAAAGAAAGTGAATGCTACTTTCTATAAGCATATTGGAGGGAGTTTGATGTATCTAACTACAACCAGGCCAGACATCATGCATGCAGTAAGTCTCATAAGTAGATATATAGAATGCCTAATGAAGCTTCATCTCTCTACAGCAAAGAGAATTTTTCTATATTTGAAGGGGACAATTGATTTTGGCGTGCTGTGTAGAAAGAAAACAAGGTCATGTGTGTTTTTGAATTTATATGGCTTTACTGATAGTGACTATACTAGTGATGTAGATGATAGAAAAAAACACATCTGGTTATGTGTTCATGATGGGCTCTGGAGCTATTTCACGATCATCTAAAAAACAATCAATCATGACTTTGTCCACAACTGAAGCTAAATTCGTTGCTGCAACATCTTGTACCTGTCAAGCAATTTGGCTAAGAAGATTACTTGAAGAATTGAGTTATGATTAGAAAGGTCCAACAACAGTTTATTGTGATAACATGTCTGCAATCAAACTCTTAAAAAATCTTGTCTTTCATGGTAGAAACAAGCATATAGATGTATGATATCATTTTCTACTTGATCTCTGCAAAGATGAGGTAATTGATGTGGTTTACTGCAGAAGTGAAGACCAAATTGCAGATATTATGACAAAGCCTCTTAAGCCAATAGTCTTTATGAAGCTTCAGAATTTGTTTGGAGTCTATTCAATGAAGGAAGCGTGTGATGCACAAGTGCTGGAGTAGATATTTGTTTTCTAAACTGATGTCTGAAGACATCCAGTTTAAGGGAGGGTGTTAAAGTTTGTTTTTAATAAATAGCTAATATCCTATTCTATAGGAAGTAGTTTAGTTGATTACCTATTATTTAGGAGAATTTCAGCGGTAGAAGAGTTTGTTATTCATGGACTTAGTGGTCCTATTTTTCTGATATGCACATTGTTTACAATTCCTATTTAAGACTATATTCAGCTAATGAATAAAAGTAGTTCTTTTCATCTCTCTAAGTCTTCAATATTTTTTTTCTATTTTCTTTCACATTAACTATGCTAATCATAGGAACCACATTTATTTGAAATTTATGCACAATTTTAAAGAAGGTAACGCTGCTACGGACAAATTGGCTCTCCTCAAATTGCTTCTTTACTCAAGCATGATTTCTTGGTTTTCATTTCTCCTACTTTGCTTGTTTTCTTACTTTTGCTTTATTCTGGCTTGTATTTGAAGGGCTTTTGCTCCCTATCATCTTGTACTCTCCTTTTTCTTTTTTAAATAATTCTCTCTCTCTGAAATTTCATTAATATTTATAAATTCAAATATGCAAACCAATCATCAATCCTCAACCGATCAACTGTGGTCAATGTTGTTGATTAGTGTTGACCCAAGATCAAACAATATCGTTGATCAACATTGACTTCCATTGACCAACATTGATCGTCAACCAATTCAAGTTTTGAATTTTTTTAAATTATTAGTTAAATAATAATTGATAAATATATATTAGTCTTTATTGAAATGAATTGCTAAAGTGTAGACGATAAAATCTACGGTTGTGGAAGTAAGGTCTGATCCCGTGAGGTTGAGACCACTAGTAATCTGTTGCACCTACACACACAAAGAAACAAGCGTGAAGTAGACAGGAAACACCTAAGGTGGTGTTTGTCGTAGGCATTTAGACGCTCAAGTCAGTAAGACTGAATGAGGCTAATTTAGTGAGGGTTAATAGAAGGAAGGGTTTACCGAAAACTTAGTCGGAGACTAGAACCACGGCGTGGGGATATAGCTGTTAGGAGTAAGATCTTGGGTGTAAGTAGGTAGTAGTGAGATTGAATGCCTAAACAGAGGAGTGACCCTTATTTATATTGTAGTTATAGGATCTTCGTATTTTAGTAGGACTTTGAATTTTCAAGAGAAAAGGTTTAGTGAATAGGAAAGATCCTGTTTCACTTGCCTCAGTACCAAAAGTCCTAATTCACCTAAGATATGAAATCTTGGGCAAATTAGGATATAACCCAAATAGGAAGAGTCTTGATTACCTTGATATGGAAGGCCTAGCCTTAGTTGGGCTATCGGTGACACCCATTTTGGAGAGAGGTTGTATTTGGGCCGCACGCTTTGGCCCATGCCATGAGTACCGACGCTGGCCCAATCGAAATCGAGCCGCCATCTTGGGCCTTATAGTAGAAAATACATCCTTGGGCCTGATAAAGCCCAAGGCGATTTTTGGCCCATACATAAAGAACAAATATAATTTTATGCAATGTAATTTATAAATCAAACATAACATAATATAAAAAGTAATAGGATGCAATGTTCTACTAAACATAATATAATATGTCGTAGGGGTGTTCAAAAGAACCGATTGGAACCAGAACCGGAATCGGAACCGGAACCGAAACTGGCGGGTACTCCGGGGTTTGGTTCTGGTTCCTACCCGGAACCGGCTATCAACGGGTAGGTTTCAGTTCCAAATTTTTGGAACCGAAACCAGGAACCGAGACTAATATAAAAATAAAATTAAAGAGTAAGGGGTTAATAAAAACTTTTGTAGAAAAAGTAATGTGAATACATTTATATTTATATTTTATAATATTTAAAGTAAGTTGGTTTGACTTTTGAGAATCTACCTTTACAAAGCAATGGAGTTTGTAATTTTGAATTTTGAATTTATAATTTGTAATTTTATTTTTGTTAACAAGTGCCAGGTGGGGGGTATTTGTAAGTTTTTAAGGGTTTTTTTGCCATTTTAAAAACTTTTGGGGGGTAATGAATTTTATAGGATACCCAGAATTGGAACCGTTGTTACAGGTTCTGGTTCTAGGTACCTAGGAACTGAAACCATTGGTTCCAGTTCCGGTTTTTTCAAAAAATGCAGAGTATCCGGAACCGAATACCCCTAATATGTCATATATCATTATTATATAATACAACTTCAATCAAACTTCATGACTCATTATAATAATGAGATGGTCCTTTTTGCAATAATACAATTAAAATAATTAATATTAATTAATCAAATAGCCCTACAATTGTTTATTAGAAGTAGGTAAATGTTGAACCATACAAATTAAGCATTAATTAATACAAATTTGGACCACTAATAGCCCAACAATAATGTTTTAATTAACTTCGACAAGAGCTAGCTCAAGGTAGTTGAACCAAATCGCCTTTAAGTTCATTCAACATTTTTAATACCCTTTATATCATGTTAATAATTAAGCAAAAATGAATTCAATTTTGGTTGGAGGATTTATGATTAATTAATATTGAACTACCCAAGGACATTAGTAGTAGGTTTGACTGGTTTGAGCTTTAAAACGAAGAAACCCCACAACTTTTTGATTTAGTTTTCAACCCAAATGGGAACAACGACCATGTTTATTTTTTAGAATTGACAATAGTTATTTACTTAATAGAATTGAGTAAAGAAAAAGAATTTCATGTGTTAGTATATTGTGGCTCGCTTTCCTATTTGTTCTCATATAAAATTGTATATTTATAAGAAAACTATTTAATAAATAATATAATTATAAATAAGAATAAAATTATGGGAGTCTTATTAGGAATTGAAATATGAATCTTATTAGAAATATAGTATCTCATATCCTATCAATAAATATAGGAGTGAGAATCAATTCAATGTTATAAGAGAATGTGAAGACATAGAGTATTTGATGTAAGATATATTAAACACCATGGGTAGAATGTCTTAGAAAATATGATTATTTTTGCTCTAGGTATTGGGTTGAGCGTGGTTAGAAACTACGATGTTTCCGCTTTGTTAATTATGTACCTGATTTATGGTGTTTTGTACTATTATATATTATATTCATAAACTTATAGTGGATTTCTCTTATTCATGGATATAAGCGGATTATGCCGAACCACGTAAATATTGTGTCTCTTTATATGGTTTGATTTTATTCTTATATTATTAATCTCGAATGTATATATTTCACTGCGCGATCTCGTCACATGGTCGACACACATACATCAAGGATAAGAGAAAACCCTTTAATAACATTGTATAGTAACACAATTGATGCATTATAATTTGTGACAATTATCAAACCTGAAGTGAATGGTTTGCTGTGAACAAGTTCAGTCAGTTTTTGCAAGATATCCAACCGAGATACATCAGCCAGGCTGCAAAAAAATTTTGAAGTTACCTAAAGGGTATAATATATCATGACTTGAAGTTCAACTCTCTAGGAATACTAAAACTAGAAGCCTTCCCTGTTGCTAATTGGTAGTGTTTTTACATCAAACTTAAAAGAATGTTAAAGTCATACAGTTTTATTTCCAACATTGTTTCAAGTTAATGATTTTATATATATTTTTGCGATGTAAATTCTACCAATCTTTGTATTTCTATACTATACGAGAATATTTAAGGTATAAACAAATTAAGACAATTAAATATACTTTGCACTTTTCAAACTTTATATTTAAACTAATATAACATACAATAAACAAATAAATATGAAGTTAAAAAGAGTCAACAAGTTTGAATATACACCATTTTTTTATAAAATTACTATTAAATGCGTAAGTCGTCACTAGAATGAAAGTTTGTCCACCTTTCAATTTCAATGTGCTTATCATATTACAAGTTTAGAACATGTGATTTATACTGTTATTAACAGCATAAAAACTTCATTGGAGAGTATGTTTTGTGTCTTTTCAATTACATCATAATAATGGAATTAAATTTTATTTTCAAGCTTTGTGACACAAGTATCAAACTCTTTGATCCGTAGGGAGCTCGTAGATTAATACCAAGAGCTTGCAGGCGCTGAAGCACGCCTTGCCACGAACACGGTGGGGGCTTGGCTGGTTGTTAGTCAACCTAGGTTAATTTGAACTGTTTTGCCGTTTGTGTGTCGGAAAATAGCTGCATAGAAGGTTAAATTGGACTATTTTCTTACTGCTCTGGACAGTAAAAGTAAAGAGTTATTTTTCAAATGACAAAGAATCCAAATTACTTTTGTAATAAACCAGTGTGAGATGCATATTTCGAGTTCCAAAATACAGTAAGATTTTTCATGATTTCATATTTTCCCTATTAATCATTTGGAAATAAATTAAAAAAAGAAAAAAAAAAAAAAAAAAAAAAAAAAAAAAAAAAAAAAAAAAAAAAAAAAAAGGTTCTCCGACAATAATTCGAAGGGGGCCATGATGAACACCAAATATCAAGATATAATAAATTCCCACGCTTTGAACATCTCAACAAATAACAAAAAGCCACGTGTTAATCTCACCTGATCTCCACCATCTCTGATTCCTCCTACTACTCCTGTCCTCCTTCTCTCTTTACTCTTTTCTTTACACAAAACAATCGAAGTGTGTACAGTCTGTAACTAGTGGAAGCCATCAAACCCTTCTGGATTCACCTCAATTTCCTCATTTATTCTTGTCCCCCTTCACCCTTCTTCAACCTCCACGCTCCTCTGTACAAAAAAAACTCATGCTTTTTCCATTTCCCCACATTAATTTCACTACTCTCTTTATTCTTCGTGTTCTCCTTGCGTTTCAGATCTAAGTTTTAATAATGTTAAGACAAAACAGCAATAATTTTCTTCCTGGGAAAATCCGAAAACGTGGCTGTTCGTCTTCGCCGTCCTCGACTTCATCATCAATCGTTCAGAATTATCGGTTTAAGCGCGCGATTCTGATTGGGAAAAGGGGAGGATCCAGTACGCCGGTGCCCGCATGGAGACTTATGCGGACGCCATCCTCCGCGTCCGCATTACGCGCCATGGACTTGCACAGTGAAAGTGGTGGCGGCGGCGGAAAAGGTAAACAGCAGTTGCAGCAGCCGGTTTCGGCGAGGAAATTGGCGGCGACTTTGTGGGAAATGAACGAGATGCCGTCTCCGAAAGTTAAAGAGAATGGCGGTGGTGAGTTTGATGAGAAGAGATTGAGAAGAGAGGCGAGAGCGAGAGAACGGGCTGCGGCGAGGTCTTTGCAATCGGGTTCTTTGCCTCCGCATTTGTCGGATCCTTCTCATAGTCCGGTTTCTGAGGTGTGTTTGCTTTCAAATTTTGGTTTGGTTTGGTGATTATTTATTTATTTTTTTTAGTTCTTGATGATGTTGATGAGAAAGTACTTTAATTTCATTGTGATTTGGATTGTCAATTTTACTGAGGATTTGATGGGTTGGTTTGGTTTGGTTTTTGTAACATGACAAACTGTTTTTCAACTTTTAAAATCTCTAATCCTTGATGTTGACAACAAATAAAATAATTTCATTGTTTTTTTATGTGTGATATTTGTGATTGGGTTGTCAATTCTGTGGCATATTAAAGTCTTGTTTTCTACTGGAGATTTGATTGATTACCAATAATCTTTCGGATCTAAATATGTGGTTGTTTTTGTTACAGTAAGAATAAATTGGGTATGATTTGTGTGGTTATTTAAGTTGATGATTTATGTGAAATAAATCTTGGTTTTTATTAAGATAAAGTCAGTCAAATGGTTGGAATTGCAGGGGCTAGTCACAGTACGATGGAATGCAACAGAATTATGTTTGTTATTGTTTTGTTTTGCTGTCAAATGGGTGTTGGAGTGACATTGTTGATTTTGTTAAATTAATTGTGTTTTTGTAGAGGATGGATCGATCTGGAACAGGTAGTCGCCACAGAAGAGGGTCGTCCATTTCTCAGATGCTTAGGTTTATGGAACACAATGGGAGAGCGTTGGATTCTGTTAGCAATGCCAGTTTAATGGAGGTAAACCAACTTAAGTTTTTGACTGTGTCTATTTCTTTCAAGAATTAAGCTTAAAATTTTGAAGTTATATTGTCTGCCTTTTATTTGGAAATATATGTATGGAGAAGTGTTCTAATCTCTTTATTTAATGAAGCAGATTGAGACAAGATCTCGAGCCCAGACTCCTAGTGGATCAACTATTGGAGTTAAGAATCGTTTGAAGGATGTTAGCAATGCGTTGACGACATCTAAAGAGCTACTCAAAATTATTAACCGCATGTGGGGTCAAGAAGATCGGCCTTCTTCAAGCATGTCCCTTGTCTCAGCCTTACATGCTGAGCTAGAGAGAGCACGCTTGCAAGTCAATCAGGTTATCCAAGAACAGCGCTCGGACCAGAATGAGATAAACTATCTAATGAAGTGTTTTGCTGAAGAAAAGGCGGCATGGAAAAACAAGGAGCAGGAAGTGGTTGAGGCTGCTATTGAGTCCATTGCAGGGGAACTTGAGGTAGAAAGGAAGTTGAGGAGACGGTCTGAAAGCTTGAACAAGAAGCTTGGCAAAGAGCTGGCTGAGACTAAAGCATCATTTCTTAAGGCAGTGAAAGAACTTGAGAATGAGAAGAGAGCAAGAGTGGTTATTGAACAAGTATGTGACGAGTTAGCCAGAGACATTGATGATCAAGCTGAAGTGGAAGAACTTAAGAGAGAATCTGCTGTAGTTCGTGAAGAGGTTGAGAAGGAAAGGGAAATGATGCAGTTAGCTAATGTGTTGCGTGAAGAGATAGCTCAAATGAAACACTCAGAGGCTAAATATCAGCTTGAAGAAAAAAATGCCGCTGTTGATAAATTGAGGAGTCAACTTGAAGCTTTTATGGGAACCAAAAAGGTAAAAGAAAAAGGGCGTCTTTCTGTAAATCAACCAATCAATGAGGATATTGCAGCCTATTTAAGCAGAACCCGTTTTGGTTCTCACCAGAATGAAGAAAATGAGGATGATGGAGAAGTAGAAGATGGAGTAGAGTGTGAAGAAGAATCGGCTGAAAGTGATCTTCATTCCATTGAATTAAATATGGACAATAATAATAAGAGTTATAAGTGGGCTTATGCTCCTGGAGCTACTCGTGATACAAGACTGCCTCCATTTGATGAAGAAGAAATCAAAGGAAGGAAGTCTACCTCTGGCAAAGCACCTAGAAGAAGCACTTCATTGCAGCGGAGCATATCAGATGGAGTTGATTGGGGAATCCAAGCTGAAAGGCTCCAAAATTCAGGAGATGACTTACAGTGGGAAAGACTGGCTGAACCGGAGAGGCAAGCCCAAGTAAAAGGTTATGGAGATGAATTACATGGGTTTAAATCAGCGAAAGGTCTTAGGGACCAGTTTTTGTCCGGTTCTCGGATGGGACCTTCCAGACTATATGCTAGTCCAACACGCCTTACACGAGATCAAGGCAATGTGGCTCAAGACCGACCTCCTATGGTGCCTGGGAGCGTTTTGAAGTCGAGGCTAGGAGAGTCCAGAGGCGAGGGCCAGAATGCAAGGAAATCCAGATGGTGAGACATGATTTTGCGTGGACAGTGCACCTTGTCCACAATCCTCCAGAGCCAGTCTTCTTGCAACCGTACCTGCTAAATTCATGGCAATTTTTCAAAGGCAAGGGAAGGCTTGTCAATGGCTTTATAGAGGAAAGATTTAGACTCTGAAGAGTTGTGTCTTTGTTGATTAATGGTTTGTTGTCATTCCTTAGAGCAGTTGAAGTTGCAGCAATCGCTGCATCATCTGTAGAAATGTTTTAATGTTTGTGTTTATAGGAAGCCTGTTGAAAGCTGTGACAATCAGATGAAACATCTCCTGTACAAAAACTTCTAGTATAACAGAGCTGTAATTATGCTGGAAGTCCTTAATATTTTGCCTGCTTGATTTTCTTTTCCATGGTTTGTTTTTGTTAGTAAGCCTTACATAATATACATATTGTAACAGTTAAGTTCAGGCAAATAGATATTGTTCATTCTTGGACCATTATCAATTTGTTTTTGGACTTTACTCAAATATTTTTCCTATGAAACACGTCTACTTAACACATTTAGGCTTTATAAGCTAACATAATATCGTACTTGTTACATAAAAAAATATAAAAAATGTGATGTTTTGGTTGGTTTCCCTATATCAAGCAACTTTTTTTGAATCATGTAGATTATAGGGCTCCTATGAATATGATAATCCTGCCATGGAAGATTCCAAATATCATTTCTTGTGATGAATTCAAATCGTGTTCATGGCTTAGATGTCTGAGGATAATCATATAAATATAATTTTTTTTTTTTATCACCCGTGTATCCGATCCAACTTGCGTGTAACTTAACTAATCTTTCAGAACTTTGAAACTGTTGGTCAGATAAGAACTCTAATGACTACCATTATTAGTGTCTAAAATGATTCAAACTTAGGAATTTATGAAATCCTATTTTACTCTTTTATCATCAGACTATCAGTTGTAGTTTATATAAATATAATTTACAAATGGCTTTTACCTATTAAAGGTTTTATATTTAAACCATTTGGCCTAGTTTTGTGAAATTCATATACCAAAATCTGATTTGGAAGGTGAACCACTCTATCTCAAATAACAATCTTAGAAATTATTATTTGTTAAATAATAAAAGGGTATGGCTGTTTGAACCGATCAAAATAAATAACATGTCTATGAAAAATATTACTTGAATTATTTAAAAAAAAAAAAAAAAAGTCACATAATACATGAGAAGCTAAAATCTGAATGTCAATGGGTAAATAATTGGTGAGATATAGAATGGTACTGGTTCAATGTCATAACTGCTAAACCCTTACTTTGTTTACAGATATTTTCAATATATTAATCAGACTGGTAGTAAAAATTTCATACATAAATTCTGTAAGATCAAATTTTGATTTGAAATTAACACTGACTTCTGTACGAATCGAATGGCGATGCTTTTGCATATGGAAGCAGCGGCAATGCCCCTGAAACTGCCAAACCTCCTAGCTCAACTTACTTTATATTTGGGTCCAAGATGAAGCAATTCTGGCTCCCATGCAATGGCGGTAGTGCACATGATTTTAATAGAACCAATGATAACACGGTGGAGTTGATTAAACAGGAAGTGATTTAAACTAGCTTGATTAAAACACTGACCAGAAAAAATGTAAACCATGTCAATTTGATGGAATCCAATATAAAACAGAGAAGTTCTATATCTTATCAACAGAAAGGGAAAAGTTCTGAATCTAAATAAATTAACTTCTCTGTCTTCATCTATTACGTAGAAGGCAAAATGAAATGGGAGAAGTAGCATGACAGATGTATATATGAAATATGTTCTAAAATTTTACACATGATTAAGAGCAAAAATATGAACTGTTCTGCTACACAACTACTAATTCCATCACGCGTAAGGTAATTAAGAGGAAGGAAAGCACTATCTTTCTGGTTCCTCCGAAGCTATAAAGAGTGCACTTAAAAGGACTATGGAGTTTAAAAATTTGAAGATTGCAGCTTCAGAAAATTCATAACTTATTACAAAGATTCTAGGACCGTCAACCAGAAATTTACTTGCGGCAACAACACGGTCAACGGTGTTTTTCCTTTCTCCTAGTTAAAGCACCTAAAGGACACCAAGACCCTATGCATCTGAAGAGTACATCTCACTCAAAATAGCTGTGAAAATAATTGTACGAAAGCTGCTTCCACAACCAAGACTATGCTACAAAGAAAAAGTCACATTTCTGTTTCTCACGCTCGGGGTTTTACCATACAAATCCAAAAACAAGGTAAATTACTTAATATCAAGCAGGACATAAAAGCATCAACTCCACAATCCAATCTAGTCACAAACTAATCAGTAGAACATGAAAAATAAAGTTCTCATGTTTCTGTTTGAGAGATCTATCATATGTTCCCAGTATATATCAAAATTAATACAGGGATGGAATTTTAGGTTTCCTATTTTACCATAGAATCCAAAGAAAGCACACTCGAGTGAATTCAACAATCTAATTCATCCTGCCTCAACATTCATCTTTACTAGTTCTTTACCCTGAATTAATCTCATTCATATGCGAGGATATCTTTATCTATGATGCCTTCATAAACAAATTAGTCCATCTCCAAACCAATCCCAACTTCTTTCTCTAAATCAATTAGTTTATCTACACTTTCCAATGTCACTAACAAGACTCAGTTATTAGCAAAGCATTCTTGAATGAAACACAAACCATCTTCCACAAACCACAAGCAAGTATAAACTTCCATAGTTCCTCAACTAACTTCCCACATCCCCTGACCATTTTTTTTTAGAAAATAACAAATGAAAACCTTGACCAATTGTTGTAAATTTTTTTTCTAAACTAAATACAACATAAGAAAATAAATACAAACAATTAAACTAAAACTTTATTGATTATAATACGAGACAATGATAAGCCTTAAGCTTTCAACATAAATTTCACCAATATAAAAAATTCAAGTTATTGATATAATTACACCAACCAAAAGTAATAAAACCCGAAGTTTCTGCTAAAATTTGGCCAAAAAATACTATCCTGCATAGCAAAATCAGCAATTTGAAATGACATACTGTTAGCTTCAATTATTTTACATAAAATCTTACAACATAAAACAAGCTAGTCGTCGAGAAGCTTTCTGAGGCGATCTTTGAGGAAATCTTTACGAGCTTTGGCGCGAGCTTGTTGTGAAGCTACGTTGACGAGTGAGAGGTAGGCTCCGGCGCCGAAGAGTGAAACGCCGGTGATGAAGAATACTGCAGTCGTGGCTAATTGTTTGGGCGTTGGCGGATACGACCACAGTATCATGTTGCGTTATTTTGTAATGTTTTCGTAGCATTCAGCTTCAGCTGTCAGCTTTGAGGGAAGTGAAATTTGGGATTTTATTGTAATGTATAGTGAATTGGGCCATATTTCAGCCCACTCTCCTTCATGGACCTTTAAATATATTAATTTATTTCTCGAAGTTCAACAAGTTGCTTACCTAATCCCTGGGTGAGAAAATACTTCTTTTAAAAAAAAAAAAAAAAAAAAAAAAAGAGAACACTTCATCCAATTTTCACAATTTTTAACTCATTTTTAAAAAAAAAATTAAAATACCAAAAACCAAAATAAATATTATATATGTTGTGTGTGATTTTTCCGCTAAGCTCAGGCCAACTCGAGGATATAACTCGACCTAGAATGAGCTCGGCAACTATGATTGATCGACCTAGCATAAACTCATCGAGCTATAGCTTGCGAACAATTCAAGGAATCATTAAATCAATCATCAGATTGCTGCAGATCCTAGATATTGTGGGAATGACTGGATCAACAGTAATCACTACGCAATCACAATGCCCAGTCGCGAGGATATCGGAATTATGATTCGAATCAGTTGTAATCCCCTACATTTCGTGTTTTCCTTTGTACCAATCTTGTATATAAACCCTCTCAGACAATGAGGAGGGGGTTACGAATTTCAGATAAAAAATCGCATTGTAAGCTCTCACAGCAAATAAAAAAAACACAGTGGACGTAGACTGTTAACTTGGCCGAACCACTTTAAAAATCTTTTTGTTCTTAGTTCATTTCATTCATACTCGACGCTGATTTTCACTAATCATGCACACATCGGTTCTGATCCCAACAAGGTCATGCTGGTTGGTGCAGAATTCTATATCAACATTTTGGCGCTAGAAAAAGGGCCTCTACCAAAATTTCAAAGATTCCGGCAAACATTCACCACGATTTACCTGTTCTAGTTCCAAAATGGTATACACTAGATCAAAAACTACAACCGAAAATCACGAGAACGTGGAAACCACCCACCAGGAGGTGTAACAGGAGAACGCTTGACGTCGACTGCCTGTGTCACCATTTTAGCACATCACAAATAACCAGGGGCAGGGACGTCAGCCCTTGAGAACGGCTAGCTGATGGAGATGATCAGGACAATGGTTCCATAGGTGGTGCAACAGAACGTGGCTGAGCTAAAGAACCAATAACCAGTTGCCGAGAACCTCGACTGGCCACATTTTGCCAACACAACCCCAACAGGTATGAATTTTGCAAGGGGACAGTCTATTTCGTTACTGCCAAGGGGTGATTAACACCTCCAACCTCGCAGGCAACACTCCATGCACGAGCGTGAGTCCCGCGGGCAAACAAACCCCAGGAGGCAGCCAGGGAAGCAGCCGCTGAGGGAAAACGAAAGTGATAGACACCACCGAGAAGCTCGACGATATCCCCAGCATCAGCGTGCCGATTTTAACCCATGCCCAAGGCAAGATCGATCTTCGCAGGCTCGCGAAGTGAGTCATGTGCGTCAATCTGGGATTGACAGATGTTCTGGTTATGACCGACGCCGTGAGCAACGTACTGACGAGTATGATAGCACATATCAACCTAGCCATTATGACTCGATCTCGCGCATCAACGCGTACGCCAAAGGAGCTTCACAAGCAATAGACTTATGGACTCATTTGCTCGAGATGAGGCTTAACAGAGCCAGCTAGGGCAACCAAAATGAAGGCTTAGATCATGCAGAGGATGCTTGTCGACCTAAGAGCTCACCAGAACCACCTAGCGGAGGAAGTAATAAGTTCTCCTTTTACGGAGGAAGTTCATCAGGCCTCACTTCCATAAGGGTTCAGGGTGTTAGAAAGCAAGTTCGACGGGAGAGGGTACTCTAGAGACCACCTCGACAACTTCAATGACCTAATGGAGCTACACCAGGTCAATGACTTAGCAAAATGCCGGTGCTTCATAGTCACATTAGTCGGAGATGCCAAGAGGTGGTACAAAAGGCTCAAGGAGAACTCCATTAACTCCTAGCAACAATTCTCCTCGTTGTACTTACAACAATTTTAGGCGAAGAGGCAGTTCGCGATGCCACTTAGCTACTTGAGCAATAATCACCAAGAGCGAGACGAATCACCAACATATTATTTAATGAGGTTCTAGAATGAGTAGACAAAAGTTGCTGACACCCTCGAAGAATCCATTTGAACTTTACTAATTGTAGGGATCAGACCTAACATAGAGTTGTGGAAAGAGCTCAAGAGTGAAGAACATGTGAGCCTGACCAAATTCTACCAAATGGCCGCGAAATACCAATGAGTAGAGAGCTTGTTGGTAGCACTAGCTACAAGCTCAACGCGGGGGGTCTCGGACAGGAGACAATATCGCCCATCAGATAAGCGTGGGGTCAAGATCGCAACGACAGAGATCACAACAGGTCCCAAAAGAAACAGAGGATAGATAACTGCGGTGATAGACAACCTTGACTGCGGTATGCAGAATACACCCGCCTTACTCAAGACATCGCCCACATCTACAAAATGTCCCTAGAGGCGAAGAGACTTCCCGCTCCAGAAAGGATGAGGGGGCCTCCAAGTAGAAGAGATCGACAAAAAATATTGCCGGTACCACAAGGATGTCAAGCACAACATGAATGATTGTCAAGCCTTGAAAGACGCCATTGAAGACTTGATAAAAAGAGGCCACGTGAAAGAATTTGTTAAGGTAGAACCGGCTCGCGAAAACCCTAGTAGTCAAGCCCCAGGAGAGGTTCAAGTTCCAACTCATTAGGCTTAACCGAATCCCAACAAAGTCTTTGTGAATATGATCTATGGAGGGCTCGACATAGCAGGGAGCTCGAGATGGGCTCGCGAGCAGTATGCTCAGGAAGCGAGGACAGACTCAGTCCCTTGAATAATGAGCTGCGAGAGGAAGCCGCCAAACGACCCAAACAGGAAAGCGAGGTAGTGGGTTCACAATTGATGAGTGCGAAACATCCCCACATCATAATCATGACGCGATAGTAATCGCGGCCAAGATCGGTAATGCAAGAGTGTTAAGGGTTATGATCGACAACCGGAGCACGACAAACATCATATTTTTAGGAGCCTTTTGAGGAATGAGATTCATCGAAAGGAACCTGTGAGCGTGCCCCTCGCCACTCTTTGGGTTCATCGGGGATAACCTGGTTCCCAAAGGTACTATCAACCTTCTCATAACTTTGGGGACAGGACTAAAGGTCATAACAGTGATGACCGAATTCTTAGTGGTTGACTGCCCAACCACGTACAACGTCATCCTTGGAAGGCCAGTCTTGGATGATTTAAGTGCAGTCATATTGGTGCGCTGCCAAGCGATGAGATTTTCAACTTCCAGGGGAGTCGCAACGATCAGGAACTGCACCAAGGAATCTTGAGAATGCTATAATTAGGCTATAAATGCCGCACAGAAATGATCGCACCTAAAGACAATGATCATCGCATAATCCAAGCCGAACCCGAGCCGCTAGAGGACACTATAGATCCTCGCATCCATGAGGAAGAGCCTGCAGCAGGATCGACCGAAGAGCTGCTAGAAATAAGTGTCAGCGAGGAAGATCCAACTCGCGTGCGAAAAATCTGCAACAGCTTGACCAGAGAAATGGCCGATAATCTGGTCAGGTTTCTTAAGAGGAACCTCGACGTATTCGCATGGGTGCATGCATATATGGTTGGGATCAACCCCGAGGTGATGTGCCACAGGTTGAACCTCGACCCACAGGCTCAACGCACAAGGCAGAAAAGAAAGGCTATGGATGCAAAGCGCTTTTAAGCGTTCAAGGATGAAGTCAAAAAACTCTTGGACAGCCTCCTCTACTATCAAAACCCATCCAAGGTGAGCCGCTACTACTGTACTTGTTAGTATCAAAATTTGTTGTTAGCATGACATTAATACATGAAGAGAAAGGAATACAATAGCCAATGTATTATGTGAGCAAGAGACTGCTTGACGTGGAGACTAGGTACCTGGAGATGGAGAAGCTTGCCTACGCCCTTTTTGTTGCTGCCAAAAAGTTACAACCTTATTTTCAGGCACACTCCATCTACGTGCTGACAAGCTTCCCCTTGAAGAAGATAATACAAAAGCCCAAGGCATTGAGTAGACTGATCTAGTGGACGATGAAGATGAGTTAGCACGATATCAAGTATATCTTGAGGACATCGATCAAAGGCCAGGCCATGGTGGATTTTATATCTAAGTTCTCCTATCAACCAAAGGCTGAGCCAAGCTTGGCAGAGGCATATACCTCAGGAAAGATCGAGCAACGAAAACAAAAGAATGATGACTCATGGCTGTAGACACTATACATAGATGGCTCCTCGAATGAAAAGGGAGCAAAAGTGGTCCTTTTGCTTGAAAGTCTAGAGGGAGACCCAATCAGAGCCGCAGTAAGGTTCGGGTTCAACGCCTCCAATAACGAAGCTGAATATGAGGCATTACTCACAGGTATTTGACTCGTCAGGGAAATGGGGGTAGAGTCTACCAAGATCTATACTGACTCACAGCTCGTGCTCCATCAAGTTACCGGGGAATACCAAGCAAAGGAAGATAAGAAGACATCCTACCTCCAGCAAGTAGAGACCGAGCTCGAACAATTTAGATCTTTTACCATTCACCAAACCCCAAGGGAGAAAAACTCGTAGGCAGATGCATTAGCTCACCTGGCCTCAATAATGAACAATGAGAAGGTCAATTCAATCCCAGTTAAATTACTCCTGAAACCAAGCATCTCTGCTCCACAAGATCCAGTGTTAACCACAAGTTAAAGGTACAGTTGGATGAATGCAATCACCACCTACTTGAAGGACGACACACTGCCAAAAGACATAATCGAAGCTAGAACACTCTGCACGAAGGCAGCTTGGTACACGTTTATCAACGATAAACTGTATAAGCATGGATTCAATGTACTGTTGTTGCGATGTATTGACCACGAGGATGCAAATTATGTTTTGAGAGAAATACACGAGGGAATTTGCGGGAACCACATAAGAGGCAGATCTCTAGCTTACAAGGTGCTCCGTCAGGGATATTACTAGCCAACGGTTTATAATGACACAACATATTATATCCGTAGATGTGACAGATGCCAGAGATTTGCAGATATTTTGCGAGCTTCACCGCAAGAATTGACCACTTTGACAAGCCCATGGTCATTCGCGATCTGGGGCATTGACTTAATCGACCTATTGCTTCAGGGAAAAGGGGGCGTTAAATTCGCGGTAGTTATCGTGGATTATTTTACTAAGTGGGCAGAAGCTGAACCACTGGAAACAATAACGTCGAGCAGGCTGAAGGATTTTATTTATAAAAACATAATTTGTCGGTTTAGAATTCCCCACACAATAATAACCGACAATAGGAAGCAGTTCGACAACGACGATTTCAAGACCTTCTATTAGTGGTTCACTATCAAGAAGAGTTTAGTTGCCGTCTATCGGCCTCAAGCCAACAGGCAAGTAGAGGCTGTGAACAAAGTAATCAAGCACACCATAAGAAGAAGCTTAATTACCTTAAAGGGAGATGGGCTAACAAGCTGCCAAAAGCTTTATGGTCCTACAGAATGATTGCTAGGAGCTCGAGGGCGAAACCTTATTTTCTTTATCTTATGGATGTGAGGTGATGGTCTCAGTTGAAGTAGGAATCAGTTTATTCCGAAGAGAAGTCTTTGACAAAGGAGCAAACGAATACCTTCTCCTCTTGAGGTTAGACTTGATCGAAGAACATCAGGCCAAATCTCAGTTGAGGCTCGCCTCATATCAACAGCGAGCCAAGCGATATTTCAATACCAAGGTCAAAAACAGAGACTTTGAAGTGGGCAATCTGATTCTCAAAAATGTCGTCTAGGTACTCAAAACCCGAACTTGGGGGCACTTGGGCCCAAATGAGAGGGTCTCTTTAGGATATCCGAAAAGCTTGACCAGGATCTTTTCACCTGGAACACCTCAACGGGGAAGCCATAATGCAAGCTTGGAACGCCGAACACTTGCGAAGGTATTACCAATAAGTAGCTCGGGTTTCACTTATTCTTATGTTCTGCATTCACATTCGTTGTATGGTCATTCACGACCAAAATACTTAATCAATAAACGAGGTATTATTCATTATTTTCTTTAATTCATTGTTAACATCTTAAGATTGTTAGTATTTTACTAAATCACAACCTAAGCGATGATATTCTAAAAAAAAAAAAAAAAAAAAACTCGGAGTCAGGAGTTTAGGAAAGGCAGCTTATCTCGAACAAGCCATGCCAAAATCCAACTTTGAGGGTGAAACATCCCCAAATCGACGAAGTTAAACTTGAAATTAATTTTTTCAAAGAAAAACACGTCGAAGGAAATCGGCCTTAAGCCGGTGCCCAAAAAACTTGAAAAGGGCAATAAAGTCCAAAATCGAAGTTGAACGACACATAAGATTTCCTCGAACAAATTCGAAAAAGCTTATTAAGAAGCGAGCTACACTTAATTTTAAGCAAATTCAGATTTTAGTGTTACAAGTCCTACTAGGACGACAAATCGACTCTGTAGAAGTATAATAAATATTGCTCGACATGGAAACGATAAAAGTTTCTTTCATTGATTGAGTTTAATTACAGAGGCAATAATAAAAAAAAAAAAAAAAAAAAAGAGAAAATGACTCTTCAGGTGGGTGGGGGAGCAGGAACTTCATCCTCGACCTGTCCAAGAAGGTCGTTGCTGTGAACAAGAGGAATTCCAAGGTTGAGAACCTCATTTGATGGAATTATGGTTAGGGGAGTTGAAGCCTCGACTTGGAGCTGGGGCTTGGTCTCCTTCTCATATCCTTCGACCTCCCCTTGGTCCTCGCCCTCTTCCTCGAACTCGTTCAAGTAAACATAAGTCTCCCCTCGAGCTTCGACCCTCATCCTTTCAACTTCTTTCTGATAAGCTCGGGGAAGGAAAGAGAAGTCGATTGAAGGATGGGCTTCCCACAATTTTCGAACAAGGAAGACAAATGTTTCCCAGGCCCGAGTAGTAATGGCCTCGTTCAGCTTGTCAATCCAAAGCCTAAGTTGTCTAGCCTCAGCTTCGACCTCTTGGCAACCTGCTACCTCCTAACCAAGGTTGAGCGAAGACTATTTGGACTTGGCCTCCCAACTCGTGACAGCCTTTTGAGCTGAGGGTAGCTCAAAGTTTAGTTTGTTGTTGGCACCCGCTGTTGTGCCAAAGTCTTTATGACCTTTGCTGCCTTAGCTTCCACCTTAGCCTGAGTAGCCTCACTCGCTTTTAGCTTGTCAAGGAATTCCCTTTCCTTGACCTAGAAGGTCATGACTTCCCCCCTGAGTTGCTCGAGCTCAACACGTCTGACCTTCTTCTCCTTCGTTGCAAGCTCAGCCCTAGCCAGAGCATCCTCCTTCACTGTCTCTATAGCCTGCCATTTTCAGTGGTTTGCCTCTAAAGTGCCGTTGCATTCCTCGTACAGAAGTCTGCTCATGATGGCAACCTGAAAAGAGAAGATGAGGAATCAACAAGAAGTAAGAATAACATGCAAAAGAAAAGAGGGTCCGAACTACCAATACTTTCGCTGCATAGTTACAATTAAAGCCAACATCTAGGAAAGAGACGAGTCCTTGACAGCCGCAAATGTTCGTGGGGTGATGTAATCCCTGACCACCACAGCCCCAACACCGATATGGTCGGGAAGTTGGTCGATCAGCCCATCGACCACAACTTGGGCTGCTTCATCTGTTTTCTTATTCTTTGGCTGGGACAAGCCATGTTTACTCCCCCCAGCAGCACTTGCCTCACCAGCAAGATCAGAGTTCTTCTTGGCCAAGCCTTTGGTCGCGGCCTTGCGTGGCGACCTCTTTGCCTGAGCCATCATGATGCTCAGGTACTTTATTTTTTCCCGAACCTCCAGTTGACTTGGACGTCTTCTTCTTTAGCCCCTTTCAGGGCTCCGTAATGTTTTTCCTGTCAACTGCCTTAGTGGCAGTTACGTGCTTTTTCGCGCTTGGGCCTCCCCCAAGCTCACCATCGGCGCACTTCGAGCCAGTAATATCCACGGGCTACTGTATCCCCGAAGTAGCCAGAGCCTTCATGATGGCCACAGAAGCAGTCATTTTCTTATTTTTTCAGCCCACATTTCTGCAAGGAAAAAGGCAAACGATTTAGCAATATAATTGCATAGGAAAGCAAGCACGAGCAAGCAAAAACTTAACCTTTCTCCAAAAGTGCTAGAAAATTGGCCTTATCCCAACAAAAGTCGTATGCTTTGAGGTGAGGAAGCGTAAGTAGCTCGTTAATGTTGTGCTGATTGTCCGAAAGATCGCTAAAACGCTACAGCTTCTGTAAGCCCGCAGTTGGAAGATAACTCTGCTCGACGTTAACTGCAAAAATAAAATAGGACGATCAGTTAGAATGTATAGCTTGGGAACAATCCTCACACGAACATGGGAAGCTCGAGCCTTACTCGCTTCCGCAACGAAGACACCAGTCTCCCGGGCTTTATAGAAAAAGAACAGTGAATCCTAGTGTGGAACTTTCTTCGAGACGTCAACCAGTCTATTGAAACGTACTCTCCTCGCTTTGGAAAGATAGTACGTCTGGTCTTACCCTTTTTTAAGCCTTTACAAGTGGACGAGCTCTTTGACAGACGGCTTGCCCAAGTCAGCGATCATGTACACGATGTACATCGCGATAATGATCTCGTAAGAATTGGCCGTTAGTTGAAAAGGAACGATGTCGAATCGCCTCAACACGTTATTGATGAAGTAGTGCGGGGGAATGGATACCCCACACCTAAGGAGAGTCTCAAAGGTGGCTACCCATCCATGTGGGGGGTTTTTCTAAGAATATCCCCCCGAAACCATCAAATTAAGTTGCAGTGCATAGACCGCTCTTATGAGTTCAAGATCCCTGAGGGTGATTGAAGATTGTGGTTCCCTTCGTAGCTTATGGGCTGGAGACGGTGGGGAGTGAGCTAGTTGAATTGAAGCACGATTGGACGAGTTCACAATGTCCGGGTCTAAGCTTCGGGAGATGAATTCTTCAGAGACCCCAAGAGACACATCCCTAAGGGCTGCTGAGCCTACCGGCGAATCGAACATTCGGTCTATGGTACGACTACTAGAGGAAGACATGGTTGTAGCTCGCTTCGGGGTACTTGAAAAAAGAAGGAAACATGTGTCAGAGCTCAAACAAATCGACGACCATTCCACACTTGCTTTTATTTCAGGCGCCCGAGATAGCTCGCACAATACAACGATGGTAGGCGACCTACCCAGGATATCGACAGCCACCGCGTTAAACCCCTTTAAAACCTAAGACTGCCAGAGACACAACAAAAACCCTACTAAAACCTTAAAACATCCAATGTGGCCACTACAGTAGCCACCATTTGACGTAAAAATCAGAAAAACAGAAGAAAATAAGGAAAATAGCCTTACCAGAATAAGAAAAATGTTGGGAACTCGTGAGAAAGACCACCACAACGACGTAAGAATAATGGTGAAGGAGAACTAGAGTTAGTATAACTTTTGGAGTGACTATTCTGAGGTTTTTCGTCACCTTTTATAGTGGTTTGCATGGGAGACGAAGGGGCGAAGTTTAATTGTGGCCGTCAATTTATAGTCGATCTTGACCCTTTAATGATCGAGCAATCTCAACCCATAGACATGGCCACGTGTCGACCATCTGCGAGGAGCGACGAACCCTCAGATTGCTATAATAATAATCGTCACCGCACGTCACCTCGACTTCGAGCGTGAACAGCTGTCGTTGCCCATGCGCGACGATACGTAACTGACAAAGGCTGTCGCATTTAATGCGGCACCACCACGCATAAATTACCTGTATGCCTTGACTGCTCATATTCTGAGTTTTGACAAGTATCATGAGGAATAAAGATCCAAGTGTGAGGTACGTCAGCCAAGCACAAGGTCGATCATGGGGGCCTGATCCGACACGCACTCGGAGACTCATTGTAGAAGCTAAACTTGGCATCAGATCGAGCAATAGTCTTTGAAGCTTGAAACGAGCATTGAACACTAGGGGGTAAATGTTATGTGTGATTTTTCTGCCAAGCTCCGGCCAATTCGAGGATATAGCTCAACTTAGAATGAGCTCAACAACTATGATTGATTGATGCATAAGCTCGTTGAGCTATAGCTCAACTCAGCATAAGCTAATTGCGAATAATTCAAGGAATCATTCAATCAATCCCCAGATTACTTCAGATCTAAGATATTGTGGGAACGACTGGATCAACGTAATCACTGCACAATCACAATGCCCTGTCGTGAGGATATCAGAATTATGATTCGAATAAGTTGTAATCCCTAAATTTCGTTTTTTCCTTCGTACCAATCTTGTATATAAACCCTCTCAGACAATGAGGAGTGGGTTACGAATTTCAGATAAAAAATCGCATTGTAAGCTCTCACAGCAAATAAAATAACACAGTGGATGTAGACTGTTAACCTGGCCGAACCACTTTAAAAATCTCTTTGTTCTTAGTTCATTTCATACATATTCATCGCTGATTTTCACTAATCACGCATACATCGGTTCCGATCCCGGCAAGGTCGACCGAATCACGCTGGTTGGTGCAGAATTCTGTATCAACAATATACAATTAATTTTCAATTTTGTCTTTAAATGTGTTAACATAGTGAAATTTTTGGCCTATGGTGAAAACTCTATATGAGGTATTTTCGTATCTAATAAAAAAAAAATATTATGTTAATTAAAAACTATTTTCTTTATATTTTGTAGATACAAATGGTTTAATTTTGTAATACTCTCTACTTTTCAATGGATAACATAGCTGATGGATTCAATCTTTCCTATCTAGAATTAAAAATTGATCACATGTAAAATTATAATAAAATAAACATACAATGGAAATAACGATTTACAACAATGAGCAATATTATAAGATAAAAGAAATTGGAATTTGACTAAAATTATTGTGGTGATGATATTGTAGATTCCTTTATTTATGGAGAATCTAGAATTAAGAAAATTTATGATTAATTAATTTAACAGTGAAAGAGACTAATGCAAAAGTTTAAACAAGTCAATTAGCTCTACGCAATTGCCAATCGTGAATCAAATGTGTTTTTCATGCTAAATAAATTTTTTTACCTCAAATAAACAATAAGTCAACTCTTGATTTTAATAAAAAAAAATCTCAGATTCAACAAGATTTGATTATGCTCATCTTATACACTTATACTCATAATTAATGGGTGTTGATTATTAAGGTAGAACCGGCTCGCGAAAACCCTGGCGAGCAAAGTAGTCACCCCCAAGAAGTCAGGTTCCGCTCATTAGGCTTAACCAAATCCCAACGAAGTCTTTTGATATGATCCATGGAGGGCCCGACATAGCAGGAAGCTCGAGACGGGCTCGCGAGTAGTATGCTCAAGAAGCGAGGACAGACTCGGTCCCTTGAATAATGAGTTGCGAGAGAAATCCACCCAAACAGGAAAGCAAGGTAGTGGGTTCACAATTGACGAGTGCAAAACATCCCACATCATAATCATGACGCGATTGTAATTGCGGCTAAGATCGCAATGCAAGAGTGTTAAGGTTATGATCGACAACGAGAGCGGCAAACATCATATTTTTAGGAGCCTTTCGAGGAATAAGATTCACAGGGAACCTGCTAGCGTGCCTCTCCCATTCTATGGGTTCACCGGGATAACCTGTTTCCCAAAGGTACTATCGACCTTCTCATAACTTTGGGGGTAGGACCAAAGGTCATAACAGTGATGGCCGAATTCTTAGTGGTTACTGCCCAACCACGTACAACGTCATCCTTGGAAGGCCAGTCTTGGATGATTAAGTGCAGTCATATTGGTGCGCTGCCAAGCGATGAGATTTTCGACTTCCAGGGGAGTCGCGACGATCAGGAGCTGCACCAAGGAATCTCGAGAATGCTATAATGCACTATAATGCTGCACAGAATGGTCGCACCTAAAGACAATGATCATCGCATAATCCATGCCGAATCCCGGGCCGCTAGAGGACACTATAGATCCTCGCATCCATGAAGAAGAGCTTGCAGCAGGATCGACCGAAGAGCTGCTAAAATAGTGTCAGCGAGGAAGATCTAACCTTGTGCAAAAAATCGGCAGCAATTTGACCAGAGAAATGGCCGATAACTGGTTGGGTTTCTTAGAGGAACCTCAACGTATTCGCATGGGTGCATGCATAAATGGTTGGGATCAACCCCGAGGTGATGTGCGACAGGTTAACCTTGACCCATACTCGACCCACAAGGCAAAAGAAAGGCTATAGATGCAGAGCGCTCTTAAGGGTTCAAGAGAAGTAAAAAAACTCCTGGAAATTAACTTTATTAGGGAAGTCAGTACCCGATTGGCTTACCAACCCAGTCCTAGTCAAGAGTCGAGGGAAGTGACGGACTTGCATTGACTTTACGGATCTGAACAAAGCTTGTCCAAGACAGTTTTCCACTACAATGGATCGACCAGCTAGCAGACACAACAGCGGAAAACATACTACTTAGCTTAATGGATGCATACTCAGATATAACCAGATCCCGGTACCGCCCGATGAAGAACATACCTCTTTTATTACTGACAATGAAATCTATTGTTACAAGGTTATGCCTTTTGGCCTCAAGAACGTTGGAGCAACCTACCAGCGCTTGGTGAACAAAATGTTTGCCAACCAAATCGGCCTATTTATGGAAGTATACATCGAACATGCTCATCAAATCAAAGGTCGTCGAAAGTCATATGAGCACCTAGGGAAAATGTTTGACATCCTTAGAAAGTATCAAATGAAGCTCAATCCCTTAAATGTGCTTTCAGGTAAGCTCCGAAAAATTTATAGGCTTCCTCGTGAACCAACAGGGTATAAAAGCTAACCTAGAGAAGATTCAGGCCCTACTTGACATGAAAAGCCTGACTGGCATAAAACAGGTACAGCCTGACTGACTTGTGGCCGTGCTCAACAGGTTCATTTCCCGAGCCACGGACATGTGTTACCATTTTTTGAGACCTTGAGGAGAGAAGGGTTTCAAATGGACGAGGAGTGCGAAAGAGCCTTCTAGGCTGAAGAAACACCTCGGATAGCCCCTCTACTTTCAAAACCCATCCAAGTTGAGCCATACTACTGTACTTGTCGGTATCAAAATTTGCTGTTAGCACGACGTTGATACGTGAAGAGAAAGGAATACAATAGCTAATGTATTATGTGAGCATGAGACTGCTCGACGTGGAACAGGGTACCTGGAGATGGAGAAGCTTGCCTACGCCTTTGTTGTTGCCGCTGCCGCCAAAAAGCTACAACCCTATTTTCAGGCACACTCCATCTATGTGCTGACAAGCTTCCCCTTGAAGAAGATAATGCAGAAGCCCAAGGCATCGAGTAACTGACTAGTGGACGATGAAGATGATTCAGCACGACATCAAGTATTCTCGAGGACATCGTCAAAGGCCAGCCGTGGTGGATTTTATATCTGAGTTCTCCTATCAACCAAAGGCAAGCCAAGCTCGACAGAGGCAGATACCTCAGGAGAGATCGAGCAACGAAACAAAAGAATGACAACTCATGGCTTTGGACACTGTACATAGATGGCTCCTCGAATGAAAAGGAAGCAGAAGCGGGCCTTTTGCTCGAAAGTCCGAGGGAACCCAATCAGAGCTACAGTAAGGTTCGGGTTCAACGCCTCCATACAAAGCTGAGTATGAGGCATTGCTCACAGGTATCCAACTCGCCGGGAAATGGGGCAGAGTCTATCAAGATCTAGTGACTCTAGCTCGTACTTCATCAAGTTACCGGGGAATACTAGGCAAAGGAGATAGGATGACATCCTACCTTTAGCAAATAGAGACCGAGCTCGAACAATTTAGATCTTTTACCATTCACCAGACCCCAAGGGAGAAAAACTTGTAGATAGATGCATTGGCTTCCTAGCTTCAGCAATGAACAATAAGAGGCTAATTCATCCCAGTTAAATTGCTCATGAAACTAAGCATCTCTGCTCCACAAAATCCAGTGTTAACCACAAGTTAAAGGTACAGTTGATGAATGCAATCACCGCCTACTTGAAGGACGACACACTGCCAGAGATATAATCGAAGCTAGAACACCTTCACGAAGGCAGCTCGGTACACTTTCATCAATGATAGACTATATAAGCGTGGATTCAATGTCTTTTGTTGCGATGTATTGACCACGAGATGCAAATTATGTTTTGAGAGAAATCACACGAGGGAATTTGGGGGAACCACATAAGGGCATATCTCTAGCTTACAAGGTGCTCCGTCAGGGATATTACTAGCCAATGGTTTATAATGACACGCAGATTATGTCCGCAAATGTGACGATGTCAGAGATTTACAGATATTTTGCGGGCTCCACCGTAAGAATTGACCACTTTGACAAGCCCATGGTCATTCGCGATCTGGGGCATCGACCTAATCAACCTATTGCTCTCAGGGAAAAAGGGGCGTTAAATTCGATGTAGTTACCGTGATTATTTCACTAAGTGGGTGAGATTGAACCATTGGAAACAATAACATCGAGCAAGCTGAAGGATTTGTTTATAAGAACATAATTTGTCGGTTTAGGATTCCCCACACAATAATAACTGACAATAGGAAACAGTTCGACAACGTGATTTCAGATCTTCTATTAGTGGCTCGTCGTCAAGAAGAGTTTAGTTTCCGTCTATCGCTCAAGCCAAAAAACAAGTAGAGGTTGTGAACAAGTAATCTAGCACACCATAAGAAGAACGCGACGACCTTAAAGGGAGATGGGCTGACAAACTGCCAAAAGCTTTATGGTCCTACAGAACGATTGCCAGGAGCTCGGGGCGAAACCCTATTTTCTTTATCTTATGGATGTGAGGTGATGGTCCCATTTGAAGTAGGAATCAGTTCATTCCGAAGAAAGTCTTTGACGAAGGAGCAAACATATCTTCTCCGCTTGAGGTTAGACTTGATCGAAGAACATCGGCAAAATCTCATTGAGGCTCGCCTCGTACACAAGCGAGCCAAGCGATACTTCAATATCAAGGTCAAAAACAAAGACTTTGAAGTGGGCAATCTGATTCTCAGAAAAGTCATTTAGGGTACTCAAAACCTCGAACTTGGGGACACGGGGCCCAAATGGGAGGGTCTCTTTAGGATATCTGAAAGCTTGACCAGGATCCTTTCACCTAGAACACCTCAACGGCAAAGCGATAATGCGAGCTTGGAACGCCAAGCACTTGCGTAGGTATTACCAATAAGTAGCTCGGGTTTCACTTGTTCTTATGTTCTGCATTCACATTCATTGTAAGGTCATTCACGACCAAATCATACTTATCAATAAACGAGGTATTATTATTCATTATTTCTTTGATTCATTGTTAACATCTTAAGATTGTTAGCATTTTACTAAATTTCAATCTAAGTGATGATATCTTAAAAAAAAAATAAAAACATCGGAGTCAAGAGTTTAGGAAAGGCAGCTTATCTCGAACAAGCCATGTCAACCAACTTTGAGGGTGAAACATCCCCAAATCGACGAAGTTAAACTTGAAATTAATTTTTTCAGGAAAAACACGTCGAAGAAGAATCGGCCTTAAGCCGGCCAAAAAAACTTGAAAACGGCGATAAAGTCCAAAATCAAGTTGAGACACATAAATTTCCTCGACCAAATTCAAAAAAGCTTATTAAGAAGCGCTAAGCGTAACTTTAAAAGAAATTCAGATTTTAGTTTTACAAGTCCTACTAGACGACAAATCGACTCCGTAGAGTATAATAAATATTGCTCGACATGGAAAAATAAAAGTTTTTTTCATTGATTAAGTTTAATTACAGAGGCAATAACAAAAAAAAAAAAAAAAAAAGAAAAATGACTCTTCAGGTGGGTAGGGGAGCAGAGCTTCTCCTCGACCTGTCCAAGAAGTCGTTGCTGAGAGGAAGAGACTCGAAGAGGAATGAGACTTCTTCTCCAAGGTTGAGAACCTCAGTTGATGGAATTATGGTCAGGGGAGTTGGACCTCGACTTGGAGCTGGGGCTTAGCCACCTTCAACTCCCTGTACTGTCCTCGGCTCTGTCTTCGACTCGTCGATAGCTATCAGCCGGTAACATAAGTCTCCCCTGAGCTTCGACCTCATCCTTTCAACTTCTTTCTGATAAGCTCGGGGAAGGAAAGAGAAGTCGATTGAAGGATGGGCTTCCCAATTTTCGGACAAGGAAGACAAATGTTTCCTAGGCCCGAGTAGTAATGCCCGTGCAACTTGTCATCCAACCTAAGTGTCTAGCCTCAGCGCTTCGACCTCTGGCAACCCGCTACCTCCTAACCAAGGTTGAGCGAAGACTGTTTGGACTTGGCCTCCCAGCTCGTGGCAGCCTTTGAGCGAAGGTAGCTCAAAGTTCGTTTGTTGTTGGCACCCGCTGTTATGCCAAAGTCTTTGCGACTCTTCTGCCTTAGCTTCCACCTTAGCCTGAGCAGCCTCACTCCTTTCAGCTGTCAAGAATTCCCTTTCCTTGACCTAGAAGGTCGTGACTTCCCCCTGAGTTGCTCGAGCTCAGCACGCTGACCTTTTCTCCTTCGTTGCAAGCTCAACCCTAGCCAGAGCGTCCTCTTCACTATCTCTGCAAGCCTGCCATTTTCGGTGGTTTGCCTCTAAAGTGCCGTTACATTCCTCGTACAGAAGTCTGCTCACGATGGCAACTTGAAAAGAGAAGAGGAGGATAAACAAGAAGTAAGAATAACATGCAAAAGAAAAGAGGGTACAACTACCATACTTTCGTCGCATAGCTGCAAGTTAAAGCCAACATCTATGAGGGAGCAGTCCTGACGCCGAAAATGTTCGTGGGGTGATGTAATCCCTGGCCACTCACCCCACAACACCGATATGGTCGGGAAGTTGTCGTCAGCCCATGACCACAACTTGGGCGCTTCATCGTTTTCTTATCTTGGCTGGGACAGCCATGTTTACTCCCCCCAGCAACACTTGCCTCACCAGCAAGAGCGAGTTCTTCTTGCCAAGCCTTTGGTCGCGGGCTTGGTGGCGACCTCTTTGCCTGAGCCATCATGATGCTCAGGTACTTTATTTTTTCCCGAACCTCTAGTTGGCTCGGACGTCTTCTTCTTTGCCCTTTCGGGGCTCCGTAATGTTTTTCCGTCAACTGCCTTAGTGGCAGTTACGGGCTTTTTCGCGCTTGGGCCTCCCCCAAGCTCGCCATCGGCGCACTTCGAGCTGGTAATATACTGCGAGCTACTGTATCCCCGAAGTAGCCAGAGCCTTTGTGAGGCCACAAAGGTAGCCGTTTTCTTATTTTTCGGCCCACGTTTCTGCAAGGAAAAAGGCAAACGATTTAGCAATTATTTGCGGGGAAAGCAAGCACGAGCAAGTAAAAACTTAACCTTTCTCCAAAAGTGCTAGAAAAGTGGCCTTATCCCAACAAAAGTCATACGCTTTCAGGTGAGGAAGCTAAGTAGCTCGTTAATGTTTGCTGATTGTCCGAAAGATCTCTAAAAAGCTACAGCCTCTAAGCCCGTAGTTAAAAAACTCTGCTCGACATTAATTGCAAAAACAAAAGGACGATCAGTTAGTAGTATAGCTTGGGAACAATCTCGCACGAACATGGGAAGCTCGAGCCTACTCACTTCCGCAATGAAACACCAGTCTCCGGGCTTTAGAAAAAGAACAATGAATCCTAGTGTGGAACTTTCTTCGAGACGTCACCAGTCTATTGAAACGTACTCTCCTCGCTTTGGAAAGATAGTACGCTATTCTTACCCTTTTTTGAGCCTTTACAAGTGGAGAGCTCTTTGACAGACGGCTCGCCCCAGTCAGCGATCATGTACACGATGTACATGCGATAATGATCTCATAAAATTGGCCGTTAGTTGAAGAGGAACGATGTCGAATCGCCTCAACACTTCAAAAAAAAAAAGAGAGAGAACACTTCATCCAATTTTCACAATTTTTAACTTATTTTTTTTTTAAAAATTAAAATACCAAAGACCAAAATAAATATTATATATGTTGTGTGTGATTTTTCCGCTAAGCTCAGGCCAACTCGAGGACATAACTCGACCTAGAATGAGCTCGATAACTATGATTGATCGACCTAGCATAAGCTCATCGAGCTATAGCTTGACCCAGCATAGGCTAGTCGCGAACAATTCAAGGAATCATTAAATCAATCCTCAGATTGTTTCAGATCCTAGATATTGTGGGAATGACTGGATCAATAGTAATCACTACGCAATCACAATGCCCAGTCGCGAGGATATCGGAATTATGATTCGAATCAGTTGTAATCCCCTAAATTTTGTTTTTTCCTTTGTACCCATCTTGTATATAAACCCTCTCAGACAATGAGGAGGGGGTTACGAATTTTAGATAAAAAATCGCATTGTAAGCTCTCACAGCAAATAAAAAAACACAGTGGACGTAGACTATTAACTTGGCCGAACCACTTTAAAAATCTTTTTGTTCTTAGTTCATTTCATTCATACTCATGGCCGATTTTCACTAATCACGCACACATCAGTTCTGATCCCACCAAGGTCATGCTGGTTGGTGCAGAATTCTATATCAACATTTTGGCGCTAGAAAGAGGGCCTCTGCCAAAATTTCAAAGATTCCGGCAAACATTCACCCCGATTTACCTGTTCTAGGGCCAAAATGGTATACACTAGATCGAAAACTACAACCAAAAATCACGAGAACGTGGAAACCACCCACCAAGAGGTGTAACAGGAGAACGCTTGACGCCAACCGCCTGTGCCACCAACTCAGCACACCGCAAACAACCAGGGGCAGGGACGTCAGCCCCTGAGAACGGCTAGCTGATGGAGATGATCGAGACAATGGTTCCATAGGTGGTGCAGCAGAACGTGACTGAGCTGAGGAACCAATAACCAGTTGTCGAGAACCTCGATCGGCCGCATTTTGCCAACACAACCCGAACAGGTATGAATTTTGCAAGGGGACAGTCTGTTTCGTTACCGCCAAGGGGCGATCAACACCTCTAACCTCGCAGGCAACACTCCACGCACGAGCGTGAGTCTCGCGGGCAAACAAACCTCAGGAAGCAGCCAGAGAAGCAGCCGCTGAGGGAAAACAAAGGTGACAGACACCACCGAGAAGCTCGATGATATCCCCAGCATCAACGTGCTGGTTTTAACCCATGCCTAAGGCAAGATCGATCTTCACAGGCTCGCGAAGTGAGTCATGTGCGTCAATCTAGCATTGGCAGACGTTCTGGTTATGACCGACGCCGTGAGCAACGCACTGACGAGCATGATAGCACATATCAACCTAGCCATCATGACTCGATCTCGCGCATCAACGCGCACGCCAAAGGAGCTTCGCAACAGACTTATGGACTCATTTGCTCGAGGCGAGGCTTAACAGAGCCAACTAGGGCAACCAAAATGAAGACTTGGATCGCATGCAGAGGATGCTTGAGGATCTAAGAGCTCGCCAGAACCACTTGGCGGAGGAAGTAAGAAGTTCTCCTTTTACGGAGGAAGTTCATCAGGCCTCGCTCCCACAAGGGTTTAGGGTGTGGGAAAGCAAGTTCGACGGGAGAGGGTACCCTAGAGACCACCTCGACAACTTCAATGACCTGATGGAGCTACACCAAGTCAGTGACTTAGCAAAATGCCGGTGCTTCATAGTCACATTAGTCGGAGATGCCAAGAGGTGGTACAAAAAGCTCAAGGAGAACTCTATTAACTCCTAGCAACAATTCTCCTCGTTGTACTTACAACAATTTCAGGCGAGGAGGCAGTTCGCGATGCCGCTTAGCTACTTGAGCAATAATCGCCAAGAGCGAGACGAATCACTGACATCGTATTTAATGAGGTTCCAGAATGAGCAGACAAAAGTCGCTGACACCCTCGAAGAATCCATTTGAACTTTGCTAATTGCAGGGATCAGACCTAACATAGAGTTGTGGAAAGAGCTCCAGAGTGAAGAACATGTGAGCCTGACCAAATTCTACCAAATGGCCGCGAAATATCAACGAGTAGAGAGCTTGTTGGTAGCATTAGCTAGAAGCTCAACACGGGGGGTCCCGGACAGGAGATAATATCGCATCTCAGATAAGCGTGGGGTCAAGATCGCAACGACAAGGATCACAACAGGTCCCAGAAGAAACAGAGGATAGATAACTGCAGTGATAGACAACCTTGACTGCGGTATGTAGAATACACCCCCCTTACTTAAGACATCGCCCACATCTACGAAATGTCCCCAGAGGTGAAGAGACTACCCACTCCAAAAAGGATGAGGGGGCCTCTAAGTAGAAAAGATCGACAAAAATATTGTCGGTACCACAAGGATGTCAAGCACAACATGAATGATTGTCGAGCCTTGAAAGACGCCATTGAAGACCTGATAAAAAGAGGCCACGTGACAGAATTTGTTAAGGTAGAACCGGCTCGCGAAAACCCTGGCGAGCAAAGTAGTCAAGCCCCAAGAGAGGTTCAGGTTCCAGCTCATTAGGCTTAACCAAATCCCAACGAAGTCTTTGTGAATATGATCCATGGAGGGCCCGACATAGCAGGAAGCTCGAGACGGGCTCGCGAGTAGTATGCTCAAGAAGCGAGGACAGACTCGGTCCCTTGAATAATGAGTTGCGAGAGAAATCCACCCAAACAGGAAAGCAAGGTAGTGGGTTCACAATTGACGAGTGCAAAACATCCCACATCATAATCATGACGCGATTGTAATTGCGGCTAAGATCGGCAATGCAAGAGTGTTAAGGGTTATGATCGACAACGAGAGCAAGGCAAACATCATATTTTTAGGAGCCTTTCGAGGAATAAGATTCACAGAAAGGAACCTGCTAGCGTGCCTCTCGCCATTCTATGGGTTCACCGGGGATAACCTGGTTCCCAAAGGTACTATCGACCTTCTCATAACTTTGGGGGTAGGACCAAAGGTCATAACAGTGATGGCCGAATTCTTAGTGGTTGACTGCCCAACCACGTACAACGTCATCCTTGGAAGGCCAGTCTTGGATGATTTAAGTGCAGTCATATTGGTGCGCTGCCAAGCGATGAGATTTTCGACTTCCAGGGGAGTCGCGACGATCAGGAGCTGCACCAAGGAATCTCGAGAATGCTATAATCAGGCTATAAATGCTGCACAGAAATGGTCGCACCTAAAGACAATGATCATCGCATAATCCATGCCGAATCCCGGGCCGCTAGAGGACACTATAGATCCTCGCATCCATGAAGAAGAGCTTGCAGCAGGATCGACCGAAGAGCTGCTAAAAATAAGTGTCAGCGAGGAAGATCTAACTCATGTGCAAAAAATCGGCAGCAATTTGACCAGAGAAATGGCCGATAATCTGGTTGGGTTTCTTAAGAGGAACCTCAACGTATTCGCATGGGTGCATGCATAAATGGTTGGGATCAACCCCGAGGTGATGTGCGACAGGTTGAACCTTGACCCATAGGCTCGACCCACAAGGCAGAAAAGAAAGGCTATAGATGCAGAGCGCTCTTAAGCGTTCAAGGATGAAGTAAAAAAACTCCTGGAAATTAACTTTATTAGGGAAGTCAAGTACCCGGATTGGCTTACCAACCCAGTCCTAGTCAAGAAGTCGAATGGAAAGTGACGGACTTGCATTGACTTTACGGATCTGAACAAAGCTTGTCCAAAAGACAGTTTTCCACTACAATGGATCGACCAGCTAGCAGACACAACAGCGGGAAACATACTACTTAGCTTAATGGATGCATACTCGAGATATAACCAGATCCCGATGTACCAGCCCGATGAAGAACATACCTCTTTTATTACTGACAATGAAATCTATTGTTACAAGGTTATGCCTTTTGGCCTCAAGAACGTTGGAGCAACCTACCAGCGCTTGGTGAACAAAATGTTTGCCAACCAAATCGGCCTATTTATGGAAGTATACATCGACAACATGCTCATCAAATCAAAGGTCGTCGAAAGTCATATTGAGCACCTAGGGAAAATGTTTGACATCCTTAGAAAGTATCAAATGAAGCTCAATCCGCTTAAATGTGCTTTCAGGGTAAGCTCCGAAAAATTTATAGGCTTCCTCGTGAACCAACAGGGTATAAAAGCTAACCTAGAGAAGATTCAGGCCCTACTTGACATGAAAAGCCTGACTGGCATAAAACAGGTACAGAGCCTGACTGGACGTGTGGCCGTGCTCAACAGGTTCATTTCCCGAGCCACGGACATGTGTTACCATTTTTTGAGACCTTGAAGGAGAAGAAGGGTTTCAAATGGACAGAGGAGTGCGAAAGAGCCTTCTAGGAGCTGAAGAAACACCTCGGATAGCCTCCTCTACTTTCAAAACCCATCCAAGTTGAGCCACTACTACTGTACTTGTCGGTATCAAAATTTGCTGTTAGCACGACGTTGATACGTGAAGAGAAAGGAATACAATAGCTAATGTATTATGTGAGCATGAGACTGCTCGACGTGGAGACAGGGTACCTGGAGATGGAGAAGCTTGCCTACGCCTTTGTTGTTGCCGCTGCCGCCAAAAAGCTACAACCCTATTTTCAGGCACACTCCATCTATGTGCTGACAAGCTTCCCCTTGAAGAAGATAATGCAGAAGCCCAAGGCATCGAGTAGACTGATCTAGTGGACGATGAAGATGAGTCAGCACGACATCAAGTATATCTCGAGGACATCGATCAAAGGCCAGGCCGTGGTGGATTTTATATCTGAGTTCTCCTATCAACCAAAGGCTAAGCCAAGCTCGACAGAGGCAGATACCTC
The DNA here is from genome assembly GCF_008641045.1 of Pistacia vera. Classification (NCBI taxonomy): domain Eukaryota; kingdom Viridiplantae; phylum Streptophyta; class Magnoliopsida; order Sapindales; family Anacardiaceae; genus Pistacia; species Pistacia vera. Next base: position 261,002 of record NW_022195619.1, read on the forward strand.
AGGAGAGATCGAGCAACGAAAACAAAAGAATGACAACTCATGGCTTTGGACACTGTACATAGATGGCTCCTCGAATGAAAAGGAAGCAGAAGCGGGCCTTTTGCTCGAAAGTCCAGAGGGAGACCCAATCAGAGCTACAGTAAGGTTCGGGTTCAACGCCTCCAATAACAAAGCTGAGTATGAGGCATTGCTCACAGGTATCCAACTCGTCAGGGAAATGGGGCAGAGTCTATCAAGATCTATAGTGACTCATAGCTCGTACTTCATCAAGTTACCGGGGAATACTAGGCAAAGGAAGATAGGATGACATCCTACCTTTAGCAAATAGAGACCGAGCTCGAACAATTTAGATCTTTTACCATTCACCAGACCCCAAGGGAGAAAAACTTGTAGATAGATGCATTGGCTTCCTAGCTTCAGCAATGAACAATAAGAAGGCTAATTCAATCCCAGTTAAATTGCTCATGAAACTAAGCATCTCTGCTCCACAAAATCCAGTGTTAACCACAAGTTAAAGGTACAGTTGGATGAATGCAATCACCGCCTACTTGAAGGACGACACACTGCCAGAAGATATAATCGAAGCTAGAACACTCTTCACGAAGGCAGCTCGGTACACGTTCATCAATGATAGACTATATAAGCGTGGATTCAATGTACTGTTGTTGCGATGTATTGACCACGAGGATGCAAATTATGTTTTGAGAGAAATACACGAGGGAATTTGCGGGAACCACATAAGGGGCATATCTCTAGCTTACAAGGTGCTCCGTCAGGGATATTACTAGCCAATGGTTTATAATGACACAGCAGATTATGTCCGCAAATGTGACAGATGTCAGAGATTTACAGATATTTTGCGGGCTCCACCGTAAGAATTGACCACTTTGACAAGCCCATGGTCATTCGCGATCTGGGGCATCGACCTAATCAACCTATTGCCTCAGGGAAAAAGGGGCGTTAAATTCGATGTAGTTACCGTGGATTATTTCACTAAGTGGGTAGAAGTTGAACCATTGGAAACAATAACATCGAGCAAGCTGAAGGATTTTGTTTATAAGAACATAATTTGTCGGTTTAGGATTCCCCACACAATAATAACTGACAATAGGAAACAGTTCGACAACGATGATTTCAAGATCTTCTATTAGTGGCTCGTCGTCAAGAAGAGTTTAGTTTCCGTCTATCGGCCTCAAGCCAAAAAACAAGTAGAGGTTGTGAACAAAGTAATCTAGCACACCATAAGAAGAAGCTCGACGACCTTAAAGGGAGATGGGCTGACAAACTGCCAAAAGCTTTATGGTCCTACAGAACGATTGCCAGGAGCTCGAGGGCGAAACCCTATTTTCTTTATCTTATGGATGTGAGGTGATGGTCCCAGTTGAAGTAGGAATCAGTTCATTCCGAAGAGAAGTCTTTGACGAAGGAGCAAACAAATATCTTCTCCGCTTGAGGTTAGACTTGATCGAAGAACATCGGGCCAAATCTCAGTTGAGGCTCGCCTCGTATCAACAGCGAGCCAAGCGATACTTCAATATCAAGGTCAAAAACAAAGACTTTGAAGTGGGCAATCTGATTCTCAGAAAAGTCATTTAGGGTACTCAAAACTCGAACTTGGGGACACTTGGGCCCAAATGGGAGGGTCTCTTTAGGATATCTGAAAAGCTTGACCAGGATCCTTTCACCTAGAACACCTCAACGGCAAAGCGATAATGCGAGCTTGGAACGCCAAGCACTTGCGTAGGTATTACCAATAAGTAGCTCGGGTTTCACTTGTTCTTATGTTCTGCATTCACATTCATTGTAAGGTCATTCACGACCAAAATACTTGATCAATAAACGAGGTATTATTCATTATTTTCTTTGATTCATTGTTAACATCTTAAGATTGTTAGCATTTTACTAAATTTCAATCTAAGTGATGATATTCTTAAAAATAAAAAAAAACTCGGAGTCAAGAGTTTAGGAAAGGCAGCTTATCTCGAACAAGCCATGTCAAAATCCAACTTTGAGGGTGAAACATCCCCAAATCGACGAAGTTAAACTTGAAATTAATTTTTTCAAGGAAAAACACGTCGAAGGAAATCGGCCTTAAGCCGGCGCCCAAAAAACTTGAAAACGGCGATAAAGTCCAAAATCAAAGTTGAACGACACATAAGATTTCCTCGAACAAATTCAAAAAAGCTTATTAAGAAGCGAGCTAAGCGTAACTTTAAGAAAATTCAGATTTTAGTTTTACAAGTCCTACTAGGACGACAAATCGACTCCGTAGAAGTATAATAAATATTGCTCGACATGGAAACAATAAAAGTTTTTTCATTGATTAAGTTTAATTACAGAGGCAATAACAAAAAAAAAAAAAAAAAAGAGAAAATGACTCTTCAGGTGGGTAGGGGAGCAGGAGCTTCATCCTCGACCTGTCCAAGAAGGTCGTTGCTGAGAGGAAGAGATGGCTCGTGAATAGGAGGAATGATGACTTCTTCTCCAAGGTTGAGAACCTCAGTTGATGGAATTATGGTCAGGGGAGTTGGACCCTCGACTTGGAGCTGGGGCTTAGCCACCTTCAACCTCCCCTTGGTCCTCGCCCTCTTCCTCGGACTCGTCCGAGTAAACATAAGTCTCCCCTCGAGCTTCGACCCTCATCCTTTCAACTTCTTTCTGATAAGCTCGGGGAAGGAAAGAGAAGTCGATTGAAGGATGGGCTTCCCATAATTTTCGGACAAGGAAGACAAATGTTTCCTAGGCCCGAGTAGTAATGGCCCCGTGCAACTTGTCAATCCAAGCCTAAGCTGTCTAGCCTCAGCTTCGACCTCTTGGCAACCCGCTACCTCCTAACCAAGGTTGAGCGAAGACTGTTTGGACTTGGCCTCCCAGCTCGTGGCAGCCTTTTGAGCCGAAGGTAGCTCAAAGTTCAGTTTGTTGTTGGCACCCCGCTGTTATGCCAAAGTCTTTGCGACCTCTACTGCCTTAGCTTCCACCTTAGCCTGAGCAGCCTCACTCACTTTCAGCTTGTCAATGAATTCCCTTTCCTTGACCTAGAAGGTCGTGACTTCCCCCTTGAGTTGCTCGAGCTCAGCACGCCTGACCTTTTTCTCCTTCGTTGCAAGCTCAACCCTAGCCAGAGCGTCCTCCTTCACTATCTCTGCAGCCTGCCATTTTCGGTGGTTTGCCTCTAAAGTGCCGTTACATTCCTCGTACAGAAGTCTGCTCACGATGGCAACTTGAAAAGAGAAGATGAGGAGTAAACAAGAAGTAAGAATAACATGCAAAAGAAAAGAGGGTACAAACTACCAGTACTTTCGTCGCATAGCTGCAAGTTAAAGCCAACATCTATGAGGGAGACGAGTCCCTGACTGCCGAAAATGTTCGTGGGGTGATGTAATCCCTGGCCACTGCAGCCCCAACACCGATATGGTCGGGAAGTTGATCGATCAGCCCATTGACCACAACTTGGGCCGCTTCATCCGTTTTCTTATTCTTTGGCTGGGACAAGCCATGTTTACTCCCCCCAGCAACACTTGCCTCACCAGCAAGAGCGGAGTTCTTCTTGGCCAAGCCTTTGGTCGCGGGCTTGTGTGGCGACCTCTTTGCCTGAGCCATCATGATGCTCAGGTACTTTATTTTTTCCCGAACCTCTAGTTGGCTCGGACGTCTTCTTCTTTGGCCCTTTTCGGGGCTCCGTAATGTTTTTCCCGTCAACTGCCTTAATGGCAGTTACGGGCTTCTTCGCGCTTGGGCCTCCCCCAAGCTCGCCATCGGCGCACTTCGAGCTGGTAATATCTGCGAGCTACTGTATCCCCGAAGTAGCCAGAGCCTTTGTGATGGCCACAAAGGTAGCCGTTTTCTTATTTTTCGGCCCACGTTTCTGCAAGGAAAAAGGCAAACGATTTAGCAATCTATTTGCGTGGGAAAGCAAGCACGAGCAAGTAAAAACTTAACCTTTCTCCAAAAGTGCTAGAAAAGTGGCCTTATCCCAACAAAAGTCATACGCTTTCAGGTGAGGAAGCGTAAGTAGCTCGTTAATGTTTTGCTGATTGTCCGAAAGATCTCTAAAAAGCTACAGCCTCTATAAGCCCGTAGTTAGAAGATAACTCTGCTCGACATTAATTGCAAAAACAAAACAGGACGATCAATTAGAATGTATAGCTTGGGAACAATCCTCGCACGAACATGGGAAGCTCGAGCCTTACTCACTTCCGCAATGAATACACCAGTCTCCCGGGCTTTGTAGAAAAAGAACAATGAATCCTAGTGTGGAACTTTCTTCGAGACGTCGACCAGTCTATTGAAACGTACTCTCCTCGCTTTGGAAAGATAGTACGCCTAGTCTTACCCTTTTTTGAGCCTTTACAAGTGGATGAGCTCTTTGACAGACGGCTCGCCCCAGTCAGCGATCATGTACACGATGTACATTGCGATAATGATCTCATAAGAATTGGCCGTTAGTTGAAGAGGAACGATGTCGAATCGCCTCAACACGTTATCGATGAAGTAGTGCGGGGGAATGGATACCCCACACCTAAGGAGAGTCTCAGAGGTGGCTACCCATCCATGTGAAGGGTTTTTCTAAGAATATCCCCCCGGAACCATCAAATTAAGTTGCAGTGCATAGACCGCTCTTATGAGTTCAAGATCCCTGAGGGTGATTGAAGATTGTGGTTCCTTTCGTAGCTTATGGGCTGGAGACGGTGGGGAGTGAGCTAGTTGAATCGAAGCACGATCGGACGAGTCCACAATATCGGGGTCTGAGCTTCGAGAGACGAATTCTTCAGAGACCCCAAGAGACACATCCCCAAGGGCTGCTGAGCCTACCGGCGAATTGAACATTCGGTCTATGGTACGACTATTAGAGGAAGACATGGTTGTAGCTCGCTTCTGGGTACTTGAAAAAAGAAGGAAACATGTGTCAGAACTCGAACAAATCGACGACCATTCCACACTCGCTTCTATTTCAGGCACCCGAGATAGCTCGCACAATACAACGAAGGTACGCGACCTACCCAGGATATCGACAGCCACTGCATTAAACCTCTTTAAAACCTGAGACTGCCGGAGACACAACAAAAACCTTACTAAAACCTTAAAACATCCAATGTGGCCACTACAGTAGCCACCTTTTGACGTAAAAATCAGAAAAACAGAAGAAAATAAGGAAAAGAGCCTTACCGGAATAAGAAAATGTTGGGAACTCATGAGAAAGACCACCACAATGACGTAAGAATAACGGTGAAGGAGAACTAGAGTCAGTATAACTTTTGGAGTGACGATTCTGAGGTTTTTCGTCACCTTTTATAGTGGTTTGCATGGGAGACGAAGGGGCGAAGTTTAATCGTGGCCGTCGATTTATAGTCGATCTTGACCCTTCAATGATCGAGCAATCTCAACCCATAGACGTGGCCACATGTCGACCATCCGCGAGGAGCGACGAACCCTCAGATTGCTATAATAATAACCGTCACCGCACGTCGCCTCGACTTCGCGTGTGAACAACTGTCGTTGCCCACGCGCGATGATACGTAACTAACAAAGGCTGTCGCATTTAATGCGACACCACCACGCATAAATTACCTGTATGCCTTGACTGCTCATATTCTGAGTTTTGACAAGTACCATGAGGAATAAAGATCCAAGTGTGAGGTACGTCGGCCAAGCACAAGGTCGATCATGGGGGCCCGATCGGACACGCACTCGGAGACTCTTGTCGAAGCTGAACTTGACATCAGATCGAGCAATAGTCTTTGAAGCTCGAAACGAGCATCGAACACTAGGGGGTAAATGTTATGTGTGAGTTTTCTGCCAAGCTCTGGCCAATTCTAGGATATAGCTCGACTCAGAATGAGCTCGACAACTATGATTAATCGATCCAACATAAGCTCGTCGAGCTATAGCTCGACTCAGCATAAGCTAGTCGCGAATAATTCAATCAATCCACAGATTACTTCAGATCCCAGATATTGTGGGAATGACTGTATCAACAGTAATCATTGCACAATCACAGCGCCCTGTCGCGAGGATATTAGAATTATGATTCGAATAAGTTGTAATCCCTAAATTTTGTTTTTTCCTTCGTACCAATCTTGTATATAAACCCTCTCAGACAATGAGGAGGGAGTTACGAATTTCAGATAAAAAATCGCATTGTAAGCTCTCACAGCAAATAAAAAAACACAGTGGATGTAGGCTGTTAACCTGGCTGAACCACTTTAAAAATCTCTTTGTTCTTAGTTCATTTCATTCATATTCATCACTGATTTTCACTAATCACGCACACATCGATTCCGATCCCGGCAAGGTCGATCGGATCACGCTAGTTGGTGCAGAATTCTGTATCAACAATATACAATTAATTTTCAATTTTGTCTTTAAATGTGTTAACATAGTGAAATTTTTGGCCTATGGTGAAAACTCTATATGAGGTATTTTCGTATCTAATAATAAAAAAAAAAAAAAAAATTATGTTAATTAAAAACTATTTTCTTTATATTTTTTAGATACAAATGGTTTAATTTTGTAATACTATCTACTTTTCAATGGATAACATAGCTGATGGATTCAATCTTTCCTATCTAGAATTAAAAATTGATCACATGTAAAATTATAATAAAATAAACATACAATGGAAATAACGATTTACAACAATGAGCAATATTATAAGATAAAAGAAATTGGAATTTGACTAAAATTATTGTGGTGATGATATTGTAGATTCCTTTATTTGTGGAGAATCTAGAATTAAGAAAATTTATGATTAATTAATTTAACAGTGAAAGAGACTAATGCAAAAGTTTAAACAAGTCAATTAGCTCTACGCAATTGCCAATCGTGAATCAAATGTGTTTTTCATGCTAAATAAATTTTTTTACCTCAAATAAACCATAAGCCAACTCTTGATTTTAATAAAAAAAATCTCAGATTCAACAAGATTTGATTATGTTCATCTTATACACTTATACTCATAATTAATGGGTGTTGATTATTTTTTTTTTTTTTTTTTAAAGTTGCACTTAAACTGTTGGAAAAACCAAAAGAAATAACAAAATAAATTAATTAAGCATGAAACAAGTGAAAATTGTTTCTTAAACTATTATAATTATAGAAATAGACGTTACAAACATGCCATGCACGTTGTTTCTTAAACGTGATAGGCAATATAAAACCCTAACACCATTAATTACATTAATTAAATTAATTAATTAATTAATTGTTGTTCTCATCTTTTGATTAGGATTTAGATTTGGTAGCTAATTTACCATAATTTTAAAGTCAATCCCTATTTTTAGAAGGCAAATCCGTAGCCATAAATCTTCTCCATCGATCCCTCTCTCTTCTTCTTCTTCTTCTTCTTCTTCTTCTTCTTCTTCTTATTCATATTCATCCTCTTCTTATGGATCTTCCTCCCTCTAACTCTTATCAATCCATATTTGACAGGAACTTTCACTCTTTTTCTTTCATACTTAAGGCGAAATTCAAATATACACTAACCCTTTTTTTACTCTTAATTTCTTCTGTTGTTGTTTTTATTCTTTTAAGCTCTTTCGAAATCGAGCCTGAGTCTCTTTTTCGTTTGAGTTTCTGGTCTCAAATCTTACCAAACAATAAAAAATCATCGGTAGGAGTTTGTGATTACTCTTATGGAAAATGGGTTCGTGATGAGTCTTATCCCCGTCAATCGTACGACGAAAACTGCCCGTTTCTTGATCCTGGTTTTCAATGCCGTCGGAATGGCCGGGAAGATGGAGAATATCTCAAATGGCGATGGCAACCGCAGGGCTGTGATCTTCCAAGGTATTTTTTTGATGCATGGTTGTGGTATGCATGCACGTGACTAGCACGTCCATTTCGGTCCTTGTGTTTCAAGTTTTTGTCATGGGGTTAGATAGAGACACCTCTTTGAAAGGAGTAGTGGATGAATAACTTTTATTAAATGTCAACATATGTAGTTTGATTAAAAGTGAGTTGGTATTTTCATAGACAGGTAGGCCGGTTGATTAATACTGGCAAGTCCACATTTAATTTGAAGCCAATAAAAGTCATGACTTCTTGTTGCCAGGCTGCTGAGATATATGTCTATCAGTCTGTACATGAAAATAAACAACTTAAATCATTTATTCATTCATCTCATGTCCTCTAAATCACCATTACTTCCCTTATTTTGGTAAGTCATAGTATGTATAATTATAATGTTGTACAATACAAATCAATATTCGGTTGTTTTAACGCGTGCTTTATGAACATGTTAACATCACTAACAGACATAATATTTGTTTATTTCAATGTATTTTATGTACATAAAGAAAAAAAAATTTAAATATATTGATTAGTTAAATATTTTGTCTATTAGTAATCTTAACGTGTATCTTAAGAAGATATATGGAGACAACCCATCAATATAATACAATGTCATGTTGAATTTTGTATTATCATATTGTATAGTTCTAATTAATATAATATAATGTCTAATATGATTTTTACACTGTACAAGTATTTATAGTTAATCATATTGTATATCCAAGTATTTATAAGAGAATTAAGTTAACAAAACGTTATTCTCCACTTTTAAACTTTATATTGAATTGGGACTAAGCTGAAGTTGGTACGGGAAAATAACCATATAAGCGTATTTAACATCTAGACTCTAGTGTACGGAACTTAAAAGCAATTCAACTTCCTGTCTTTTGGTCATCTCTTATTATTGTATTTGCTTTGTTCCTGCAAATCCCAGATTCAATGCCAGTGATCTTTTGGAACACAGCCGGAATGGTCGTATCGTGTTTGCCGGTGATTCGATTGGGAGAAACCAGTGGGAGTCCTTCGTTTGCATGCTTGCACAGGCAGTTCCCAACAAGTCTACAATATATGAAGAAAATGGAAAACCCATAACCAAACACAAAGGCTTTCTCTCTATGCGGTTTCAGGAATATAACATGACAGTCGAATATTACAGAGTACCTTTCCTAGTCGTCATCGGTCGCCCACCACAAAACTCATCACAGGAAGTTCAAAGGACCATTAGGGTCGATGAGTTACACTGGTTTTCCAGGAAATGGATAGGAGCAAATGTCCTAATCTTCAACGATGGGCATTGGTGGAATGAAGATAAAACTTCAAAGATGTATGAACCATTACTTCCCTCACATAAATTTTCTAGGTCTCAACTCTCTTACAGGAAATTAATGGCATGTTGTGTCTTTAGGGGCATCTATTTTCAGGAAGGAGGGAAAATAAATACAACCATGGATGTGATGGAAGCATTTCGAAGGTCTCTGCAAACACTGAAGTCGTGGGTAATAAAGAACCTAGATCGGGAAAGAAGTCACACTTTCTTTCGAAGCTACTCTCCGGTACATTACAGGCAAGAATTAAATATCTGTGCATTTTAGTTAAAATACCGAACATAAAAATAAATTGTTCTAGTAGACATCAAAAATAAGTTTTAACCTCTTTATATACATTCAATCAAAGAGGGTAAGAAGAATGGTTATATTTTAGAGTACGCAGTATTTGTCAGCAAGAACAGCCAGAATTAGCTTTACATTTGAACTTTGCAGGAATGGCACATGGAATAAAGGCGGTTTCTGTGATAGAGAGAGAGAACCGGAAACAATCTACACAAGGCTTGGAGCTGAGGCCCTCAATAATCATTTCATTTCAGATGTAATCAAGCAGATGAGAAATGAAAACAGGAAGGTTCAGTTCTTAAACATTACATATCTGACAGAGTTCAGGAGCGACGGTCACCCCTCGTTCCATCGTGAGCCAGGCACTCCTACTAATGCTCCGCAAGACTGCAGCCATTGGTGCCTACCTGGAGTGCCAGACACATGGAATGAGCTTCTCTATGCTTACCTATTATCAATGGAATTCAAAACAAAGTGATTTTACCTGGGCAGAAAAATTACCTTGTATTGAGAGTTTGATTCAATTTTAGGGATGTATTGTAACAAACTGTGCTGGTGCTACTCATACTACTTCACAACATTTTCATCGGGGTCCACTTCACTGGTTTCCATTTCCTTAACTTTATCAAGCTGCCTCAAGAGATCCAACCTTTCTGGTCCATACGTGGAAGGTATCTGTTTGAACAACACAAAGTGGCTTTGCGATAAGTGTGGATTTGAAATCTGAAGAAGAATTTCCAACAAAAGAGCAGGTAGGGTGAAAACACGTACCAATGCTGGCACATATCTCTGAATAGCAGCCAACATGGCTGCATGACCAACTGCAGTAACCTGTGGCACAGAGGGTATCCTCAAGATTATGTCATAATGATCAATGGTGAAGAGACTGTAAAATAAAAATAATGTTTTCCTTGATCAAATATTTTATGCATGGATTGGCACAAGCCTAAATTAGAACTTCCATATATAAAATCATTCTTGTCTACTATTTTACTGCTTCTTGGCAGTAATAAACTAATGTGTCCATCTATTAAGGAACTGTACAACAGGGTCTGTTACAGCCATGTGCTAAAAGTTAACATACCAAAAGGCCAGGATGTGGTGCGTGGCATTTAGATAAGCTAATTCCAAATGAGTACAAGCATCGAGAACCTAATGACCCACCACAATGAAACTTGTCTAAATCTGCCTTACAGGAGGTGTTCAAAAGCTCTATTAGACAGTTGAACTTCCCAAATTATTAAGATTTAAGAACTTAATCTGAGAACCCAAGCAGATAGGTAATGGAAAAGTGTTTTAACACATAAATCGTACTCAAATTAATGGATCAATGATGGTCCTTTTGCTTCAATATGAACAAAAAAGTAAACTCACATAATCGGGATGAAGATTTAGAAAATGAAGCATCACACAGCAACTAAAGAGATGAGGAAGAAAAATGAGTATAAGCAGAAGATCAAGAATAAGAATTTTACCGGCAGAAGCATTAAAACACCAATAGGTACTACAGATGCTAAGTCAGTGAGAGTTCGCCGGAGAGCTTGCTTTTCTTTCTCTGTTAATTCATCTCCAACCAGTGCCCTCCTAAGCAACACCGTGGCAGCAGCAACATCAATAGCCAGAAGTTGAGTTCCTTGCCAGACATCCTGCTCATTAATTCACAACATATACCCCTAAGAACAGGCGATCAAGGTAAAGAGCCAGAAAACTCTAAATTCAGAGATCAACTTCAAGAATAATCATCACCAAACATCAAAGAAAGCGCCCATATGTGGACAAGTTAAGGCTCAATTCTCAATAATCACCTCAACAAAGGAAATAAAGCTTAATAAAAGCAAACACTCATCTCAGGGATTCCTAAAAGTTGAGAACAAACGCAAAATTTGCAACCATAGATGCATTAATGGGCACAAATATAATGGGGTGTTAACAAATGGTTTTAAGAGTTTCCACCTTTTCTTTTCATACTCCACTTCCCCAATGCAGTTAGCACAATCATCTATTTCAGCTTTAATATTTAAAACTAAATCAAATTTCTTTTGTTTGGATTAAAGCTAAAGCTACAATATAACACTATCAGACGACAATCATCTTTTGATTGGTGGAAATTCGTAAGATATTCATACCGTGCTAGTTTCTTTTAGTTTGTCAATTGATTTTTCAATGATATTTTCTTTCTTCTGATCCTGGACCAATTGAGTGTCTCTAGCTTCATCAGTGTGGTTAGCACTATCATTCATAACCTTGACATCCTGCAAAAGGAAAAATTATAATTAGTCAGTTAGAATGTGCTGCCAACATCATAACAATATCAAGTCAAAAGTAAAAACACATTCCTCTCACCCTTCCCACTAACAGACTTTTTTTAAATAAAGCAACAGAACTTATGCTTGAATGATATGCCCTCTTTTGGTAATAGCAGTCCCCAAGGCAAAATAAAGAGGGCATTATCTAGGTGTCAAGACAACAATGATTTACTAAAAAAACATCAACAATTTGGTATAGATATCTCAAAGTTTATGTCTATACACATCACCAAATCCTGCACAAGCTTCAGATTTAGGAATTTGGTAGCGATCATATATTTCCCTACCAGTCTTGTTGAAGATCAGAGCAGATTGTGTTATACTTACTAAATAAAGCAAGTCAGACTATCAATCTTGTAACTCAAAATCCTCAGGGTTCATTAAGTTACAATGCCACAGAAAATTGGGGGAGACCAAGATGCCAAGAAAAAAAATTGTTTATCTGAGAAAGACAAACAATGGGGGAAATCATAAATGAAATTCATATAATGTCAAATAAATTAATCAGTAGAATATCCCAAGAGGTATGACACATGGTGTAGGGTTCTAGGATTAGTATATGAAACTGAAATTTATTGTTTATCAGGTGCAAATTCGTAAATCAACCTACAAAACCAATTGGCATATAGGAATATTCAATCCAAATAGAAGAGACACCAGAAGGGATACATATATTCCACTAGGCCAATTCTCTTTAAAGTCACAAAAGGACTATTATTAAAGGAAATGCATATAAAAATATCAGAATATTGCAAAATTGAAAAATACAATGAATATAACGCATTGTAATATTACATAGAATAAGCTCCTTGCCTTTTCTCATAAAGTATGGTATTCAAAATGACACCTCTAATAATATAACTAAATCCAAAACATTGTATGAAAAAACTTGGTTCTCAAAATTATGGGATATACCTCCTCATTTTCTGACCGATCAGCACTTCTTTGAACTCTTTTCTCAAGTTCTATTAGCTCATTTCTTAGAAGTTCAAAGCGGCGAATTTCATTGGACTCTGAGTTTGCAACATCTATGTTTGAAGTTGTCAGCTCAATATATTCATTTCCCTGCACACACCAACCAGTCCAGCTATTTTTGTTTTAACAAAGCTCACCAACTATTAACAGAAAAATGATATTTGAATTTCATAAACCAAATAAAATTAAACGAAGTTTGGTCTACAGCATCAACATTATTATCCCATGAACTGAAGAAAAACTTCTGCAGCTGATAAATCCTCATAAAAGCACTCCAAAGCAATGTACAGGTAGTACTAAGCTTCTTAAGTACGTTTTATTTACTTATCCGAGAAAATTACATGTGAAAGGAGCTTCTTTCAACTTCAACTGAAGTGATTAGTCACTCCACAATGGAGAATTTGGGATAAATGACTACTTAGTAGGAAAGATGCTCTAACAATATCTAGACTTTGGCGATTATAGGTTATATGGAAAGAAATATACAGTACATTTCCTATTTATATAAGCAGAACAGAACATTTGGCAAGTAATCTCAAAAGGCTGAAAGAAAAATGTTAAGATAAATCACAAGTCATTAATAATCACTTTCGATACTTGAGCATATAGTTGATATTAAGAATTCGAGGGACAATAGCAATATAGGAAAACTTCATCAATATTCTAGGGAAGTTTCATCTATTAATTGATAAAACATTGAAAACTCCAGCGAAAGGATACGTTGTGGCTTTACTAGCTTGTACTACCAAGAGGCAATCAAGCCAAGTTTATACATATACTAGCTCAAAGTCTCAAGAAATAAGAAGCATACACAAACAGTAAGCATATTATCATGAATGGAATTCAGAAAGATAGTCTAATGTCAAAAATGATCAGATTGTAATCCATACAGTAAAGATCAGACCAAGAGATCAATGGCATTAATTTTCATGATAGATCTGTATTGATGCAGGCAGTAACCAGGACGCTCTGACACAAGAATTTCTAGATTTCAACTAATCCAACGGGCAACAGACTTCTAAAAATAATTAAAGAAGTACACAATAGGATACTGAAATAATTATGGCAAAGACAACAATGCTAAATGACTTGTAAGGAGACCAAGCATACATATTCATCAACAACGGATAACTCAGACTCAGGCTTCCTGGTGGGAGGGCGCATAATGAAGCTCAACAATCCACGAGATTTACTGAAAAGAAAAAAGTAAATTAGAAAAAATAGCAGTTCAATGTGGCATAAAAACAATGCCCTAAACAGGAAGGTTTAAGCATGTTGGCAACTGCACAAACTTCATACCTCTTGGCCCTATCTTGCATTAAGTTAGTACTTCTTCTCTTTTTGCCCTTCAAGTATATTTGCTGTTCGCCAGTAGAAGACCGGGTATCACTGTCATCATCTCCCTGGATGACCAGTGTAACAATGGCAATAAGAAATATTTTCATACTTCAAAAAAGATACTGAATGTACATAAATGAGCCCCATAAATGGAAAATTTGTGAAACACTATTTTCTTTTTGCTTTCTTTTTGTTCTTAATTATTCGGATGAAGTATTAAAATATTGAATATATGGACAATTGTTTTTAGCATCACACTTTGAAGAAGTGTAGGAAAAGTCACATGAGCAATCGGACTATTAATAGCAACATCAAGTTTCTAAAGAGGATGTATTGGACCTAGTGGGTTCCTGGTCTTCAGGTATATGACTAACAATTTATTCATTGAAATCATGTTAGTGATAGCAATAAAAGTCACTGACAGATTATCGAATGCTGTTATCTTGAAGTACAACTAATATTGACTTTTAAGAGAAAATGAATGTCTCAACTGGAAAAATAGCAAATAAAGAATGTTTTTGGGTGCATGATTGTAAAATAAAACAAAGTGATTAATACCTGCTTGAGAGATGCTGCTTTTGCTCTGAAAGATGCCTCTAGGAACTCAGTCTCTTTCTTAAGTTTTCTTATTTTCTCAAGGTCAGAACAAGCAGCTTTCAATTGCTCTTTTCCAGATGTAGAACTTGCCAAATGCAATTCTTGAAGCAATTTTTCGAGTCTTATCAAAGCTTCTTCAACACTCTCCAATGCCTAACATTGAATGTAAATGACACCACATAATCAGAATAAAAGGACATAGCAGAGGGACTGGTGCATAGGATTGATAGACCCATATATGCATGTTAAACACCAAACACCAATACTGAAAGGCCAGCGATATATAACATATTGCAGTAGGCAAAATTTGAGACATCTTAAATCTTGAAACTGATGAATTCAGCATTAATAGTCATTCTTCCAAATATATGTAAATAAATACAACTGCTAGGAGTTCTTTAACTGATACTTAATTTTAATATCAAATCCAAAAATCATGTAGTGCAGTAGACCAACACAGCAGTTCATGTACCATACTTTCTGATCAGAACCTTTTAATTTCTGAGTGTTTGAACAAGATTTTGTTTCCTGATGGAAATTAATTGAACCCTTAGTTTACATATTTTAGAGAACCCTTAGTTTACATATTTTAGAGAAAATAGCATCAAATGGTCCCAAAAATCCGCAACAGCACATGGAAAAATAAATAAAATAAGAAGGAAATAAGACACCACGAGCATAAATGCTAAGCAATGATGCTCAGCTTGTGAAGGATTTTATTGCATATACGTATGTCCTGGATGTCCTTCCACAGAAACCAACAATTAACTTCCAGCCGTTTAGAGGAGGTAGTGCCTTTCCAGTTGTTTTTTATGATTATTATTATTATTCCTAACATAAAGTCTCCACAATTTCATCAGATCAATTTATTTAACCAATATAAAAACCTAAAAGCACACCAAAGTTCCAACTACAATTTCAACAACTTAGCTAAGTTAGCCTTTACAATGTGATGGAAAAATCTTCCACAAATATAGCAGCCCAAGAAACACATCATCTGATTAAACAACGATGCTACTTCACAACTGTTAAGCTTTGTTTCAAGAATTATTTTAAAGAGTAATTTATAATGCACAGTTGATGACTAATTTATCAGCTAGAATGCTGGTATTGACATTTTGAAATCCCTTGCTAGATTTTAGCCAGAAGAGACATAACAAAATTCTGAATTTCACATTAACATGATCCTAATAAAATATGGTAGATTTTTAAATGAATATATTTTAAGGGAAAAGATCAACCTTATCAAAAGAATCTGAATCTTTCTCAGCTGGTGAATGAATTCCAGATTCAGTGCTCTCTGTCATCTCATTTCTGCATGGCATTTTCTGAGTAAGGATTAACTGAAAGCACTAACAATTAAAAAAGCATAATGTTCCTATAATTGTGACACTTATTTAACAAGAGAAAAATGGGGTTACAAGATTTTCCATACTACAGAGTTCAAATTAATAAACAACAACAATAAAAGCTCTTGAAAAAAAGAAAGAAACCACCGCAATACAAAATTGGTTCATGAAATTCCAATAGAAGTTTATCAATTTAACAACACTGCCTCTTAGAATCTTATCCCAACTATAATAGAATCTTCCTAGGACTCTCCTCTTACTCTCAGTGGTTAAATACAACCACCCCCAAACTAGTAAAGCATTCTGATAGCGCTTCAAGTATCTAGCAAGTTGTAAAATATTGATGTGTAACTGATATTTCATTGACCAGCTCACACATTCAGATAATATATTACTGATTCAGTATCATATCCCTGAAAGAAATAGTGAACCTATGTGTATATGAGAGAAAGAGAAAGAGAGAGAATTATTAAAAAAAAAAACCTCACTTTGACATGCCAAGTTCTTTCATGCAGTCCGTCAACTTGTTATGCCTAGACATTAAAGACGGAAGATTGTTAAAATTACTTTATTTATATTTGATCCTGCATTGTTCTATAAATAATGAACCATAAGCTCAATTACCCCCTAGACAAGAATTTTGCTGCCTTAACATTGGAAGGGTTCTCCAGCCATTTACTGTATTTAATAAAGCTCTGCATCCAGTGAGAACAAACATCTAATACTTGGGGGATAGCTTCAGCATTAGGGGGACCTTCTTGTTTACTTTTGTGGACATGGGACTGTCTTGGGGTGCCAGAGTTACCAGGATAAAAAGGAAGCCAATCTAGCTCTTCACAAACTACCTGTTGATTGAAAAGCATAATGAGTTACAACACTTCAACATGAAGCATGTTTATGTGATGGGAATAACCATACATGCTGACCTCCACATACAATTGATATGAACTGATTGATGAAAGTTGAGGATAGTATAACACACTGCCTCCAATAAGGTACCTACATCAAGGAACCAAACACTAGTATAAACAGAAACCATATGACACAACAATAGATCTGAAAGAAAAGAAACTTGTGATATACCAAAAATTACCTAATGAAGCCTTCAAGAGGATCGTCTATGACATCAAATCCATTTACAGATAAAAAGGACTGTGTACTTCTGCCTAAGGCAATAAAGAATCCAAATATTGCCAAATCTCTCTCCAAAACCTGCAATAAATCATTGTTTACTTTCAATAACAGGTTCCACGCATTTAACACATTGATAGTGCATCCACGCAAAAGTGTACAGGAATTCAGCATTGTCACCAGTCATCTATCATGTTAACCGTTTTATTAAAAATTGATTTTTAATTTTAACTTTTCCAAGTGGAGTAAGAAGATTCAATAATATAGTGTTGGAGGAGAAACATACTGTTTCCTTTTACACTTGTAGAACATTTCTATATTCTCTTTTCCTAGTCAGGCCTACCAGAATAGATAAACCTACAGAAATAATCAGTGGAAGAAAAGTAATGGTTAGGGAACATCCAGAGATTGCATGCTGCAGTTTAAGCATTTTGGCACATATGCATATTTGTCACGAGAATTTAATTAAAATCAAAATGTATGGAACAAATAGAAGATGAATGGGATCACAACAGTTCCTAATTTATCTGCTACTCTTCTTCCCTTTTCTTCATCCTTACATATCCTAACCGTTATTCATACGAGATAACCAACAGCCTATATTGGTGATTATTTTGACTATCAATAAAATCTCCTCATTATAATATATTTATGTTTCAGGGATGTGAGATTGAGGTCTAACACTTCAGTTGTCCAAGGAGTATATCAGTATCAAACATATCCTGGTTCAAACTTTTCATTCAATAAGCCAGCATTTGAAGGCTTGGCAAACACACAGATTGTCTCTAAAAGCTGATCACTAACCTCAATGCTTTCGGATGTTGTCAGTCTTGACCATATTTTCTCCCTATCTATAGCTCGCTGAAGCAGCTCCTGTACAAGATCAACCCAAAAAATCACCTCTTCAGAACCCCGATCATTTTTCACTCTACATGTTGAAGCCCGAGGACCAAAATGGACAAGAAATTCTCTGCCGAGACCAATATCCTTTACAGAATAATAAGCTTCGCGTATGGGAATGATATCAACCAACATGTCCATCAATCTACCAGTTATATCTGGAATCATGGAAAAGAACTGAGAGCAAGAAACTTTGGCTGGACCAAGCTTTGTGATTGCAGCAATGCAGGTCAATGCAAGCATGAGGAGTGAAATGTCGCTGGCATTTCCTGAGCCCAAGGACAAACCTTTCCCAGTCCTGAATTCAAATTTAAAAGTAACATTGTTACCACAAGAACTTTTCAATCATCAATAGATTTATAAACTTCAACAAGAAGTAACATGGACGTAGAAACACACAGAGCAGTAGCAGCAGCAAAACGCTGGTCCTCTTCAAAATAATTCACAAAGGATGTCACCACCACTGGAATTAGCTCAGACCAAAACCATTCATAAGCTTCAGGTTGCTTGGCTGACAGTTTATCTCTAATTAAGCTCTCCAGAGGAGCAGATTGTCGCAATAAGCTGCAGCAGTAAAATGGTAAAATCAAATTGATCAGATCAAAGGACTAATTAGATCTCACACTAACAAATAATCTACAAATAGCATCAAATGGAAACACATATAAATCAACATTACAATCAGATTTTACTTTAAAGAAAAAAGGGGATAAACACAGCCCATAACTGCACAAAATCATTGATAGTCCCACTGACTAGCAAAGTGCAAGTTTTTGCTGTGGTTAGGATAATTAGAAAATGAATGTCAGTGATGCTCGTTTCAAAATTCTGAAACTTCGTAATCAAACTTCCAAATAACTGAAACTTGAAAGACAATGAATTAATGGCAATAATGATGTAACATATAAATAAGCATCAGTACTCAAATAGAGAAACACGTATCATATCCTTGTATCATCAAAAGGATGGGAGCTCAGTAAGACCCACTAAGCAAAAGTTCTTGTTAGGAGAGTTTCTGATAAATGATGGAAAAGTAAAAGTTTTGGACAGACAAAAGGCTGAAATGTTAAATGCCAATGAGAAATGAGGACTGATGGTCTCAAGTACAATATATTCACTACCTTCTTTGGACAAAAACATATGTATCCCTGTCTCTATCATCACCCCGGGATGAAATCTCACTTGCAGCTTGCAATAAGGAATATGCAGAAGCCTGAAAATTAATGAAACTCCATAAATTCTAAATGATGTTTGCAACTAAATAAAGCAAAGAATGGACAAGTTAAAACCTTGGCTTGTGAATTAGCACAAATGGTTCACAATCCATTCCCAGCAGCAGAAGAAAAAAACAAGCAAAATAGATAAATAAATAATAGTGTTAATGTTCTATTGCAGTCCACCTAATCAAACATATAGAATTTACGTGAGAGAAATTTCAAAACAACCTGAAAACATGTTAAGAAACAAGTCTACCAAAGAGAAGCAATGGCTCTTAAAACAAGGTTTTAGTAGCAAAAGTGCCTACAATTTACTCATTGGGCAATGGATAAGCTTTTAATGGTTATTTGGTCAAACTGAAAATCATGAAAGAATAACGTAGATTTTCTTTAAGTTTTTTTTCCCCCTAACAAAACAAAATCAAATATAACCAAACAAATAACACTTTGTTTTTCCAAATCTTAGAAGAATAGTAGCCTAGTTAAACAAAGCAAAATAGTGACGATCAGATCATCAACCATATTATACAGAAAATATCAAACCAAGAACATAATTGAAATAAGAGATATAGTACAGTGGTTGTTACTTTCCACTAGTTAATACAATCAAATAATATAAACAATGTGGTCTCAAATCCTAGCATAAAGACTCAAAAACATCAAAGACAAACAGTAACAGGTTAAACAATTAACAGAAGAAATATGAATAACAGATTCTTACAATTTCCGACCCACATACAAATCAATGGCATAATAGAACAGGCACGAGACAATGAGGTAAGGTTTGTCGTCTATAAACGAGAACATGAAAATCATGGGAGTGCATCTTCTCACAAGAAATACACATCAACAAATACAGCCAAATGGCAATGCTTTTTCCAAAAAAAAAAAACTACTAAGGAAGTCACAAAGTGATGTCAAACACTCAAAACTTTTTCAATTACAACTTATGGATTTCTTAAGACAAACATATAACAAAATGTGTTGCATTGTGGAGATGAAATGCAAACTTGTATGCCGCAATCAGTATATAATATATAGTAACTATATGAAACACTGCATGCTTGTCTTTGAAGCACCAAAACCTAATGTATTGTTAAACAATAAGTTTCAAAAGTTTGTAGAAAAACCTGATAAGAAAGTGCTTTTATCCATGCATTCCGATCTACACCCAGCCAAGCTGTTGATAGCCAAGGCAAGTTTGACAATGAGCCCTGCTCTTTAATAGCCAGCTCGAAAACTCTGGCTGCGTCATGTAAAGATTGAACAAGTCCATCACAGTAATCATTGCCTTGCAGTGATTGATTTAGTTTGACCCTCAATTCTTCAACATTGGTACTGGTACTTGCTTGGGGACTCCCATTGACAGTTACACCATCATCTGAAGAAGCAAGGAGCAAGAAATGTCCCATTCTTCTTGATTTACAATAGTTCGCAAAAATTTTCCTACAACCCACCAAGTGGTGATTAAGACTATAATTTCCTTTCTCTAACATAGCAAGTCTCAGAAGGTTTCTCTTCCTTGCATTGCCACAGTTACTCAATAGGTAATCCAACCCAGCCCCTCTTCTACAGGAAATACGTGTTCTGATCGAATTTCGTGACAGCCATGGATTTGACGAACTGCAAATACAAATATCAAGATTAAGCTATGATTAAAGGTTGTCTCAGCCGTAGGATTTAAGCAAACAATGCTTGTCTTTTAAGACTACTTCAATGGGCTTTTAAAGCTTGCATCAAAACATCTTATTTCTTTCTTTATTCCCTTTATTAGGTTTCCCTAATCCATTCTATAACTATATAAGCAATTAGTCAATGGATTTGTTCATAACGTCCCTCCCATGACCTTGTTTTCAACAAACTAGGACCAAAAAATAAGACCTTTTTCTTTCTATTATAACCGAAACAACATGCTTGCAGGTAACACATAAGATGATCAATGGAGAAGCAATCTGTAATACCTAATTAAATCACAACATTAAAATAACAGCCACTATAATAAGCATACTCCTGTTTGGTTAGTGAGAAATTCACGGAAAAGTAACTAACAGCTGTTAGATCCCATTTTTCAAACACATTTTCAGCATTACAATTCAAAAAAATAAAATAAAAACATAGAAAACGTTTTTAGTATCGTAGCCAACAAATATCATTTAGAAAACACTAAATTCACACTAATATGTTCCAATGTTTTTGAAAAAAAAAAAAAAGAAAAGAAAAGAATAATTTAAAAAAAAAAAAAAAAGACAAAGCTATTCCTTTACCCCTCCAAATTATTAGTAACAGTCAATCTTTATTAGCTCTAAATCTTCAAAACATAAAATTCATTTCAAATTTCAATTAAAAACTGTAATTCAAAATTAATTTATAAAACGATACATAATAACAGCACTAATTAATTCAAAAATCAAAGACTGAGAGCTTAATTAAAAACCGAAATTAAGAAAAAATAATTAGGAAGTGAGAGTACCTAGAAGAGACGAAAGAATGTTGATGTAACTTAACGGCCATGTAACAGAGAGAAAATCAGCAGGAGAGTAGATGTTTGGTAAGCGGGAAAATGGAGAGGAAAGTTGAGGAGAGTGAGGGAGAACAAAGAAAGAAAGGGTGACGTGGCAGAGAGAGTTTTATCCAAATACGTGGTAAAACAAATGATCACATAACAGATATGGCCTGTCTCTCTGAGAGTTAGGAGGAGTCGTCGAGATTTTGTGTGATACGGTGTGCAATGTGTATGGTCTTCAGTTCTACTTATGGCTGTTGTTGCTGATAGAGTCACCAGCTGGTGACATTTGTAGGCCACATAATCGTTCCACCTTAGAAATAGTATGTGTTGGTACTTGGTAGACCTATCAGTCGGCCCAATAAAAATATGGGCCTGGGCCGATCACGACACCACGGCCCAACTTGGGTTTTAACGGATTTAGAATTTTTATTTTATAATTAGAAAATTTAAAGAAAATTCTCAAATTATTAAATCAAGAGAATAACACATGGCACTATTCCACTGGGTCATTTATATAGGTAAGACTGTCCCATGTGAATATTTCTGTTAAATTAATATTGTAATTTTTGTAGAAAATATATATATTTTAATAAGTTAATCCTACGTTCTGTGATAAAATAACAAAAATCTCCTTAAGGTTTTGAAAATAACAAAAATTTATTATTATTCAGGTTTAAGTATTAAAATAAACCATAAAAAAGTAATTTGATAATATTTACAAACTTACAATAACTTAAATTTTAATAATTTATTAATTCCTCCATTTCAAAATGAAAGTCGTTTTAATCTTATTATTTTTTTTCAAAATAAATGACGTTTACCAAAAAGTTACGCAATCCTCTCTCTCTTTCTAAAGGAATTGCCCTGTCTCCTCTCTTTTGCTTTTTCTCTGACCCTCATCTCCTCTTGCACTTTTTCTTTCTCTCCAAAATAAATGATGATGCTGGATAATCTAAGTGATTAACGCATTGGAGGAGAGAGAAATTCGTTTACATTCAAAAAATTAGTTTATTAAAAACTATGCAATTGCTTAAAACCACTTTTATTTAGAAAGAAAGAGTAACAATTTAGTTATTATTTTAAAAATCTTAGGAAGGTTTTTGTTATTCTACCATATCTCAAAAGGTATCTATGTCTTTAATCCAACTTAATTTGATAAATTCAGAACGTATAAATAGCGTTTTCTAACATTAAACAACAAAAGAATTCTATGTATTCATTAAAATTGGATTAAATAATAAAATTTTTACTACCATCAAATTTTAATTAATAAAAATAAACTAAGTTTCATTATTTTGAAAATCTTAGAAAAAATTATTGTATGGTTGCGTTTGGATCAAGGCCATATAAGATAATAGAGGTAATTTTCATTTATTTTCCGATGTTTAGTTTGCAAGTAATAAAATATTATGGAAATCTTTTATTGTAAATAGTGTTTATTATTAATAATGTGAGGGCAATTCGATACCATCCCCCAACCCTTGAGATTAAAACATTATTAGGATAATATAATTTTTATATCTATTTTACCTTTAATTAAATATCATTTCGGATACAATTGCCTTCAAATGTCTACCAAATAACAATTATTAGCTCCTTTACATTTGAGAAATTAGCTAAAACACCACAGCTACAAAAAAGTTTAAAAATTAACAAAATATCACCAACCACCTAAGACCACTGTCACCCGTTACTCACCACTGTCGCCCGCGACGTCAGTCGCCGTAATGGTTCGCGGCTAGTGGGTCTGGTCGGTCGTGTGCCGATAAGGCCTTTTCCAATAGATCCATGGGCAAAAACGACCAGATCTAACCATTTCTATAGCGTTTCATAGTTAAAGATATGACCGTGAAATGACCATGAAATAACAATGAATTTTTTATCCATGGTCGAAAATGGCTTTGTCGGAGTACATTCGACCATATGCGACCAATCATGTGCCATTTTGTCTACTATCGACGGTAGCTTGGGGTGAATGACGATTATTTTGTTATAAATTAAAGTTTTATATGATTCAAAAAATAATAATAAAATATTATATTATATTAGTGTTTATGTAAACTCTCTCCACCGTCCTCTCAGCGAGTTCTTAGTAAAATCAGAATCTCACATGGCGGCGCTTAGGAAGATTGTTAATTCCTCTACTGCTATTACAAACCCTTCCCTTATTCCTGCATCGCTTTTCATATCTTGCAGAGCTATTGCCTCCAAGCTCTTTGTTGGAGGTTCTTTTTCTCTCTTCAATTTCATCCACTTTCATTTCAATTTTCAATTTATATTTTTGTTACCTTAACTTCAATCTGTCAATTCACTTATTTTAAATATTTGCTTCAACTTTAATATTATTGCCTTGTGCGTTTCTTTCATTTTTGTTCTTTATGTGTTCGACCAATTGCCTAAATAACCTCATTTTTTAGTATGCTTATTGAAAGCTCTTTTGTGCTTGCAGGTCTATCATTTGCCACTTCAGATGAGGGATTATCAGAAACATTTTCTCAATATGGTCAAGTTATTGAAGGTTTAATCACTACTCCTTTCTGCCATGTTAAATGTTTAATTACCTTTGTCCAACTTAGTCATCCTATTCAATACAATTTTATTCATAGCGGGTAATTTTTGCTGTAGTTACTCATATTCAATATAATACTGTTCATATAATATTATTCATGTGGGTAATTTCCTTTTTAGAGTTAATAGGCAATAGTAAACAGTAATCTAGATTTATGAAAAATATAAATGCTGGCTACTAAGAATTTTCTTTGGTTTATGTTTGTAAATTATCAGAAAAAAAAATTATTTATTTACCTTGTCTGAAATTTGATCTAATTAAAGGTTTCCTTGAGCTGAAAAACCAAAAAAAATTTTTTTATGTAAAACTGAAATGGGTGGAAGTCTTTAGGAGAATTTCTTGAAAATTATAAATTGGGAAGTTTTCATGGAAGTATGCAACGAGGTTAAACAAATTAATGGAATGTCGCGATTGTATGCATTGAAAAAGAATTTTAACATTTCGTTTTTGGGGTTTTCTTCCTTTGGCAGCCAAAGTTGTGATGGACAAAGTTTCAGATAGATCAAAAGGGTTTGGATTTGTGACATTTGCATCCGAAGAAGAAGCCAAGAAAGCCCTCACTGAGTTGAATGGACAGGTAAGAATAATTGAAGATCCTTCTCTTACTACAAAAATGCTATGCATTTTGAGTTATCTAATTAATTTGATGAGTTTAACATCATTTGCAGACAATTAATGGACGTGTTATATTTGTGGACTATGCAAAACCTGAAGCCAAAGCCAGATTCGATAGTGGCGGAATACCCATAGCAAGAGGACCTCCAGAACAATTGTCTGATAGAGTCAAAGTCGATTTCTTCAATCAAGAAGACAATTAATAATACCTAAACATCACATCATATAGAGTAAAACATGCATCAGAATTCTAGAATCGTAAAATTCCCATCATCCAGGTATGTTTTTGATAATGCCATAGATCAGTAATTTTTGTGGGTGTTTTATAGATAGTGTGAACCTTATTATATCTTTGCAATTTTTGGTTGGACAATTTGTAAAAATTGCAAGATTTGCGCTGAATTAGTTGATTTTTGAAGTTTGCCATGTCTGGAGAGCTACCCTTACTTCTTGGTTCTCGCTTTTCTCTTTGATTATTTTATTGAAACTTATTTTAGTCAGTTAATCCATTTTATTTGTAAATATACAGATTATATTCTTTTTGGATGATTACTTGTGATTGCCATATGCAAAATGCTAGTAAAGATCAAGTCCATACTTTTAAATCACTAGAACTTGCAATTTGATATTTTCCAATTTGCGTGAATTAATATTTTTTTTATTATTAGAAAAAAATATTGCATTTAAATTGTTTGTTACTAAAACATGATAGTGAGGTGAACTTATTTTCTTTTCTAATTGATGCTTTGTTTATAACTTCAAAAGAAAATAAAAAATCAATATTGAGAAAGTAAATGAAGAAGAACAAAATTAAGTAATGATAAAAGAAATAAAGTTACAAAACAATGGTTGACTAAATTCATTTATAAGTTTGAGCATCTGATATTTAATTTGTAAATATAATGCTATTAATTAGGGTCTTGGTTCATGGGGAGCCTAAGGCTATTGCCTCATTTGTCTTCTGCCCCTTTTGTTGACAGCGGCATTATCCTCTATCATCATTTCCATTGTGTTCCTATTTTTCATAGACAGGAAAACTCAATATCTTAGAATGAAAACATATAAAATAAGAATAAAAGTTAAAATCATAAAGTAACAATATGAAAATAGAGGGAGAAAGATAAGTTTTTTATGAAGAGTAAATTAAATGTATAAGAAAGTTCAAAGGTTTGAGAATTAAAATCAATATCTCATTGTAGTATGTTGATACCTTTTGCTTTTCAACTTCTATGGATGCAGCAAGTAGGTTTTGACATGAGTAAGAATCATCCGTAAGTTCTTTCCGAATGGCATTTTCAACTTCAATTTCTTCAATTTCATAAAGGAGAAAGTTGATGTTCTAGTTTACCAGGAGCCTTAAAGAGAATTATACAAACATTGAAAAATCAACACCTCGATTGTGCCATGGTTTAGTGTGACAGATTGTGCCATGGTTTAGTGTGACAGATTGTGCCTGACAGAGGATTAGGAACAGATTGATCAATCCATTTGCATGAGTTTCACTATCTGTGTTTGACTTCATAACTCTTTATCTGGTATATGAATTTCAACATCTACATTTCTTATAGCAGGAGGCTTAACTAATGCGAAACACCAGCAAGAATTAAGCCACTGCAAAGTCCGAGTATTCATAAAACTGAAAGAAGCGAGCATTGGTGCGAGAACCTCAATCCTACCATGATATGGAATCGTCAAAAAAATTGATACAATCAACTCAACAAAGTCAAGGCCCAGAGATCCTAAAATTCTCAACTCCGCCGTATAAACACGAATGTAGATGCAAACTCTTCAAATTCGGGCAGTTTGAGAGAGGATCATGTGGTTCTAATGGTTTTTTGTATCAAGGAAAAAAAAAAAACATTTATGGACATGCAAATGCGTCAGCCACAAGAACTGAAACTTCCGCTCTGTTAAGATTTCCGGGTCATCACAGGCAATGAATTTTTTTTCTGGTGATAAACGAAAGAATACCGAGTTGCCTCGAAAGTTCAGTTTTTTAACATTGTGTGAGATGAGATAGTCGGTGAATTGGTTCATGAAGGGATGATCAAAATTGTCAGAGTTAGAACAAGTAAAAGTGAATTGATCGATGTTAACTCGGTTACGACGTGAAGAACGAAGGACTTGAAATGTGAGGGAATATGAAAATTCGTAAGGTCAAATGTGAGGTGAGGGAGAGTTTTCCATTGGTCTCTAAATCTCTTAGAAAGCACACAAGTTTGAACCGCGAATTCAATGTCGTTAAAGGAAAGAATGAAGTATTTCATCTGGTAAGTAGCTTAATCGATCTCTCAATTTCTTGGCTCTTGTGTAACCCCTCATCATGTAGCATTTCACCACATGATGATCATCTTTCTTCGTCTTCGCCATGGTAGTTCACTTTTTAACTGCAATTTTAGGATATTTGATCAATTTTATATAAAGTCATTTTCATGTTGACAGAAAATAAAAGGCGTTTGAGAACAATTTTCATGCCTTCAAAAATAATATCTAATGAAAGAAACCCCAGATCAAGCCTCCACAGCGTATTGCGGAATTCACGCAATTTTCTCTTGGGGTTTTTTTTTTTTTCCCTCTTTCTTTTTATTGCAAACACTATCATGAAAATATTATGTGGGTAGAATCCTAAAAGATTTGTAATTCCTTTTATTTAAATAATGTAACATTTTATTGTTGGACTAAAACTCTCTATATATTTTAATTTTTCCTAATTTAATTAGGAAATTATGAAACTTTTTTCCCGGTTGCAATAATATCTATCTACACATTATAATTTACCCGGAAGATTAGAGATTTATAGTGAGACTTCATATCCTTCTTGTAAGTTAGTAGGTAATTACTGTAACAAAAAATAATATGGATACTTTATATTGTGTTAAGATCTTATTATTTAAATTTTTTGAATAATAAATCCTTTCAATTTTGTATTCTACATTTTGTTTGCTAAATGAATCCATAAATATTTAACATTTTATTTACTATATTATTTCATATTCCATTTGATTATTAATGATTTATAATACCTCACTTAAAATACATAGTATCATTTAATTTAAAATATTTGGTGCATAAAATTATTTTTGGTGCCATGTACACTCTCAATTATGTTCGATCGATCCACTTTTTTTATCACTTAATTTAGTTTATTTCGATGGCGTAAAACTCCAATTAATTCGTCATGGGAAGACTATAAGGCAAATTGTTAATCGAACAAACCATACTGAAAAGTAAAGGGGATGGAAGAATATTGCAGATTTTACTTGATCTGTATTGTGAAAGGAAGCTGCAAAATGAAGGGTAAACATATGATTATAATAAGTCCTTACCCTTCATAATCATTGTATTAAAATAAACACACGAGAACAAATTACATAATTTGAAAAAAAATAAAAGAGTAAAAAATACAATTTGCATGATCAAAGATAGAATTCTAGATATAATGAACAGTGAATACCCAAACTAAAGTGGCGTCCGAGAGGCTAACTGTTGACAAACAAATTGCATGGTTGGTCTCGATTCAGGATTGGGATCTAAAGCAAGAAGGATATGAGTTTGTCCTTGGACATCAAGTGAGGGAATTGCAAGTTGTGGATCCAACATTTCCCTTAGAACTAAATTCACATTGGAAGATAATGGTGGAAATGAGGACAGAAAATCTCTTGGATAATTCCCCTTGATTGTTTTCAGTGCTAACACTCCAAAGCTAGAGACATCATATTTTTTTAGAAATGTTCATTGTGTAAGCAAGCTCGGTGAATATAAGATAAAAATGACTGTGAATCATCCAAATTTTTTAAATTAGCTAATAATAGAAGTTGAATATGAAAGAATCACATACTTAGTACAACATATCCATATGTTTCGACAAGTTCAGACCAGTTGGATGAGTCTTGCTTGAAAAATTTGGCAGTTCCAAAGTTCAAAACAAGAGCTTCAGTTTGTGATATTCCAAATTCAACAACACATTCTTGCTAAATATGTCTTGATGTACAATTGGCAGGAAGCGATGGTGGTGCAAGCAAGACAAGGCATGAGCTATGCCTTCTTTAATAGTTGCTCTTTTCTTCCAACCCAAGGCGTTTACTTCTACTTCAATGTTTAAGATTACAGCCAAACTGCCATTTTCAAGGTATTCGTAAATTAAAACAAGCGTCGACCATGTGAATAGAAACCACAAAATTTTACAATATTTCAATGTTGTATCTCTGCCAATACCCTTATTTCATTTACGAACTCTTTTTAATATCCTGTCTCTCCAATAAGTAGTGAGTGAAATTTCTTAACCGCTAAAATGTCACTCGATGGTAGTTATGCCCTATAAAAAGTTCCATATCCACAACTACCAATACAATATCTAAGATCGAAATCATTTGTAGCTTATGATTTCTTCTTACACAAGTTTTCCTTGAAAATTTAATATTGTAAGTAATCCACGAGTGCCCAATCTACTCTGGTGTCTTTGTAAGTTCTTTTTCCTTTGACAAATGAAGAATTTTCCAATTAACACAATCGAAAGTACATGTCCTTCTAAAAGAGGGAACACAATTGGCCAAATTTTTCCTATCGCATGTTTGTGGGACTTAAAAAGCCTTGCAAGATGGGAGTCTCATATGGCATCACCACACAATCCTTCATTCTCTTGCAATGCTTCAACCAGAGCATTTCAAAATGCTTTACTATTAGGAATCGAATCCTACAACTCATTATGAGATATGTCACTGCTTGACAAACCATTCATTCCTTCAAAACAACTTGGAATTAAACCAGAAAGCTTATTGCGAGATTGATTTAACTTCTCCAAACTATTCAAATCATAAATTTCAAATGGTATCTCTCCTCTGAACAAGTTTTAACTCAAATCTAGCTCTGACAATTGACCTAACTTCCCCAATTCAATCAAAATTTCTTGGTTAAGTTGATTGTTAGCCAAATTCAAGTAATACAATTTTAACAAGTGGCCAAGGCTTTTTGGGATTGACTTTCTCAATCTATTTGTGGACAAGTCAAGGTACCCGAGTTTGGTGAATAAACCAAATTCTAGAGGTATACCACCAGAAAGTTGATTCCTCTTCAAAATCACCTTGATTGGACAAGCAACTTTCCAAGTTCCATTAGAATCTCCCCAACTAAATTATTTGAAGAAAGATGAAGTAGTTGTAACCAAGTTGAGTTTCCAATCTTGGAGGGTATGCTCCCACATCTAAGTAAGTCACATTGGGGTGGATGCCGAAATCTTCTGAGAAATTTCCACTCGGTTTTGTTTAAGGCGGACCCTGACTCCAGTTTCTCAAGCTTTTGGGGATTTGACCTAGAAAATGGTTGCTGAACACACTTAATTTCTCAAGGAGTAATGCTATAGTTACCGACGGGTGTGCACCGAATGACGTGACTAAATCCTGACCGTTGATTTATTATCAATTAATATTAATCAATGGTCAGGATTTTGTCACGTCATTCGGTGCACAAATTCGGTGTAAACTTTTCGGTAACTCTATCACTTTCCTTTCTCAAGTAATCCATTTTGACAAATATTATAAGGCAAATACCCGGTGAAGTGGTTTTTTTCCACTAGAAGTACTTCAGTCAGCTTCATTAAATTTTCGATTTCTTGGGGGCAAAAATTTGATATCTTCTTATTGCGAAGATACAAATAATGTAAGTTACTCAAATTTCCATTGAAGAAGGAACGAAACCAGTAAATTGATTTCGATCCAATATTACTTCTGAAAGAGATTACAAGTTTCCTATCTCATGAGGAATGAAACCAGAAAACCAATTATCAAAGAGATATAAAAATTCTAAGTTGCTTAAATTACCGGAGGAGAGAGGTATAGAACCAGGAAATTGAATTATGTATAACGCTAGAATGGAAAAATATTTCAAGTTTACTATCTTCTGAGGAATTGACCTGGAAAGACTATTGTTGTATAAGGATAAAGTTTGTAACTTGCGAAGATCAACTATGGAAGGAGGAGCAAAACCTTCGACCATGTTATTACTTGAGTATAAATAAGAAAGATTTTTCAAATTACCTCTCTCTTTAGGAATGGAACTGGAAAGCTTGCTATGGAAAACCATCAAATACTTTAAATTAATTGCTTAGATTGCCAAGAAAATGAGGGATAAAACCACTAAGCTGATTGTTGCACTGCAAATTAGAAAGAGACCTCAAATTTCTCATGCTGAAAGAAATGATTATTTTTTTTGTTGTTTAATTGTATCATGTTCTTAGGATTATTTGTAAGGATTATTTTAGCTTTAATTTTCTTCTGAACTTTCAATTTAATTATCCAAATTTTTATTTTAGGAATAACGATGGTGGAGGTATATAGCATAAGTGAAGGGAATGAAGTATTAACTTTTTAAAATAGAAAAAAAAAAAAAATGGAATAAGGGGCATTTATGACATTTATGGGATGCCATAAGGTAAAAAATTAATTTTAATACTTTAAACTAGGTGGTTATAAGAAATGAGATTTCTTCAGTCCATTAGTGAGGTGCCAATAACTCTAGTCTCAATTATTTAACCGTTGTATTTGCAACTTGAAATTCCAAGAAACCATGGAGTGTACGGAAAATCCTTCAATTATGTTGAGATTTACGCTTATCTAGTGTTAGGGGCAAAAATTGTCTTCGGCCCAAATAGGATAACACTTCTGACAAAGAGGAAAACCTAGGCCTAGTCTCGACGCGGCTCAAGCCAGAATTCCCCAGATGAGGCCCATGCGGTATGAAGTACAGTCGGCCCAAACCATCTGGATCCAGGCCTCCCAATCCCAGTACATTTCCCAGGCCCACGGTCAAGTTCAGAGCCCACGGTCGCCTACAGATCATACTCCTACTCAAACACTGACAAAGCAGTCCACTACAATCTCAACTCCTCCAAGGTCCGCATCAGAGTCATACTTGGACTGCCTTTTTGTGTCAGGATAATAGGGGCAAAGGATATATCCATGAAGGAAGCGGATTACTATAGAACTCCTAATCCCACCAGGATTGGGAGACCAATCAGTCACTATTTAAACAGAGGCCAGCCCCCTCACAAGGGGATTATACTACACCTTCAGACCCTGGAGTTCCCGCTTGAGAACTTCAGATCATAGCCGTAGTCACAGTCCTCGACTAGACTTCTGGTAATCTCCCTACTCCCTGGCCCTCACTAAATTAGCCTCTTTCAGCCTTGCTAACTTGACAGCACTCCGACACCCTAGTGTTTTCCGTCGCTTCACGTTTGTTTTTCTACATGTGCAGATGCAGCAGATCGCTAATGGCCTCAACCTCATAGGATCAAACCCTCGTACCGTATAGATAGATTTTTACGTCTATAGTTTGGCGCCCACCGTGGGGCCTCTAGCAATCATTCGGCTCAACGAACCCTGCTATGTAAAGGAACTTTCCATGGATGACAATTCTGACAACTCTAACCCCAGCCTCGAGGCCAAACTGGAGGCTTTGACCGCCCTCATGCAACAGAACTCAGATAAGGTAGCTGCACTGGAAGCTGAGAACACTACCATCTAGACCGAAAACGCCTCCATCAAGGCCGAAAACTAGTCTCTGAAAGAGAAGGTAAGTCAGTTATATGACCTTGAGCTTTTGCCTTCTTAGGTACCACCCAATCGATTTCGCGCCTCGGTTTCATCTATGCAACCTCTCCAAACCCCAGAGCCCAGACTCGTGGCCTTAGATAAAAGGTCGCATCAACTATGTTCATTGGTGGTCGACGATTCGGTCCTGACCCATGGAGAAAAAGATCTGCCAGGGAAACCCTGCTCCACCGAACCATCACAAGATCAAGGTGTCCAAGTGACAAAAAGCCTAGTCCAACAAGAACCACCCATCTTAGCCGTCCTACCTCACCTCCAGTCAATCATCCCTACACAAAACCCATTCAGCTCGCCTCACCCTCGCGGGTCGAACGGCCACCCACATCAAACCATCCCGCTCGAGTCCATCCATCCTGACAGACCGAGCGAGTACCAAACAACCCCCTTAACTATTCATGTAGGGCGAAACACTCGATCAGTTACAATGGGAGTCATCCAACTAGAGGGAGTGAGCGGTGATCCAAGCTACCAGGCGATACATGAAGGAATGATCTACCGGGCTACACCACATGGAATGACCCAACAAAATTTACTGAATGCAATGGCCGACCGAGTTAAACGGGATCACCTAGTGGTATCACCCTCTCCCATGGAACAGATTCTGGCCAAGAGACTGGCCGATGTAGAGACAGTGATGAGGCGCATACCAGGGATACTGATCCCTACCAAGAAGAGCAGACCCCACTGCTACGCCGATTCACCTTTTGTAGATGCAATCGCCCTAGCCAACATGCCCCACAAATTTATTATCCCTGGCATGAAGCCCTATGATGGCACAATCGACCCAGATGATCATATAGCCTCGTACAAGTAGCGAATGTTCACTATTTCGATACCCCAAGCACTAAGGGAAGCCTGCATATGTAAGAGTTTTGGTTCAAGCTTATCTGGTCCAGTACTTCAGTGGTACACAAATCTCCCGAATGGTTCCATCGACTCATTCGCACAACTCACCGACACCTTCGTGGAGCAGTTCGCCGGTAGCAAAAAACTCAAGAAACTATCAGCTAACCTATACAGAGTATACCAGAGAATGGGGGAGCCACTGAGAGAGTATGTCAACATATTCAACAAAGAGAAAATTTCCATCCTTTCTTGTAACCCCTAGACAACCGTAGATGCCTTCAGGAAGGGTCTCCTCCCAGATGGAGAGTTATACAAAGAGCTGACAAAGCTTGGCTGCACCACGATGGAGGATGCCTTGGCCAGAGTAGTGATTCAGATAAGGTGGGAAGAAGATGAGATGAATTGGGCTGTACATGCCAGGTATGACCTAAGGCAGAATGATAGAAGGCCAGAATTTAGATCAATTGAACCTCGTCACCAGCCCCCTCCTCGTAACCAGAACAGAGTAAGAATACCATATGACCGCAAGCCACCTAGAACCGACAATAGATAGGTCAGACCGAGCCGATACAAAATACCAGAATACAACCTCAACGTCGAACCAGCCCAAATGGTGGCGATCATGAAAGGAATGGGATCTAGTGTTAAGTGGCCAAGCAAGCTCAATGTTGAAGTAAGGAGAGACATGACCAAGTGGTGCGAGTTTCATGGTGATCATGGACATAACACCCCGGACTGTATTGCCCTACGTTTAGAGATCACCGCATTATTGAAAATAGGACACCTCCGAGATCTGCTGACAGATAAAGGGAAACTCACCATCAGCCAGAAAAGCACCAAAGAAACATCTCCACCCCATGAGAGCCCACACAGAAATGATTCTGCTCATTAATCTCTGGAGGGTCAGAAATCAGCGGGGACAGCTACTTCTTAGCCAAACGTTATGCTAGAGCCAACAGCGACCATGAGATCTAGTCCATCCATCCGGCTTCTTAGTCACATTCCCATCAGGTAATTCAGTTTGAGGATGATGAGTCGGTCACCTTGGCCGCTCCCCATTACGATGCTCTAGCCGTCTTCCTCCAGATCGCCAACATCCTAGTCAAAAGGGTATTCATAGACGGGGGGTCATCAGCTAACATTTTGTTCTATGCAGCAGTGAAGGATATAGGTCTAGAAGAAGAAAACATCAACAGAAGGCCGACCCTACTGGTCGGTTTTAGTTTTGAGCAAAAGTACACCATCGGAGAAATTGTCCTTCTTATCTATGCTATCGGAGTAAACAAACAGACCGTCTTTCTACTGATCGACTGTCCTTCACCCTACAATGTCATCTTGGGTCGACCCTAGATCCTCGACATGCAAGCGGTCCCATCCACTTTCCATGAAACGATCAGGTTTCCTACCAAATGAGGAGTACGAGAAATCAAGGGCGACCCGAAAGCTTCCAGAGATTATTACAAGAACGCCTTCAAGGGCAAGGGTAACGCTTCATATCAATTATAGTCCCATCCAACCCCTTTGATCGAGCCAGATCAACTATCTATAGAAGAGTTGGATGAAGTGCAGATACATCTAGATGACCCCGAGAGAAAGACACATATAGGTTCCTGCCTTAGGCCCGAGACAAAAAAGAAGCTGATAGAATTCCTCAAACAGAATAAAGACTATTTCACTTGGTCCCACGTCGACATGACAAGAATCAGTCCAGAGGCAATGGTCCACCACCTTAAGGTAGATCCGACTCACCAGCCAGTGAAGCAGAGGAGAAGGAAATTCGTGCTAGAGCGCAACCGGATCGTCAATGAAGAGGTTGAAAAGCTACCGAGTAACGGTATGATCAAAGAGGTCCACTACCCTGAATGGCTGGCAAACGTCGTGGTTGTAAAGAAAAAGAACGAAAAGTGGAGAGTCTGCATCAACTTCACAGACTTAAACAAAGCGTGCCCGAAGGATTCCTTCCCACTCCCACATATCAACATGATGGTTGATGCGATCGCAGGCCACGAGCTCCTTAGTTTCATGGACGCTTTCTCAGGTTGCAACCAAATCTTGATGCACTTGGACTACCAAGAGAAGACAGCCTTCATCACAGAAAGGAGAACCTACTGCTAGAAGGTGACGCCATTCAATCTGAAGAATGTCGGGGCTACCTATCAACAACTAGTCAACAGGATGTTTGTCAAACACCTCGGGGACACAATGGAGGTTTACATCGACGACATGCTCATCAAGTCCCTGATAGTCGAACAGCACCTTGACCACCTCAGCCAGGCGTTTGCCATCCTAAGGAAGTATAACATGAAGTTGAATCCGACCAAATGCTCATTCGGTGTCTCGTCAGGGCTATATGGTAACTCAGCGAGGGATAGAAGCCAACCTTGACCAGATCAGAGCGATCCTCAATATACCATCCCCAACTTGCATAAAAGACGTCCAGCGCCTTGCAGGACGAGTAGTCGCCTTAAGCCATTTCATCTCCAGATCCGTCGACAAGTGCCACCTTTTCTTCCATGCACTCAAGAAGTCCAACAAGTTCGAGTAGACCCCCTCTTGCGAGGAAGCTTTGCAATTGTTGAAAAGGTACCTGACCTCCCCTCTGCTCTTTTCCAAGCCTGTGGACGGGGAGAAGTTTTACACCTATCTGGTTGTCTCAGAGACAGCAATCTCAGCAATGTTAGTTCGGGAAGAGGATGCGAAGCAGTTACCAGTCTACTATGTAAGCAAGTCACTCCTCGACGCAGAAACACGGTACAGTCAGCTGGAGAAACTAGCCCTTGCACTCATCCATGCATCCGAGAAGCTCAGATCGTACTTTCATTGCCACTCCATAATCGTGCTCACCTCCTTCCCACTCAAGAAGATACTGCACAAACCAAAGCTATCAGGCCTACTCACGCAATGGACAATAGAGCTTAGTGAGTTCGACATATCATACCAGCCTTGTACTGCCGTCAAGTCCTAAGCATTGGCAGACTTCATCGTGGATTTCACACTGTGCACCACTGTCCAAGCAGAAAGAGAGTTATTATGTATGAATAGTGGGTCACCTTCCAAGTAGACTCTCTTAGTGGATGACTCAAGCAATGTGAATGGGAGCAGGCTCGGGCTCGGGCTCAGGCTCGTACTGACTACACTAGAGGGAGAAGTCATCCAGCAGGCAATACAATTTGGGTTCAAGTGCACGAAAAACGAAGTCAAATATGAGGCTCTCATCGCTGGACTCTCCCTGGCCAAAGAAATCGGAGCAAGGAGACTGGAGGTGAAGTCCGACTCCCAGCTTGTGGTCAACCAGCTGCAAGGCACTTACAACACGCGACTCGAAGATGACAGCCTACTTGAACCTAGTCAAAGAACTACAAGCCCAATTCGAAGAATTCTCCATCGCCCAAGTCCAAGAACGGAGAACTCTCACGCTGAGGCCCTTGCTAACCTCGGCTCAGTGCTTCAATGTTCTTCCCAGTCGTCCATCCCTCTATTATTCCTACAATGGCCAGCCTACTGGAAGGAACAATCAGCAAACAAGTCGCCCAAGAAAGCAATGGACATTGAGCTAGCTGACTGCTGGATGACCTCAATAGTGAAGTATTTGGAACACAACAAGCTCCCAGCTGACAAAAATAAAGCACGCTGCCTGAGAGCAAAAGCTGTCAGGTTCACCATATATAAAGGTCAACTCCTTAAGAAATCATTCTCTAGTCCCTACCTAAAGTGCACAGACCTTGAAGAGGCCAAACGTGTTCTCACCGAACTCCATGAAGGCGAATGTGGAAACCATGCAGGGGGGACGCAGCCTGGCTCACCGGGTGATCACCGCTGGGTACTACTGGCCAACCATACGTACTAATTTGGCTGCTTATGTTAAGAAGTGTGACAGTTGTCAAAGGTTCGCTCATGTCTCACACCTCCCACCCGAGCGACTCCACTCCATCCTCACATCTTGACCCTTCATGAAGTGGGGAATGGATATAGTGGAAAAGCTACCAACTGCACCCGGGCAACGAGTTTTCCTATTGGTTGTGACAGATTACTTCACTAAGTGGATTGAAGTCGAAGCCTTCGCACAAGTCAGAGATCGAGAGGTAAAAGCTTTTATCTGAAAACATGTTATTTGCACGTTCGGGATACCGAAGGAAATTGTCATCGACAATGGATCCCAATTTATCAGTTCAGGCTTCAGGGATTTCTACGACATGTGGGGGATCAAGTTTAGCTTCTCCACCCCCCGCAACCCCCAGTCCAACGGCCAAGCCGAGTCATCAAATAAAACCATCATATAGACCTTAAAAAAGCGATTGCAGAAAGCAAAGGGTGCATGGGCAGATGAGCTACCTGGAGTCCTTTGGTCTTACCGAACTACAGCTCGCTCGTCAACAGGTGAGACCCCCTTTTCCGTCACATACGGTTCTGAAGCGGTCATCCCGGCCGAAGTATCAGTTCCGTCCACCAGGCTCCAATGGGCGGACGAGAAAACCAACAGCCAAAACCTTTGTCAGAACTTGGACATCATCGATGAGCTACGCGAGCATCCGCAACGCTGTCTACCAGCAGCAGGTCATCCGGCACTACAACCGCAACATGAGGATCCGAACTTTCAAAATAGGCGACTGTGTCCTCTGGAAGGTCTTCCAAAACACCAAGGAGATCAACTCTGGCAAGCTCGGCCCCACCTGAGAAGGTCCTTACAAGATCACCAAAGAAGCGATGAAGGGTGCTTACCGACTCTTGACCCTCGAAGGTAAAGGCATCAACAACATCTGGAATGCTGTCCACCTCAAACGCTACTATTTTTAGGTGAAATTGTTCTATTTGTTTGTTTTTCTTTTATTTTTATTTAAAAGGGATGAGTGGTCTATCCACCTCCTCATAGACAGTCGGCCTCATGACCCAAAGTTAATGAAGTATTATTCAAAAAATTTACACCTTTGGATCGACCCTGCTCGATCCACAGAATTAGACCTTTGGATCGACCCTGCTTGATCCACGGAATTACACCTTCGGATCGACCCTGCTCAATCTGCGGATCTACACCTTCGGATCGACTCTGCCCAATCCACGAATCTATGCCTTCGGATAGACCCTGCCCGATCCATAGATTTACACCTTCGGATTAACCCTGCTTAATCCGCGGATCTACACCTTCAGATCGGCCCTGCCCGATCCATGGATTTACACCTTCGGATCGACCCTGCTCGATCCATGGATTTACACCTTCGGATTAACCCTGCTTAATCCACGGATTTACACCTTCGGATCAGCCTTGCCCGATCCACAAATTTACACATTTGGATCGACCTTGCTCGATCTACGGATTTACACCTTCGGATTGACCCTGCTCAATCCATGGATCTACACCTTTAGATCGGCCCTGTCCGATCCACGGATTTATACCTTTGGATTGACCCTGCTCAATCCATAGATCTACACCTTCGGATCAGCCTTACCCGATCCATGGATTTACACCTTCGGATTGACCTTGCTCGATCTACGGATTTACACCTTCGGATTGACCCTGCTCAATCCATGGATCTACACCTTTAGATCGGCCCTGTCCGATCCACGGATTTATACCTTTGGATTGACCCTGCTCAATCCATGGATCTACATCTCTGGATCGGCCTTGCCGATCCACGGATTTACACCATCGGATCGGCCTTCAAATCGACCCTGGTCGATCTATGGATTTACACCTTTGATCGACCCTGCCCGGTTCATGAAGCTACATACTCAGTCGGCTAGACCGAGTGAAGGGTTCTTACACCTCAAAATCGACAAGTCATCGACCCAGCCTAGCAGAGAGTCTTCATGACTTAGCCACTAGGCCGTACCAAAATCACAACACAGCATAAAAGTTCAACCCCTAATGCATATACGAACAAATAAGCAATTAACAACTCATTCACCCATCAGGAAAGCATCAAAAACAGAACAAAATTTATTAACATATAAACAGCCTTAAGCGGCTTAGTTCAGAACTACAATAAAGGGCACACGCCAAGAAAGGGCATCGCAGGCTCCAAAATACATGAGCAAAGCAGAAATAAAGCTAAGTGTCATCGATGCGAGTTGTCTTTCCCATCTCCGACTTGGTCACCCCATCTCCAACACTAGTACCCTTCCCTGCAGCCTAGTCGTTCACATCCCCAGTAACCGATGGTCCCGACCGGCTAGCAAAATTGAGCACCAACTCATCAATCTGCTCCTCCGTATGCTCAGCCCCCTTCTCCAACATCTCTTGCATGAGTTGGATGTCCTCATTCGGATTCCAGTGGAAAGTGTTCTCGACCTTATACTTGAGCATGAGCTCCCCTCGGGCCCTAATAATGGCATCTTCAACAATGGTGAGGCACTACTCCTTGAGAGACTTAACCTTTACAGTCTTCTCGGCTAACTCTCTCCTCAGCCTCTCCAACTCACCCTCGGTCGCCTTCAGACGCTGTTGGCTTTCCTGCTCGGCCTTCTGGGCTGCCGCCTCCCTCTGGCGCAAACTGGTGTTCGCCTTGGACACATCCTGTATCCTCTTCTCTTGCGTCACTACAGACTTCCTCAGATGCAGACTACCCGTGAATGCCTGCACAACAAAACATTGTCATCAGTACAAACTGTGATGAACAAAATTAAATAAAACTCCTACCCTACCTGAAAAACACAGGATACCCCCTAGTCAGCGGCCGCGACTGCCCCCATCTGGTTCAAACGGGTCTCGTCTGCCGGGAACAGGAAGGAGTCAGCCAATTTGCTCATAGAAGCTGCGTCAGAGTAGGTCGACACGGAAGCCAGAATATGGAAGGTGAACATCTCAGTCTCTTCATCCAAGATCGCTATCTTGGACGACCTGGCTCTGGTGGCAGGCTGACGGCTCGGCGGTGTCGCCACCACATCCTCCACTCTTTTGTCCTCTCTAGTCGAGGATTCCCTCTTCCTCTTTTCCCAACACCGGGTGATGGACTGGCTCACACTGGGGACTATCAACTTCTTCATCAATCTCTCTGCAAGTGCAAACTCTCCAGCGGTTAATGGGTTCACCGTGGACTCACCATCAGTGGTATGATTGCAGTATCGAGTTAGAAGCACATCTCAAGTCTACTTTAACAAAAGGAAGGGAATACCTCACTGAATTGCCTCTACTCTGGCCCAGAAATGGCTGGTCCTGAGGTTGGCCTCCGCCAATATGACTCGCCAATCCCTCTGCACCTTCGTAATGGCTAGCACCTTCTGGGTCTGTACATCCAAGCCGTCTCCGCGCTGCCTGGCCCGATTGTACTCAAGCTCTATAAAGAAGAAACACAATAAGATTTAGTAATCAAAGTACAAAAAAGGACAAGGTTCTCACCAATGGCTCGCCAACTACTCGAAATATTGCCCTGACCTCTCTCCCCAAAGACAGTCTGGCCCCTCACAAAGAAGTACTGATCCTTCCAGTTCTAGTCACTGGACCGGAGGCTGGTCACCAGATGAGATCGATTATGCCTGAGGTTGATCAGATATCGACCCTTCTCTTTGTCGTTTTCCTTTAAAAAATACGAGTACAGCAGCTCGTGCAGCCCAAACGTCACCTGGTTCTGCACACAGAGATCCTCCAGAGCCATAAGCAACCTCCAACCGTTCGGCATAATCTGTGATGGGGCAATCATGAAGTGGTTCAGCACCTCCCAAACGAGGCGAGGAATAGGCAACCTTAGCCCGTCGTGAAACCACTTCTCATAAACACTCATCCAGCCTTTTGCCTCTCAATCAACCCGCTCATACGACCATGGTGCTCGAATCTCAACAAACCCGGAATGTGATACATAGTCCAGATCCGCCATACGTCGCTATCCTTAAGCATGGGCGGATAATCCCTACTCAAAATCCCACTGCCCAGTTGACTCGGCTCGTCCTTAGAGCTACTACTGGACGAAGATGAACTACCAGCTCCTTTGGAGTCTTCCCCACTTCCCTTATGCCCGATCGAACCACTCAGACCAGCAGTACTTGTCCTTGGGGCAGCTACACTAACACCGATCGGTACACCAATTGAAACGCCCCCCTCGGGCATCATCACTGTGGTAGGGGCACGTTCTTACTCATTCCCAACATCTGCCCTAGTCCCACTCGAGCTACCCGACTCTGAATCTGACATGTCAACCTATTCGCCCTACTCGACCAACCGATTCGATCCTACAAACCAAAATCCAAAATCCTAAGTGTCACACCACCACTCACCCTGCACCATCGACCGAGCAACACCGTAAGAGCCCCTTTTAACATACCACACGTCCTTCGGCACTGATCAGCCTATCCCCGTAAACGTACCTCGTCTTAACTTTCACAACCTAAGTTAGAATCCTATTCGATCCTCGCAACCGACCGACCAACCTGGTCCCAGATTCAGCTCTAACTAGCACACGCTTGCCCCAACCAACTGACTCCAATTCAGAGCCTCACTTTTTCCATAGTTTCACTCGCCCTAAACTACTAGCTACTCCAGGAAAATATGACAGTCGTGTATCCACTCGCTCGTCCTAAACGACCAAGCATCTAATGAGCCTTGCTCTCCCTATAATTGCCCAACCACTAGGTCGGTACAACTGAGCGACCTGCCTCTCCTAATTTTTAACTATTGTAAACTAAACCTTACCTACTTGACTCAGTCGGGCAAACCGAGACGAGACGAGCCAAGCCTAGACCCCCCAAAACTCGTTTTCGTCTTCCTTCGTTTTCCAAAACCCCAAAGAAAACTCCAAAGCTCCAAAATCCAGCCACCTTTGCTCAAATCACTCCCAATGTTCCAGAAAAACCAAATTAAGCCACAAAATAGCCCCATCGAAAACTCAAATCGCCCTAAATCTGACCAAAGCCTAGTAGGTCTACACCAAAGCGAAAGAAAAAACCTTCCTGTTTGCCTCTTAAATCAGCATCAAACTACCCTAAAAACAAGCCCAAATCTTCCCAAAACACCACTCAACCTCCCCAAAAAACAGCGCACAAACACGAAGAAAACAGAAAAAGCAAAGGAGGAGGAATTTTTACCGTGAAAATGGCCCAATCTTGAAATATCCTTCGAAGCAGGGACGAAAACCTAAGTTCCAAAGAAAAAGGAAAACGCGAAGAGGAGAGAAAAATGGCCGATGAAACGAACAGTCGCGAACCCAGACATTTTATTAGTAAAAGCTGTCAGGTGACATGTGTCACCACACGAATGGACATCGAAAGTCGAGAGTTTTTAATTTTCCCGCCCAAGTTTAGGTATCCCAATCGTACACGTGTCAAAAGATGTTCAGGCCAGTCGCACTCGATCCCCGGGGTGCAACCATTTGTTCGGGTTGCCCTACCGAGTGGGATTGACATCACCGTAGCTAGCCACCCCGCCTTAGATACCCAGGAGCACACCAAAACACCTCAGTTAAGTGTAAGCTTCACCACTCGGTCACCCCAACCGAACGAACAACTACACTAAACGGCTGGCTCGGACTCGACCAATCCCAAAAGCGTCGTAACCAAGTAGGGACTAATGTAACCCACTCGGCTGTCAACACCGGCTGAGCACAGCTCTAGACTCATTCAATCACCCATTCGGCCATGCGAACCGAGCGAATTGACTTTCAGTAGACCTTCATTCTATACCCGATCGGACACCCCGAGCCAGTACATGTGTGTTGGATTGTTAGTCTGTTCGGCCCCAAACACCGATAACGGAATCCCATTGGATTGATCAAACGCCCCGACTCGGATAAGGGCACCGAGCACGAGCACGACCACGAGTCGCCCCCCATCCGACCAAACAATCATACCAAAAAACTGACCCAATTGCGGGCACGACCACGTGGCTAATCTATCGACCACAAAGGCCGACCGAACATGCCTCAGGTGACGCCTGCTCGCTAAGTTAAGCACTCTTTAACTCAGAGAGTGTGAGGCAAACTGTCAGGGCCAAAAATTATCCTCGGCCCAAATATGATAACACTTCTGACAAATAGGAAAACCTAGGCCCAGTCCTGACGTGGCCCAAGCCAGAATTCCCCAGATAAGGCCCATGCGATATGAAGTACAGTCGGCCCAAACTATCTGGATCCAGGCCTCCCAATCCCAGTACATTTCTCAGGTTCACGGTCAAGTTCAAAGCCCACGGTCAAGTTCAGAGCCCATGGTTGCCTACGGATCATACTCCTACTCAAACACTGACAAAGCAGTCCACTACAATCCCAACTCCTCCAAGGTCTGCGTCAGAGTCATACTTGGACTCCCTTTCGTGCCAGGATAATAGGGGCAAAGGATATATCCATGGAGGAAGTGAATTACTACAGAACTCCCAATCCCACCAGGATTGGGAGACTAGACAGTCACTATTTAAACAGAGGTCAGCCCTCTCATAAGGGGATTACACTACACCTTCAAACCCCGGAGTTCCTGCTTGAGAACTTTAGATCATAGCCGTAGTCACAGTCCCCGACTAGACTTCTGGTAACCTCCCTACTCTCTAGTCCTCACTAAATTAGCCTTTTTCAGCCTTGCTGACTTGAGCATCGGGGTGCCTACGGCAAACACCACCCCGGTGTTTTCCATCGTTTCACGTTTGTTTCTTTACATGTGCAGGTGCAGCAGATCGCTAGTGGCCTCAACCTCACGGGATCAAACCCTCCTTCTGTACAGGTAGATCACAAATTCATAGCCAGAAAACTGCCATTTCATGG
The DNA here is from genome assembly GCF_008641045.1 of Pistacia vera. Lineage (NCBI taxonomy): Eukaryota > Viridiplantae > Streptophyta > Magnoliopsida > Sapindales > Anacardiaceae > Pistacia > Pistacia vera. The sequence continues at coordinate 305,029 of NW_022195619.1, forward strand.
CCAAAGATGTGGCCATGAAACACGGCCAAAGATGTGGTCGTTTCACGGCCAAATCTAATATCGTTTCACAACCACATCTTTAGTCGTGAAATGGCCATAGATTTGGTTGTTTTTTGCTATGGATTTGTGATCCATGGCCATTTTTGGCTTTACCGACACACGATTGGCCATATATGGCCAGTCGTGCACCATTCCGTCGACTGTCAGCAGTAGCCAGCGGTGGTGGCTAGCTACCGGCAATGGCTTGGGGTGGGTGGGGGTGATTTTGCTACAAATTCAAGTTTTATATGACTGGGGTGTTTTAGCAAAATTTCAAATGTAGGAGGTTAAAAGAAGTGATTTAAAAAATAATAATAAAAAATACTATTAAATTAATATTTAAAAATGAGGGCAATTTAGTAATCTATATAACATATTCACCCATTTATCCTCCTAAACAAACACATTTTCTAAACATTCCCAGAAATCTTCAAAGTAATCTTTCTTTCTGTTAATATAATATACCCATATAATAAAACATTATATAATCCAAACGCCCCCTTCAGGTAGTCTATTGTTATCTCTACTTTAATATAAAAAACATTTCAAATGGTTATAAACATTTTATATTTATTTAATAGATTTAAATTTTATAACTTAATCAAATGGAGCATAAACTGTTAACCCTTAGGATGTTTTTGATTCAAGAAATGTTGTTATTATTATTATTTGAACTATTTTTTAACCCCCTATATTTGAAATTTTGCTAAAACACCCCAGCCACAATAAAAGTTTAAATTTTAACAAAATCACCCTCACCCACCTAAGCCATTGTCGGCCGCTGGCCACCATTGTCAGCAATGGCCTAAACGACGCATGATCGACCAGTCGTGCGCTATTCCGACCGTGGTTGTCAACGTTCAGCAATGGTGGCCAAATATGGTCATCTGTCATGGGTAATTCGGTGGAAGTGCAAGGATAATAATGTCCTAAAAATTTTGTGTATAAGGATAAAACAATCCATGAATATTCTTATAAAATTGTTTTCGGAACAAGGGCATTACTGTACAAAATTTTTATTAATTAGGAGTAAAATTGTAATAAAATTAAGATTACCAAGTAATTTTATAATACCTAAGAAAGGGGTAATATTTAGATTACCACCTATATAATCTACCGTGATCATGGCATACCTATGATTTTTGCCCAAGGGGGGCTTCCTCGGCTCCGCCATTATATGCCAAACAATTAGTGAAAACTTTAAAAAATCATCAAATCTTAAGCAAAGAAAATAATATAATGTCAAGAACCTGAAAGAAAAGAATGCAATAACATAATGCTTTCTTACTTGAATAAATCTATAAGAAGCAAATTTTTGAGTAAATGTGTTTAGTAAACCTTGAGCGAAACCTTCTTTTACTTATTTATTATTATTATTTTTTTGGGCCCCGGGGGGGGGGGGGGGGGGGGGGGGGTTTTCCAAAGATTATAATATAAATTTTCATGACTTTCATCAGACATAGCCTAAGCTAAAGTCAACCAAAACTTAAATCAAGTTAACGTTACGTTAACTTTTAATACAAATTAATAAAAAATAAATAAATAAATAAAAGGGAACTTTCTTGGTATTAGCATAGATAGTAACTCATTTTTCTTTAATAATTTTGAGCAACTTAACGGTGACGTTTAAAATGTAGAAAAGTGATGGGTGAAGGGTGAAGAATAACGTCCTTTAAAATAGTTAAGGTTTTAATTTGGGAAAACAGAAAGATTCTTAGACACAAAACACAAAATAAACTCACAAGATCCATGTATGTTTCCCTCAAATTAGAATAAAAAACAAGCATAATTCAACCCTAAAGTAAACTAAATTGAAATAAACAATACACATATCTAAATTTGATAAAACAGAAAACGAAGCTAATTATAGCACCTTGAATATGAAAGCTTCAATAATTTTAGTCTTCAAAAGTTTTAAGAGCGAATAACATGAGAAAGAGAAAGAGAGGATGAAAGAGCAAAAAATTCTAGGGATAAAATCATAGAAAACAGGTGGAGTCGTGGAGAAGAAGAGTGGAGAGAGTTTTAAACTTTTAATATGATGTAAACTTGGAATATGTATAATAATAGTAAGTTTTTTGTGGGTCTGGAAATCTCAGAGTAGACTTGGATATATATATTAATAACAATTTTCTATGGGAGCCTAATATACGTAGTAATATATATATATATTATATATATATATAATATATATATATATATATATATATATATATATATATATAAGGGTAGGTCAAAGAGGATGGATATGCCCTGTCATGATTACTATTAATATTGGAAATTACCAAAATCTTTTATTATTGAACAACAAAAATAGGGCTTCGTTTGGTGGTTTTTGGGAATACTACTTTATATTCCCAAAAAGTTAAACAGTAAAATACCCAAAAACTCACAATATTATTCAACTTTTTTTAAACCCCTCAAATTTATTAATTTAATTAAATATTTTTAAAAAATTACAAAAATACCCCAACAACCACATTACCAGATTCGGCTACCACTACCGGAAAATGGCCGGAATCTGGTAGGATGGCACACTACCGACTGAATTGGCTGGTAGTGCGACGATCTAGCCTTTTTCGGCCAGATCTAAGGCCAAAGATATGGTCGTTAACGACCAGATCTTTGGCTGTAACCAGTCGATAACGACGGCCAACAAACGGTCGTCGTTGACCATCAACGACGACCGTTTGTTTGCCATCATTGACGAGCAAATACGGCCAGATACAAGCAAATCCAGCCGGTCATGCGTCGATACGGCGATTCCAGCCACCCTCCGGCGGTGGTGGCAGGCTGTCCGTATTTGAGGATGGGTTGGGGGTGTTTTTGTTAACTTTTAATGTTTTATTATAGGGGGTGTTTTGTAAAAAAATAAATATAGAGGGGTATTTTGTTAATTTATAAATCCTACGCCATAATACCCACCTAATTCAATTTTTTTTTTTTTAACTTTTTTCAAAAAACTTTTTCCAAAAACACAAAATTGTGAACCAAACGGAACCATGGTAATGTCAATAATATAAGATGACATTATTAGTGTAACGAGGATAACCTCCCACCAACAGCACCCTTAATCTATTTTCTTTAAATCCAATAAATAAAGATTGAAGTCAAAAGTTAACATTAAATATCAGCATTAAACTATTGAATTAAAGATAAATAAGTTGTAGAAACTTTAATCTTATTTCAAAGCACGAGAACTTGACTCATATCATGAATAATATTTAATTAAAAAAATAAAACTTTTAAGATAAAAAAGGTATTCAGTGTGCTTTTTATTTAAAAAATACCATTTAGGCTTTGCTTAAAAATCACATTCTTAATTTTATTTATGAATATATATTTAAGTGAAAGTGCTGTTTAAAAAACACTGACAAACCTAATAGTCAAAGAATGATAAAGAATAGTCTACAATAATATTTTTTTAACCCTATTATTTCTAATATGCGCCGCCCTTTTCAGCCCATGTCACAATATAGCCTGCTAGAACCACTATTTGCTCTCACTGAAAGTAAAGTCAGTAAGTAGAAGCAAATTTATATTGACAAAAAGCAAAACATCAAAAATATTAGGTGCAGCACAATTGACCTTTTATTGTCCAAAAGAAACAAGAGGGCAGGTTAGGAAAAAAATCAAACGAACATAAAAATAAATGTAAAATCCAGAAGGCTTAAGTTAAATAACTACAAAATAAATAAATAATGAGTAATGGTAAAATATTAAATATGGGTTTGGATCGGGAGCCCTTCTTTCTTTTAAATAAGTTTTGACACAATTTTTTAGCTATTAGACTAAAGTATTTAAATATTTGAGATTACATCTTAATTATGGTATTTCCAATGTGTACTAATTATACAAGTTTTATTGAATCTCAAGTTCTCAACCACCCAAAGTTCTTAATTTAATCGCTAAAAAATTATGTTATATTTTGTATCAAAAAGGTGGTATTACCGAACCTTCTTTTATATATCCCAATCATACATGTAAATCCTTTTAATTATGAGAGAACACTAAATTATTATATATAGAATTTCGATAACATTACTAAAATAAAATCTTAGTTTGTACTAGCATGTTTCATATTTTTATAATATTTCGTATAATAAGTGTTATAATTATATGTCATGAAAAAAAAAGGAAAAAAAAAAAACATTATTGTATATTATTGTGATTATCATATTTTTTTGGAATTAGGTTTTTTACTCCACAAAATTGTATTAAAAGGCTTTTGTTATTTTTTCACAATAATCAATACACAGCCAGTAGCCAACAGAGATATAAAGTTGTCTTAGGTTAAATTATAGAAAAAAAAAATGTGAATTAAATAATACCAGCACACTTTATGTTGTGTCAAGAACTTTCAATTTAAAATTTTTGAATAATGTTATATTTCTCAAGTTTATATTCTGAATTTTATGAAATTATTGAAACTCAAAAACATTATATATATATATATAGACTCACATAATGTATAATATAGTAACAAATATTTTTCCAGAGTTTCTAGAATAACAAAATTTTATTTGCTGTTAATAAACTGTTAGTATGTCGTTAACATTTACGCTGTTATGATTTAGTAAGTATTACCAAATTGTCTTCTTATTGTCTTTTTTTTTAATACTTAAAACTTAATGACTAAAGAATTTGTGTTATTTTGGAAATCTCGAAGAGATTTTTATTATTTTATCATACCTTATGGAGATTAATGTCATTAACTCTTTTTTTTTTTTTTTTTATTACAATATAGATAATAAAAGGCTAAAATTTCTTTTAAAATTTAAAAATCTGAATGCTTTATACAGTAAAACCTCTCTATAGTGATACTCTATATATGAATAAACTCTACATAGTCATAAAAAATTATATTCTCAATTTGGGATAGTTATAAATAAGAATAAATTCCACATTGTAATAAGTTATAATTTTTCTAATTTCCGTCTTAAAGAAAGTTGCCTCCACATAGTAATAATTATCTATATATTGCAACCTAAAAAAAAAAATATGGTATGTTACATTCAAGGTTTAAGATGAAATAAAATATTTATCTGAAGTTGTTTGGGATAATAATTTATGCTTTAGAGTTGTTACCATATCTTTTAACTTGCGGGTACATTACTCGCTAGCATGAACATTTTCTTGTTAAAGCCAAAACATTTCTAACTTCTCAAGCATGTTTAGAGCTTCTTGACATGAAACTTTTTGTATTTCCACACTATCATCCTCATAATTATTTCCTTTCTCTTCTAGTTTAATTGTAGAAATTATTTCTTCTTTTATTAAAGCATACATGACTTGTTACTCATTTGGATGATTAAGGAAGACATTAATATTCATTCGATTAGTGTAGTGAAGTTGTCGAATCTGATCACTCAATTCTATAATGACTCTTTGATTCTCCTCATTCACTTCATTTGTAACTTGTAATTCATCGACATCGAGGGTCTTAATTTTGTAATGCTTAAAACGATTGGCAATTGTCTATGGCTTTACAATTCCATGAAAAACAGTTATCTTTGTTGGTTTCAAAGCACAATCTTCTATCCGTTTCAAAAGTAGGCAATTGAAGCGTTGAATTGAAACCATAATATTATTAAAATATGAATTGAAATCCTAATATTGTACTACCAAAACATGAATTATGAAATAAGAAATTTTTTTAACTACACATCTATTAAATTATAACCTCCTTATAGTAATAAAATTAATTAGTCCCACCATCATGACTACTCTTGAAATTCATGAAAGGATTTGCATTTTGAAAGTTCCTCGTCTAAACAATGATTTTTTTTAGGGTTATTATTAATTGAAGGATATTTTTTTTTTTTTTTTGAAAATAAATAAAGAAAAAAACACAAGTTTCATTTGTATCAATAAAGGGATACATTTATCAATCAAAAGATAATAGTCTATCAAGGGTTTATTTCATGTACATGATTTTGAGATCTATTAGTATTAAACTCATCCGCTTCGATAATAAAATATTAAAAACATTATATCCTCATAATATCACCCCTAAATACATATATTAATACTTATTTGAAAAATACAATGAAAGTCATTTTTCAGAATTAATGAGAAAAATAATTTTAAAAAAAAAATATGTGTACTTTGATAAATAGATATTATCCTATTTTGTCTAAAGTTTTTCAAGTTATCATCATCGGTTTAATACAATTAATTAATATTCTGAATTATAACTCGGAGATAAATATATTAATTGAAAAACAAAATGAAAACCTTTTTTTATTTGTGTGTGTGTATTAATGGGAAAAAAAAAAAAATCATTGGCCTAGTGAGAGGAAGTTGATCTAGCCGTGGCAACCTCCTAGGTTCGAATCTTCCTTGTGACGGAGCTTTTAGGAGGCGGGATGTGGTTGGGATTCAGTTTCTTTGTAAACTGTAGTTGTCAAAAAAATTATTTAATTATATATATTAATTACATATGTAATGCTTTTTTTTTAAGGTAATCATAAATCAGTTTTATGAAATTATGATTAATTAATGAAAGAATTATAACTTGAAGAGGATGAATAATCTATATTGCTTGCATGTGTAAAACTTTAATTAAATGAGTAACTCAAAACACAATTAAAATCAAGAATTATAAATGCATCAATCACCAAAATTATTAAAATGTGAAAACTAAAGTTCATCGATTGTAGTTGACCTTTTACCTTCCTCTTAATTAGTATTTGAAACTAAATATTTTTGGTTATTTACAATAAAAACAATGTGCTTTTTCAAGTGTCTCATGAACAACAATTGAGACACTTGAAGATAAATTTTATAAATTAATTTTTTTTTTTTTGTCTGTCTATTTCTTGATTATATTGTTTTAGTAAATTTATCGAGCCAATACAAATTTTATAAAGTATTATAATTCTATATTATAAATTAATGCTGTATATTAAACTATAAATTGTTATAAGATTGAAAATAAATATTAAAAAAGAAGATTCTAAATCTAAATTAGGTAGAAAACTCCAAATCTCTAAACAAAAATTTAACTCTAGATTAGATTTTTTTAGTAACAAATAGATATATATTTTGTCAGACGATTCTAGCTGCCCCAAAGAAATATTTTAAATTATTTTGACACAATGCAAAACCAGTTGAGCTACAGCTATAATTGGTCAGTTACACTTAAAAAAATGCCTGGATTCAACAATGCAACTATTAATTAGGTGTAATTCTAATAAATGACAGCTTAATTACTCGTTTTAATTTGGTCAACTCACACATCCCAATTTATGTTAATCCATTAATTAAAGAGTAGACGACATTTTCCCACTAACGTTTGCCTTAATGGCACTTTTCCACCCAAAGTTAATATTCTATTACTATCCAAAGTTAGGCAAAATTTCTCTCAATCACCACCATTTGAATCTTTGATCTCCTCTCTATAAAACCCCCTCACTCTGACACATGATTTCTCGCCAATTGACGACCACCACAAAGGTAGGGTTTTTTTGTTTTTATCTGATTTCAGCGGCGAATATTCAATCGATTACCACTATTCTATCCACCAACTTCCACTTTACGAAACCCTTCTTTCTTTGGCTCTTGATAACTTGCTGAACGCTAACTGAGAAAGTATAGTGTATTTTGGGTATTAATAGAATATAAACTTTGAGAGGAAAAGTAGTATTTTGAAACTTTTTATGTGGGAAAGTGTCATAAGACAAACCTTGGGTGGGAAAAGTCGTTTACTCTTAATTTAATTCATTGCTTAAAATTCAATTCAATCCAATTCTATATTAAAATCAAATAAACCCATTTCAATCTATCTAATTTAATTTTAATCAAGTGTTTATGTGTGGGGTATTACTTAATCTAATTTGATTGAATATATTGGCGTGTTTAGATTTTAAACACCTTAATTATTTAGTATGGCAAATGATATAAAATGTGAAATTAATTTTAATTAATACTTTGGATTACATCATGGGAGATATGAACTTTGAAAAAGAATATTATTGTTAATATATTTTGGTAGTTGCTTCATTTAAACAAATATTTATGTTAACATCAAAGCCCTAATCCTTGAAATTGAAAATTAGCTAAACATCAATATCACTTACATCAAATGAAATTTTATTTTAATATTAACACGGACCACCAGTGAAATGTAGTCCATGCATATATGAAAAGTCATTTAAGCATCATTTTTAATGGTCTGATTAAGTATCTTAATTAGCTTAATTATGAATTAATATAATTGACTATTTCTGATACCCTTTTTGGATGCCCATGCATTTGAGTCATTTTCCACAAGTGACTCCTAATTACAATTAATTGTCCCAAAATTACAATTAATTATCTACTTACTTCAAAGCCGGCAACAGCAAGTGTTGTGATACATAATTTTGGATCAATTAGTCAATTTGTTATTTTATGTATAAATAACACATTCTTTGGGAATCTATAGCTGTCTGTATTATGCTAAAGCTTCTTCAAGTTATATTATACTAATTTATATTAGCATGATTATGATGGTTTAAATCTAATTTATTAACTTTCTTTTAAATATATCTAATTAATAATGAGAAAATTGTTGAATAAATACTAAATTTATATTGTTGAAAACTCATAAGTGCATAACTTGATGTCCTCCTAGTAAAAGATAAGAGTAAACGATTTTGCCCACCCAAGGTTTGCCTTAATGACATTTTTCAACCCAATTTTTTTTTTTTCAAAACACCACTTTCTCACCCAAAGTTTATATTTCGTTAATACTCAAAATACACTTCACTTTCTCAGCTGATGTTCGGTGAGTTTCTAGGAGTTAAGGTAAGAGAGGTTTTGTAGAATGGAGGCCGGTGGATTGAATGATGGTGACCGATGGAAATCTGCTGCAAACGGGAAAACCTAACTTTACGGTGGCCAGAATTCGACGAGAAATCAAGTATCGCAATGAGAGGGATTTTGTAGAGGGGATACCAAAGGTTCAAATGGTGGTGGCGGAGAGAATTTTCGTTGTCGGAATCAGTTTTTGGTAGTAACGGAATATACTTTGGGTGAAAAAGTGGTATTTTGAAATTTTTTGGGTGGAAAATGTGATTAAGGCAAACCTTGGGTGTGAAAAAGTCGTTTACTCAAAAGATAATTATTGCAAGACTTGATAGAATCTGATCGAACTCTCGTTAATAAATACTAATTTATTTTTTTGGACTTTACACAAAATTCTGTTAACTCATACAATGATTATCTTTTATTAATGAAGAGTTCAAGTTTTTATTTAGGAAAACTACAGAAACAACTTGTTTGTATAACATATGATTTTTTAAAATCTAGATTGATCTAAGAAACTAATACAAATAAATATGAATCTAGTTAATTAAAATTTATATAAAACCTCTAAAATTAAAGGGATTATATTTATATGATCTTGAACCGTGTTGAATACGTAATGGTTTAGTACATGCACGATCCACCAAGTTGAATATTAATTAATAATAAAGTTTCTACAGAAAATACTGCCAGAAAAAAATCCAATTTAGAAGCTTGACAATTTGTATCCACGGGCACTCAACTGCTAATTAGACAACTAATTCGCTTACTAAAAATAAAATTATAATATCCATCTAATTTGTGATACCAAATTTGAAATTATCCGTCCACTTTCAGCCAAGCATTGATATATTAATTTAACTCTAAGATATATTTAATATTGGAACAATGATGTAAACCCATCACCGGTTTATTTATTGTTTATATAGACAGAATGTAAATATATACTATTAAATCAATCATAATCCATGAATTATTTTTAAATAGCATTGCGATTAAAATATTTAGATGATGATAATTATTGTATTAAATTATTCAAACCACAAATATTTTAAATAAAAGCAAGCGCTACGTAGTTTCTACTTTGTCCCTTGGACTATATCAACGTTCAAAATTACCTAAATCCAACCTGGTTACTCTTATAATTACCAAAATGCCATGGATTATTAAATTTTTTTTTTTCATTAAGGCTAATGTAATGTTTGAAATTTACCAGAATGCCACAAGCTCCTTTTTTTGTGAATAAGCTACCACCTTTGGGCTTTGTTTCAACTTTCATGTTATAACAATCAACTCACCTTCTTCCTACCAACAAATTTAAATTATTCATATTATTATAAAATTTATATCATACTATTTGGATTCGATTTTAATAACAAAAACATATTTTAAATAGTTTTATACTGTTAAGCAAATTAATTATTTTTTATTTATTTATTATAGTATAAAAATAATAAATGTTAATTAATTGGTTCCTACCAAATTTACAAGAACAAAAGGGAATGACAGGATTGTAATTAACTTCAAACAAAAAGTCATTTACAAAACCGTCATTTCATATAAACTCTCTCCTCTTTCACTCCAACTCCTATATAAACTTCCGACTCCAAACCATTTTGAATCAAAGTCAAAACTCATCAAAAGGTTAAGACTCCGTCAGCCCAACATGGCTTCCTCCGTTGAAGCACCACCACCATCATCCTCCGTCGTCAATGGTTCACTCTCCGCCGTCCATTCAGACATCTTGGAAACTCATATCTTAACACGTTTAGACGGCCCTACTCTGGCCTCGGCCGCCTGCGTCTCCTCCCAACTCTCTTCCCTCACCTCTAAACAATCCCTCTGGACAAACATTTGCCATTCCACGTGGCCCTCCACCGACACGCCACGTATACAGCAACTCATCTCCACCTTCGCTCCTCACGGCCCCCGCTCCTTCTTCTCTAATTCCTTCACTAATCCCGACCCCGACATCACCACCACCACAAACCATGATCACTGCCGTTCATCAGAGTTAATCTCGGCCGTTGATATTTACCATCGCAACGAGTTCGTTTTCAGTAAAGTTGTGGAAACTGAGACGGAGAGCGGGTGGTTCATGTGCTCACCGTTTAGGGTTGACATACTTGACCCGAAAGATATGGTTCCGACCCGAATACCGTACCCAGATACTGATAACACGTGTCAAGAATTGGAAGAGGATTTTATGCTGAGCTGGGTCTTGATCGACCCGATTGGACTTCGGGCGATGAACTTATCGACTTACAAGGCGGTGAGCGTACAGCGTCACTGGCTAAGTGGAGAAATCCAAATCCGGTTTGGTTCAATTTTATCGGGCGGTCAAAAAGGGTCGGGTTGGGAGTTGTCGCATTGTGAGATTATGGTCACGTGCGGTGGGACCAAGGGAGGGGAGATGCACGTGAGCGAAGTGTGTTTACAGGTGGAGGATATGGATGGAATGCATTTGAATGGGAAGGATATTTTGGTAATTCTAGACAGGGGATTTGAGGGTAAAAGGGGAAATATAAGGGGGAGGGAAGTGAAAGGAAAGAAAAGGTATGAGGAGTATATGGAAAGGAGGAGAGAAAGGAAGGAGAAGAAATTGAAGAGAGAAGGAAGATTAGATATGTTATGTGTGGTTTGCGGAGTAATAATATTTAGCTGTCTTGGGTCTTTTATTTTTTGGAGATAAAAATAACTCTTCAATTTTATTTTTTAAAAACTTTTGAATTTTCCCTTTAACAGGGAATAAAGAAAGCGACAAAAAAAAAAAAAAAAAGAAAAAAAAAAAAAGAAGGAAATTTATAGTCAAACACTTTGTAAATTTCAAATTTGAAATGATGTAAGTGATTAAATTATTGAGATTATTGTGGAGACAATGATGTAAGGAAGACATTATTGAAGTTTATAATTTGATTTCTATATACATAAAAAATGACATATGCTTTCAAATAATCAAAAGCATTTTTTTTGGTTAAATAATATATTTATTGGATATGGTTTGATTAAATAGATCAAATGTCTTTTGGGGTATCAAGAAACTATATCTTAACCTACATATAAACTTAAAAGACAGTTTTGGTGACAATTTAATTCTGTCTTACCAAGAGAATGAAAATTAAAATCTTTGTGACCTATTGATCTACAATTCCAGTAACTCAAAAAATTACAGGTGTCCCCACCAATACAAGAAATGGTCATTAATACTCCTTGCAAGTTTCTGCCAAGGTTGTTTTATAAACTAAATATGAATGAATAGTTAAATTCGAATGACAGATTGATTTATTTTTTTGTAGCTTTTATAGTCTCATAGGTGTTAAGTTGTTTGTTTTTGCATATAAAAATATTTCAAAATTTTCATTTTGACTATACCCTTTTGCTATTAGATATTAGATTTCTTAAATATCTTTTTAAGTCTTTATTAGTTTAAAAAATGGAAGAGCTAATAAGTTCACTAATATAAACTAATTATATTAAAATCAATATTTCCAATTCTTTGAATTAGTATTATGTACGCGTCTTTTACAAATTTAACAGTCCAGCTTTTCAAGATATCTTTTCACAAGTTTTTCTCCATAGCTTTCTCATTTGTTGCACCTGTAGGAGATCATGAGAGAACCAGTTGCAATTTGAATATTTCAAACTGACATGTGATCTTTCACTAGCTTTTAGTTGTATAAATAATCTTGATTCTCTAGAAAAAAGGCATTGAGAATTTCAGTATTCAAAAGATAGTTTATTCTATCAGAGGTAAAGAGCTCCCCTCCATAAGCTCTACTGTTTTTGTTTTTACATTTTGTTGTGAAATTGAAGAATTGTTTGTTTTCAATTCATTACTACAGGTTTTTATAGATAGAATACACTCTACGTAATCTCCTAATTATGTCAATATAATATACCGACATAATTAGGAGATTATAGGATATCAAATACATTATGAATATCCAAAGACTAACATAATTAAGAGATTACAATATATTCCTGAAATATTTAGTAAATCTCAAGTTGGTGCGTAGATGTCACACATGCCCAACTTGTCTAACACTTGTGAGAAAATACCCTTGGAGACAACCTTGGTAAGAATATCGGCCAACTGATCCTCTGATCGAATCATGGGTAATTCAATAATCTTTTCATTCAGTTTTTCTTTGATGAAAAATCTATCTACCTCAACATGCTTCGTATGATCATGTTGAATTGGATTGTGAGCAATATCACATGCTACTTTATTATCACGATATAGCTGGATTGGTTGATTAGGTTGATAGCCCAAATCTTGCAGGAGAAATCTTAGCCACAAAGCTTCACAAATCCCAAGTGTCATTCCTTTAAATTCTGCTTCGGCGCTTGAGCGTGCCACAACATTCTGTTTTTTGCTTCTCCACGTGACTAGATTACCACCTACAAAAGTGAAATAACCAGAAGTAGATCGCCTGTCATCCGCTGCTCCAGCCCAATCAACATCAGTATATGCATTCACATTTTGGTAGTCCTTATTTTTAGTAAATAGGATTCCCTTTCCAGGAGCATGTTTTAAATACCTCAAGATATGCGTGACTGCATTCATATGTTGTTCTCTAGGATTGTGCATGAACTGACTAACTACACTCAATGCATAAGCAAGATCTGGTCTAGTGTGAGATAAGGACATCAATCTTCCCACAAGTCGCTGGTATCTCCCTTTGTCAATTGGTACTTGATCAACTTCGACTCCCAATTTCAAACCTTTTTCAATTGGTGTATCAGCTGGTTGATATGCTGACATACCAGTTTCCTGCAATACATCCTAGGCATACTTTCTTTGTGATAGAAAGATACCTTTATAAGATCGAGACACTTCAATTCCGAGAAAATATTTCAAAGAACCTAGGTCTTTCATCTTGAATTCTTCTAACAAGTACTTTTATAGAGCCTTCCTTTCTTCTGGATCATTTCTTGTCACCACCATATCATCCACATATACAATAAGTGCAGTGATCTTTCCTTGCTGTTTTTTAAGGAACAATGTGTGATCTGAATTGCTCTCATGGTATCCAAAAGACTTCATAGCCTTGGTGAACCTCCCAAACCATGCCCTCGAAGATTGTTTTAACCCATACAGTGACTTCTTTATCTTACATACCTTTTGGCTATGTTTCCTTGGTAAAATACACCCTGGTGGAGGATCCATATAGATCTCTTTAGACAATATTCCATGTCAGAAAGCATTCTTTACATCAAACTGCTGTAACGGCCAATCTAGGTTTGCAGCCAAAGATAATAAGACACATACTGTGTTGATTTTGGCTACAGGTGCAAATGTCTCTGTATAGTCTATCCCATGAGTTTGAGTGTACCCTTTTGCTACTAGTCTTGCTTTAAATCATTCGATCATACCATCAGCTTTATACTTCACAGTGTAAACCCATCGACATCCAACAGTCTTTTTTCTTGGTGGACGATCAACAAGTTCCCAAGTCTCATTCTTCTGTAATGATTTCATCTCTTCATTCATTACAACTTTTCATTTTGGATCAGATAAGGCTTCCTGCACACTATTAGGAATAGATACAGTAGATAATTGATTCACAAATGACAGATTTGATTTTGCCAGATGATGGTTAGACACATAATGGCTCATGGGGTATTTGACCTTACTAGATAGCTCAGGTTCGTATGTTGGTTTAGGAATCCATCTAGTACTCCGTGGTAGTAACTGTTTCCTAATTGGTTCAGACTCAATTGGTTCAAACTCTAAAACAGGAACATTCTCAACAAATGATGGTTGTGACATACCAAGATTGAGAGGCTCGGACTGAGAAGTTTCTATGAACGGGTTTGATACCACCTCCACATCTTCATCATCCACTTCATTTTCTTGTCGAACAACAGGTGTAGTCTGAGACTCATAGTCTCCCACATCTTGAACAACATAGTCAAGAGTCTGAATTTCTTCTTGACAATACTCCCCCTGAAGTTCAGACTCAGAAGAAAAATACATCAATTCTTCATGGAAGACAACATCCATCATCACAAACGTTTGTTGAGTTGGAGGATGATAACATCGATACCCCTTTTGATGAACACCATACCCAACGAAAACACATTTCAATGCACGAGGGGACAACTTGTTGCGCTGATGTTTATGGAGGTAAACCAAGGCGATACAACCAAAAACATGAGGCGGTAAGTTTGGGACTGTTGGAGCATTCACTACGTTACTAAGAGCCTGCAAAGGTTTTTGGAACCCAATGGAATTAGAGGGTACCTGATTGATTAGGTAGGCTATAGAAGTAAGAGTTTCTCCCCAAAAAGTAACGGTATGTGAGCTTCTATTAACAAGGCACAAATAACCTCCAATAAGTGCCTATTTTTTTGTTCAGCAACACCATTTTGTTGGGATGCATTGGGACAAGCAGTCTGATGAATGATACCATGTGTTGCCAAGTATCATTGAAGATCCTGTTAGGAAGCGATCCATTTATGTAGGGGAAAACAAAAACTTTTAACAATACGGATCTTTCCATAGAACCAAGATCAGGGCACAAATTTACAGTTTATATCAAAATAAGAATCTGTAGAAAATTAATCTAGAGTTTCAGAAATCATACGCACATTTGGAGGCTCCTCCAAGTTGTCTCTGAACGTATTTTGCTACCGACCCAAGTGTAGGGTCGAACTGACGTAGTCCACACGAAGATAATTGCAAGGAACTAAAGAGGGATTTGTGTAATAGCTGCTTCCCACTCAAAATATACATAATGAAAATACATATAAGATACTAAAAAGAGTTGGGCCCAAATTTTCTTTTATTAAACATATACACTCTTTATACAAAATTTGGATCATGTACAAAAGTTATCAAAAACATGGTGGACAGTGTAACCATTTCTCCTTGCGTGCCGACGTCCATCCGACCATGTCCTTACCTAGATCCTGCAAAAACATAGGAAACAATGGGGTGAGCAAAAAACAATGCTCAGTAAGTAAATCCTCTACTCAACTATCCCCGTAACTCTCTCTCTAATTCTTTCCGTACAATTCTCATTTACTCTCTCTTTTATACTTCTCTCTATTTTCTCTTTCTCATAACTCTTTTCTACTAACTCTATTTTGTAAGTCACGACCTCATCTTACCGGAGGCATGGCCAGGACTCGCTCCCGCTCTTCCTCTCCGTGACTTCTACTTGTTCTAGCCGATCGGACTCGGTTATGCATGGATTCAGAACCCTTGGCCATGTGAATGTATAAACTCTCTCTCGGGTACTCTCAGGTATAGCCCTCATCCGCATGTACTCTCATGGGCTACACCACTTTTCTCTCCCATACTTAAGCCACTCTCTTTCTTCGCGGCGTACATACGGGAATACTCTATCCATTACTCACGGGTTCCCCATCGCATAACCTACTATATTCTCCTTTTCACTCTTTTCTCTTAATGAAGCTCACACTCAAAGTTCTCTACTCTTTTTCTCTAATGCAATTAATGCATATGGATGACTCATGCTCATTAATACACTCATGTAATGCAATTATGCCATGTAGCAAAAATTTAAGGCTTTCTACTCTTATTCATGCTTCTCTTGAGCATTTCATCAAACAACTCATGTACATATAAAACTCTATTTTAACAATAACTTTTGTCTTCTCTTTAATCATCCAAAAATGGGAGGAAAACTCCCTTATATACTCTAAATTCCTGTCAAAGAAAAACACTCCTATAGGGTTTGCTCAAAACTTCCTTCAACTTCAATCAAAATTCAACTCAACATCATAAAAATCTCAACACTTCTCATATTCCAATATATTCAATACTAATCGATAACTATAATCTCATGTCATCTCATCTCAACAAACATGATACATACACATTCATACATAAATCTCTACTCAAAGGAGTTCTTAAATCTCTACTTGGGTTGGATTTACTTACCTTGTGAATAAGTGGCTTCTCTAACACTTCTCCTTCCCTTTTTGCAGCCTAGCTTCTCTCTACAACTTTAAACAACAATAGCAACATAAGACTTCAATCAATCATAAGCAAATTCCTATCTAAAGCAAGAATTCTTACCTTAGATGCTTTAGATGAAATCTCTACTAAAAACTACCCCAAAAACCTTAGAAACTCTTGGAAAATTGAATGAAGAATTGAGAGAACTTAGAGAATGAGAATGACGATGGAAATGGGTGAAATGAAGGGTTTACTACACTTAATCCCTTATTAGCTCAATTTACACTCAAACATTCCCATTTTACCCTTACTCTTTTTTAGAAATTCCATCTTTACCATTTAATTCTTCGCAAATACACCCTCCTCTCCAACACATTCTCTACTAAATTTTCTTACATTTTACTCTCCACTTTTCCTGCTAATTAGGGTTAGAATAGTCATTTTACCCCTATGGAGAATTCTCTAGAAACTTAATTAAACTTTTCTGCCATCCCTTCGCTGTGGTGAAGCAAGGTCCGTCACCCCGACAAAAACTTACAGAGCTGACACCGCAATTACAAAGCCAACGTCACCGCGGCGAAGACTATAATTCCAAGATTCCTCAAGTCTCAACCAATCTTAAGGCAAACACTCAACCAACCATGACAACATACAAACTCAATTGAAGCTGAATCGATGAATATTTAAGTAATACAGCAAATCTTAACTACGTACCTCAAGTGGGGCGTTACAATTCTCCCCCCTTAAAAGAATTTCGTCCCCAAAATTCACACGAATAACTCCGAGTACCAATTCTGCATGTCTTGTTTCACCTCCCATATGGCCTCTTCTACCTTGTGATTCCTCCAAAAGACCTTTACTAGTGGAATACTCTTGTTCCGGAGCTCTTTAACCTTCCAATCTAAAATCTGTACTGGACGCTCCTCATACACAACATTCTCTGCTAAATCAACATCTTCTATACTCAAGATATGGGAGGGATCACTTACATACTTCCGCAGCATCGAGACATGGAAAACGTCATGTACCTTGTCCATACTAGGTGGTAGTGCTAATCTATAGGCAACCTTCCTAACTCGTTGCAATACCTCCAATGGACCAATATATCTCGGTGCTAACTTCCCTCTACTTCCAAAGCGCATTACTCATTTATAAGGAGAAACTCTCAAAAATACCTTGTCACCCACTTGGAACTCCACTTATTTTCTCTTCAAATCAGCATAACTTTCTATCAATCTTGGGCTTGCTTCATTCTGTTTCTGATTAACTTGACATTCGCTATCATTTTCTGAGTCACCTATGGCCCAAGAGCGGTACTCAACTCGTCCCTTTCGCCGATTTCGTCCCAATGTAGTGGAGACCTACATCGTCTACCATACAAAGCCTCGTAAGGTGCTATTTTAATTGTAGACTAGTAACTGTTGTTGTAGGCAAACTCCACTAAAGGTAACATCTCATGCCATGACATCCTATAATCCATGCAGCAGGCTCTCAAGATATCCTCAAGCACCTGATTTGTTCTCTCTATTTGGCAATCCGTCTAAGAATGATAGGCAGTACTAAATGCCAAACGGGTACCCAAATTTCTCTGTAAACTAGTCCAGAAAGCTGAGACAAATCTAGAATCTCTGTCTGACACTATAATCTTGGGCACACCATGTAACCTGACTATCTCTTTAATGTAGATCTGAGCCAACTGATCCGTGGTAGTACTCTCCTTTACTGGAAGGAAATGGGCGGACTTAGTTAATCTATCCACAATCACCCATATAGCATTATATCCTCTCTGTACTCTAGGGAGACCTATGATAAAATCCATTGAAATGCTCTCACATTTCCATTCTAGAATACTAAGTGGGTGAAGCAACCTAGACAGCCTTTGGTGTTGTGCTTTCACCTATTGGCAAGTTAGACATTTAGCTACAAACTCTGCAATGTCTCTCTTCATACCTGGCCACCAGTAGCCTTTACTTACATCTTGATACATCTTAGTCGCTCCAGGATGGGCAGTGTATGGTGTGTCATGAGCCTCCATAAGAATTCTCTTTCTCAACTCATTGTCCTGAGGAATACACAACCAATTTCTAAACTAGAGGACACTATCTACCACGTGGAATTCTGTTACCTTGCCCTTATGCACTTGTTGAACTATTTTCTGACACCACTCATCGGCCACTTGCTTTTCTTTGACTTCTTCTAGTAAAGTAGACTGAAGCTCTAACCTGGCAATCCTTCCTGGAATCACTTCAATCTATTCTCTACACAACTCTTCCACTAGCTCTTTCTGCTTAGTGAGCCGGGACAAATAGGCTTTTCTACTCAAAGCATGGGCTACTATATTAGCTTTTCTCAGTTGATACTTGATCTCACAATCATAGTCCTTAACCAGCTTTAACCAAATTCTTTGTCTCACATTCAGCTCCTTTTGAGTGAAGAAATACTTTAAACTCTTATGATCAGTATAGATGTTACTCTTTGCACCATAAAGGTAATGCCTTCAAATCTTTAAGGCAAAGACCACAGCCACCAATTCTAAGTTATGCGTAGGGTATCTCGTTTCATACTCTTTCAATTGCTGAGAGGCATAAGCTATTACCCTGCCTAACTGCATTAACACCGTGCCAAGCCCTTGCAATGAGGCATCCGTATAAATATCATAATCTACACCCTCCTGTTGTAACACTAACACTGGAGCTGTTGTTAACCTCTTCTTCAACTCTTGGAAACATTCCTCACAAGCTTCTGACCATACAAAAGGAGTCTTCTGTTTGGTAAGAGCTGTCAATGGTTTAGCCAACTGGGCGAACCCTTCAATAGTAACCTGGCAGGCCTACGAAACTTCTGACCTCTTTTACTGTCTTCGGACTCTGCCACTCAAGGATTGCCTTTATCTTACTCGGATCTACTGAAATCCCTTCTTTAGACATTGTATGGCCTAAAAATATTACTTGGTTGAGCCAAAACTCACACTTAAAAAATTTAGCATACAACTGCTTTTCCCTCAACCGTTGCAGCACTATTCTCAAATGTTCATCATGCTCTTCTCTTGATTTGGAATAAATCAGAATATCATCAATGAACACCACTATAAACTAATCCAAACAATCATAGAATACCCGGTTCATCAAATCCATAAAAACGGCTGGGGCATTTGTCAAGCCAAACGACATCACTACAAACTCATAGTGCCCATACCTTGTACGGAAAGCAGTCTTAGCTATATCCTGCTCGGCCACTCTTACCTGATGGTACCCTGACCTCAAATCAATCTTGAAGAATACTGCTGCTCCTTTCAACTAGTCAAATAAATCATCTATTCGAGGTAGCGGGTACTTATTCTTCACTGTTACCTTATTCAGCTCTCTATAATCAATACACATCCGTAGTGACTCGTTCTTCTTCTTTACAAATAGAATTGGGGCTCCCCAGGGAGAATGACTCGGTCGGATAAAACCTTTATCTAAAAGCTCTTGGAGTTGCTTCTTTAATTCCTAAAGCTCTGTTGGGGCCATTCGGTAAGGGGCTTTAGATATGGGTGATGTTCCTGGTGCTAGTTCAATACTAAACTCAACCTCTCTTTCCGATGGCAAACCTGGTAAGTCTTCCAAAAACACATCTAAAAATTCTCGAACTATCGGCACCCTCCGAATTTCTGACTGTGGAGCATTACCACACTGTACGACATGAGCAATGTATCCAGAACACCCCTTTCTCAACATCTTTCTAGCCTTTACACTACCAATCAATATGCTTAACTGATGGCCCTCTCCAAAACTAAACTTATCTCCACTATCGAGCTTAAATCTCGCTTTCTTCTTTCGACAATCAATTTCTACTCCATACCTCCCTAGGAAATCCATGCCCAATATCACATCAAAGTCGGGCATATTAAACACTATTAAGTCAACTGCTAACTTCTGTCCTGGATCACTACGGACTCCCTTAATAACATCTCTTGAGTCAACATACTCACCCCATCAGGTAACTCTATCTTAATAGGTTGACTTACTCTAGTAGGTTTCAAATTTAATCTCTCTATCATTCCATGAGATATAAAAGAATGGGTAGCTCCAGAATCAATTAAAGCATATAAAGGAACAACATGGAATAACAACTGACCAGTTACGGCTGATGGACTGGCCTCGTTCTCACTCTGTACCATTGTAAATACTCTGACATTTGTACCTCTAGAAGTCTGAGCGGTCGGTGGAAGAGGAGCTTTATAATCTCTCATCAGATGCCCTGGCCGTCGGCACCTGTAACACACATTTTTGTCCCTCAAACACTCCCCTGAATGGTTCCTCCCGCATTTAGCACAAGGGGGAAACCCTTCTATCCTGGGCTGTTTGCTCTGCCAATCTCTTCTATTCTTACTTGGTTGGAACTTCTTCTTGGCCCCTTACTTCTCTGTTCCTTGTGGCATTTACTCTCTCCCTCTGTGGGGTGATGGATGGCTCTTTAGATACTGTTAAAGCCAACCCTTCTGCAATGTATTTGTTTACATAGATCTCTGCTCTTAAAGCCCGTGCTAGAGCTTCACTGTATGTATGAGGGGGCTCAGCTCCTATCATTACATCTCGCGCAATATCTGATCTCAACCTTTGCACAAACTTATCTCTCCTTAACTCCGGGATATACACTATCTCGGGTGCAAAGCGAGCAAGGGAGTTGCATCTTACTGAATATTCCTTCACTGTACTAGTCCCCTGCTTCAAATTAATAAACTCTCGGACCTTCTCATGTATTCGATCTTCTGTTCAGTACTCGGCCTCAAACAATCTTCTAAATTCCTCCCAGGTCATCGAGGCCATATCATGAGTCTCCTCCATTAATTCCCACCAAATTCGGGCATCTTTCTTAAATAAGAAACTGGCATATATGATCCTCTCTCTATCATTCATGGGAAACAGTGTCACCGTTTGCTCTACGGACTTAAACCATTCCTCTGCCTCTAGCGGGTCCCTCGTACCCCTAAACTCTGGTAGCTGGTGCTGGTTTGCAAGCCCCTGAATTGGATCAACCCGAGTTTGTACTGTCTGAGGTACCGACCCTTCTCGCTCTTGTCTTGTGGGCGGTACTCTACTAGGGGTCTCGGTTCTCTCTTGAACAACTCTCCTCTGACTCTCCGCTAATAACTGCTATACACTAGTTCGAATCCTTGTCTCATCAAGGGTAGGAGGAGTTGGTTCTGGTGGGTTAGAGGATTCTCCCTCGTTCATCACATTCTTACCCTTCTTCCTATTACTACGCCTCATCTACAAAACAACCACACTCGATCAATTCAGCAAACACTTAACGTAAGGAAAGAATTAACTTACACAGTCGGCTCTCGGACATCGTAGCGACAAGAATGGTACACTGTCAAATCCCAAAATCTCGGCTCTGATACCAAAAATGTAATAGCTGCTTCCCACTCAAAATATACATAATGAAAATACATATAAAATAGTAAACAGAGTTGGGCCCAAATTTTCTTTTATTAACCATATACACTCTTAACATGGTGGACAGTGTAACCATTTCTCCTTGCATGTCGACGTCCATCCGACCATGTCCTCACCTAGATCCTGCAAAAATATAGGAAAAACCGGGGTGAGCACAAAAACAATGCTCAGTAAGTAAATCCTCTACTCAACTATCCCCGTAACTCTCTCTCTAATTATTTCCTTACAATTCTTACTTACTTTCTCTTTTATACTTCTCTCTATTTTCTCTTTCTCATAACTCTTTTCTACTAACTCTCCTTTGTAAGTCACGGCCTCATCTCACCGGAGGCACGGCCGGGACTCGCTCCCGCTCTCCGTGACTTCTACTTGTTCTAGCCGATCGGACTCGGTTATGCATGGATTCGAAACCCTTGGCCATGTGAGTGTATAAACTCTCTCTCGGGTACTCTCGGGTATAGCCCTCATCCGCATGTACTCTCACGGGCTACACCACTTTTTTCTCTCATACTCAAGCCACTCTCTTTCTTTGCGGCGTACATACGGGAATACTCTATCCATTACTCACAGGTTCCCCATCGCACAACCTACTCTATTCTCTTTTTCTCTCTTTTCTCTTAATGAAGCTCACACTCAAAGTTCTCTACTCTTTCTCTACTCTCTTTCTCTAATGCAATTAATGCATATGGATGACTCATGCTCATTAATACACTCATGTAATGCAATTATGCCATGTAGCAAAAATTTAAGGCTTTCTACTCTTATTCATTGTAATGCCCCGCTTGAGGTACGTAGTTAAGATTTGTTGTATTGCTTAAATGTTCATTGATTCAGTTTTAATTGAGTTTGTATGTTGAGTTGGCTGAGTGTTTGCTTTGAAATTGGTTGAGTTTTGAGGACTCTTAGAATTGCAGTCTTCGTCGGTTGGCTTTGAGTAAGGCAGTGTCAACTCTGTAACTTTTCGCCGGGGTGACGGAAGTTTCTTCGCCGCGGCGACGAGCTAGTTGAAAAGTTTAATGAGTTTCTAGAGAATTCTTCATAGGGGTAAAAATGACATTTCTACCCCTAATTAGTAGGAAAAGTGGGGAGTAAAATATAAGGAAATTTCATGGAGAATAGGTTAGTGTGGGGGTGTGAGTGAAATGAATCAAAGAATATAGATGGAATTTCCAAGAAGGAACAAGGGCAAAATGGGAAAGGAAGGTTATAATATGAGCTAAAAAGGGTTAAGTGAAATAAACCCTTCATTTTCATCCATTTCCACCGCCATTCTCATTCTCTACTTCCTTTCATTTTTCCTTTCAATTTTCCCAAGATTTCTAAGGAGTTAAGAGAGCTTTTGGGTAATTTTAGTAGAAATTTCATCTCAAGCATCCTAAGGTAAGGATTCTTGCTTTAGATGTGAGTTTTGCTTATGGTTATATTGAAGTCTTATATTGTTATTATTGTTCTTGTTGTTGTTTTAAGTTGAAGAGAGAAGACAAGACAACAAAGGAAAGGAAAAGTGCTAGAGAAGTCACTTTTTCACAAGGTAAGTAAATCCAACCTAAGCTGAGATTTGAGAAATCCTTTGAGTAGAGATTGAGTAGAGATTTATGTATGTATAAGTATGTTATGTCATTGAGAATTGAGTTGAGATGAATATTAGCTTTGTGGTTGTTGAATACACTTTAATTATGAGAAGTGTTTGATGTGTGAAGAGAGATTGAAATTGAGTTGAAGTTGGAGGATTTTGCATGAATATTTTTAGGAGTGTTTTCCTTGGCAGGAATTATGACTGTATGAGGGAGTTTTTCTCCCATTTTGGATGATTAAAGAGAAGAGCAGAGTTATAGATAAGTAGAGCTTTGGTATGCACATGAGTTGTTTGATGAAATGCTTAAGTGAGAAACTGCCCTGTCACAGCCGTGACTTTCTAAGTAATTTTTGGGCATCTTACAGATTGAACTGGGTTTAGACCAAAACATAAAAGTTATAACCCTATCTCTAAGCTTTAAAATGAGACCAAAATAATCGTAGCAATCCGATGTGTATAACTCAAGTTATGCCTTTTTTAGTGTGACCTGCGCAGAATGACTGTCTTTGATGCACCATTGCATTTATGCTTATCATGAGTGTATTAATGAGCATGAATCATCCATATGCATTATTTATACATTATAGGAAGAGTAGATAACTTTGAGTGTGAGCTTTATTAAGAGAAAAGAGAGAGAAAGAGAATAGAGTAGGTTGTGCAATGGGGATCCCGTGAGTAAGGGGTAGAGTATTCCCGCATGTACGCCGCATTGAGAGAGCGGCATGAGTATGAGAGAGAAGAGTGGTGTAGCCCATGAGAGTGCATGCGGATGAGGGCTATACCCGAGAGTACCCGAGAGAGAGATTATTCACTCACATGGCCAAGGGTTCTGAATCCATGCATAACCAAGTCCGATCGGCTAGAATGAGGAGAAGTCACATAAAGCGGGAGTGAGTCCTAGCCGTGCCTCCGGTAAGATGAGGCCGTGACTACTAAAGAGAGTTAGTAGAAAAGAGTTATGAGAAAGAGAAAATAGAGAGAAGTATAAGAGAGAGAGTAAACGAGAATTGTAAGGAAAGAATTAGAGAGAGATAGTTACGGGGATAGATGCGTAGAGGATTTACTTACTGAGCATTAGTTGTGCTCACCCCGTTGTTTGCCATGTTTTGCAGGATCTAGGTGAGGACACGGTCGGATGGGCGTCGGTAAGCGAAGGGAAATGACTACACTGTCCACCTTGTTTTTGATGCTTTTGTACATGATACAACTTTTTGTATAAAGAAGAAAAATTTGGGCCCAACCTTTTTTATGCTATTTTATATGTATTTCATTATGTACATGTTTTATGAGTATTTGAGTAGAAAGCAACTATTACATTCATGCTTCTCTTGAGCATTTCATCAAACAACTCATGTGCATAGAAAACTCTATTTTAACAATAACTTTTGTCTTCTCTTTAATCATCCAAAAATGGGAGAAAAACTCCCTCATATACTCTAAATTCCTGTCAAAGAAAAACACTCCTATAGGGTTTGCTCAAAACTTCCTACAACTTCAATCAAAATTCAACTCAACATCATAAAAATCTCAACACTTCTCATATTCCAATATATTCAATACTAATCGATAACTATAATCTCATCTCATCTCATCTCAACAAACATGATACATACACATTCATACATAAATCTCTACTCAAAGGAGTTAATCTCAACTTGGGTTGGATTTACTTACCTTGTGAATAAGTGGCTTCTCTAACACTTCTCCTTCCCTTTTTGTAGCCTAGCTTCTCTCTACAACTTTAAACAACAATAGCAACATAAGACTTCAATCAATCATAAGCAAATTCCTATCTAAAGCAAGAATTCTTACCTTAGGATGCTTTAGATGAAATCTCTACTAAAAAACTACCCCAAAAACCTTAGAAACTCTTGGAAAATTGAATGAAGAATTGAGAGAACTTAGAGAATGAGAATGGCTGTGGAAATGGGTGAAATGAAGGGTTTACTACACTTAATCCCTTATTAGCTCAATTTACACTCAAACATTCCCATTTTACCCTTACTCTTTTTTAGAAATTCCATCTTTACCCTTTAATTCTTTGAAAATACACCCTCATCTCCAACACATTCTCTACTAAATTTTCTTACATTTTACTCCCCACTTTTCCTGCTAATTAGGGGTAGAATAGTCATTTTACCCATATGGAGAATTCTTTAGAAACGTAATTAAACTTTTCTGCCATCCCTTCGCTGCGGCGAAGCAAGGTCCGTCGCCCCGGCGAAAACTTACAGAGCCGACACCGCAATTACAAAGCCAACGTTGCCGCGATGAAGACTATTCTTTGCCCCGACAAAGACTGTAATTCCAAGATTCCTCAAGTCTCAACCAATCTCAAGGCAAACACTCAACCAACCATGACAACATACAAACTCAATTGAAGCTGAATCGATGAACATTTAAGTAATACAGCAAATCTTAACTACGTACCTCAAGTGGGGCGTTACAATTTACTAGATCCTCTTTAGCCTTAAGAACAAAGAAAGAAATGAAAAGTATTTGATTTTCAATCAAAAACTAAAACTAGCGTGGGAGAGAGTGTTTTGGGTTTGTGTGTTTTTCTCTTTTTCAATGAATGAGTGAAAATGAAAAAAACATCTCTTCCTTTTTATAGTTAAAACTTTTATTTTATAATAATATTTTAATTACCCTATTCCCATATGGAATAGGCTTGGGCTCCAACCCAAACAGCCATTGTTTCCAAACACTCCCAATTAGATATTTATTTTATTTTATCATTATCTCAATTAAAATCAATTAATATATATTTAGTATATTTATTAA
Organism: Pistacia vera; assembly: GCF_008641045.1. NCBI lineage: Eukaryota > Viridiplantae > Streptophyta > Magnoliopsida > Sapindales > Anacardiaceae > Pistacia > Pistacia vera. The sequence goes on from NW_022195619.1 coordinate 331,592, forward strand.
CATTCAACAATAATGATAATTTATTTAAATATATGCGAACACATATCTAAACGTAATTTCACTTATTTAATTTTTCTAACAAATTAAATAAAGGCTACGACCTTAGCAAATTTAATTGCACTGTAAAATTACCAAAATACCATTTCACCTAAAAAAACTAGAATGCCCTTCTAACTTCCTCGCTCTTAAATTATCTTCTATGTGTGTGACTCATAGGCTCCTCATCATACCGGTAGTGTATAGTATCACAATTAACATCAATTAATCGTCTCACTAATACACAGACCAAGATTGGCCCCTAGCAAGGCATCATGGCCACCCGATAGATTCGGATTCAACAAAGTAGCTACCTGTCAATGATATGATTACCGTACAATTCGATCATTTTATCATCCGTTATCTCGACGAGCCCGGGGCATAGAAATAGTGTCAACCTCCGGTTACTCTCGATATTGTATTCAGTTACTGGATCAATGACCTGTATTATAAACTGGATAGAGCAACAATTCAATCCCACTGTGGCCACAGTTTTAGTGTCATTTCCATTTACTGAATTGCGCCGTGAGATAACTTCTCCCATACTTAGGAGTGATGAATCCTCTGTCTATCCATCATAGTCTTGATATACACCTTGGTGTAGCCAATCACTACCGTATTGACAGCTCTGAATAGAACTGCGTTATGCTAGTGTCAAACTAAACCAATCGGTGCACAAGGCGCTCCGGTGATCTCAAGTCTAAGGATCACATGCACTACCATTCGTTAGAGGATTTGTTCCATAGACACTAGGGTTACCATCCATATGGAATCCTCTGGTGGGTCAGTCCAGTGAATTTGCCTACAGCAAGCACCCATGTGTTGCACCAGGTTGTCACCAAACAACCTTGACAAGTGAGATCAGTCATTGCCTTCAACACTATGATAACCTTACCGTATTATCTGTGCTCTTACTTCAGAATAATACTAGGGCTACGGACGTTTCTAGAATGGCCACCATATGTGCTCATAGGGTTCTCACTATTAAGATTTGAAACACTTGATACCCTCATCACGGTTCTACCATTCTAAAGATATATATCAATACATACAATGATGATTTACGCGATATAGTATAAAATGCCTTTTATTGATCAATGAACGTTATTACAAAGAGTCATTCTAAGGACATATATCAATACATACAATGATGATTTACGCGATATAGTATAAAATGCCTTTTATTGATCAATGAACATTATTACAAAGAGTCAATTCTACAATAATTGATTGGCTCTAGGGCATCTACTCTAACAGATTCGAACTATGATATTCTCCTCCATTGTCACTTCGGAGGACCTAAATTTGTGCATTATACTGCGTATAAACTATTTTGTGAAATCTCTAAAATGGAAAATTAACCTCCCTTTTGGATTTCATTAGACATACCCAAATCATCCTTGTACAGTCATCAATAAAAGTAACAAACCATCAAGATCCACCTAAAGTAGTAACTTGTGATGGCCCCCACACATCTGAATGTATAAGCATAAAATGACTTGGACTTTTGTTTAATGATATTGGGAATGGGACTCGATGACTTTTGGATAATTCACAAACGTCACAGTGGAAGTTACTGATATCATTTTTTTTCAAACAAACTTGGAAAAAGTTTCTTCAGATAGTCAAACGAAACATGTCCGAGGCTCCGATGCCATAACCAAATGTCGGATTTTTGTTTATCCCTTTTAGAGTAATCTACAGTCAAAGCTTGTTGTAACACGTCAGAACTTTGTGACTCTAAATCTAAGTAATACAATTGCCCCCGTCTAATACCACAACAAATCGTTTGCTTTGTTTGAATACTTTTAAACTCACAAAATTCAGGCCAAAAAATCACCACACAAGATAAGCTTTTGGTTATTTTGGCGATTGACAACAAATTATAATTTAGGGATGGGACAACTAAGACAGAATCTAAGTGTAAAGAGTTTTTTAGGGTTAACGAACCTTCCCCAATGACTCGGTTAGATTCACCATTGGCAGTAGAAACAAAGTTTTGTGAGGATGACTTAAGGTTAGAAACATGCCTAGAATCAAATATCATATGATCGGTAGCACCAAAATCAATTATCCATGCACTATTAGAAACAAATGTACATATATTTAAAGACTTACCATTATTTCCAACAGTAGCTACAAATGATGACGATTGTTGGACATTTGCTTTCTTTTCCACAACAACATCAGTAGAACTTTTCATTTTGTCGTTTTGAGCATGCCGGGTTTAGTCACCTCTGAGTAACTTGCTTCCAAATTTGGAACCGGTTTCGTAGAATTTCTCCACACATCCCCCCTGTTTTTTTGTTTGACTTTGTTGACCTTGACCTTTTTTTTTGGGAACTAGTTGACCCTTTTTTTTCACTATTTGACTTTTTTTTTTTACTTTTCCTTCTTTTTTTTTCCTTTGATTTTTTTTTGACCTTTTACTTTCACTTTTACTTTGACTTGACTTTTTTTTTTTTATAATATTACTTAAGAATAATAAAGAAAATAAAAAAAATGAAAAAAAGTTAAAAACAAACTCTCAGACAAACACAATAGGCAAGTCATGGTGGCGCAACAACAGTCAATTAGAGTCGCCGGAAACATATCGGGGTTGATGTCAGTAGGTCGGCAACGTTGGCAGCAATTGGAGATGGCAACGACAGTGGTTGAGACAACAGCAAATCGGCGACAAGACGATGACAGATTGGCAGTTTCTCGGCAACAAGCTTCAGCATTGATCTTGGTTTTTTTTTTTTTTTTTCTGTTAATCTGGTTTCTTCCCTTCTTGGCTAGACGATGGTAGTGTGGTGGTGTTTCTTGGTGATTGAAGTTGTTTAGGTGATTGGGTGATAATGTGGATTTGTGGCAGATTTGTTGAAGATGGTTGGTTTTGGAATTTTTTTTTCTTTTTCTAGGTATTTTGGTTGTTAGTGGCGGCAAAAGTTGGTGGTTGGGTTTGATTGGATTTTGGTGTTGGGTTGCGTTTGGGTTTGATTGGATTGTGGCTGGAAATATTTTTCTTGGGTATTTTTTGTTGATTTGCAGCTGGATTTGATGGCTGGTGGTGTTTTCTGGTTTCACTATTGCAGCTAGATTTGATGGCAATAGAGTAGTGGTGGTTAGGTTTGATGATTTGAGGTTGGTGTTTGGGCTGATTGGGATAGGCTAGAGGTTTGTGTATCGATGGTGGCTGATATGGTAGGAGGTTGAACATTGGTTGGATGATGATTGATGTTTAATGTTTGATGATGGTTGAATATTGGTTGGTTTTCGGTTGGAGGTTTGTGTATTTGGAAGATTTGATATGGTCAGGATGGTGTTTTCTAGTGACCGAAGTTTGGAGGATTGGTTGTTGGGTTGGATTGATTGCAATCGTTTTCTCCTTCTTAGATTGATGACGATGGGATGATTACTCGTCGATGTGTTTTTCGACGGTTGCTCTACAATAAGCATTTTTTTTTTTAGATCAGAGAACGACTCTGATACCATGTGAAATTGAAGAATTATATGTTTTCAATTCATTACTCTACACTCATGATTAGAGGTTTTTTTTTAGATATAATAAACTCTACGTAATCTCTTAATTATGTCAATACAATATACTGACATAATTAGGAGATTATAGGATATCAAATATATTATGAATATCCTAAGACTAACATAATTAGGAGATTAGAATATATTCCTGAAATATTCAATAAATCTCAACATTTGTTCTCTGGTCTCGTCTTCAACCACCAATACTCCACGCTTTTGTCTTCCCATCAATTCCCATAGGCCACCATAGGTAAAGCCAAGGGCAAGTTTAACATGTACATCCCAACTTGGTATCAGAGCCTCTCTATGGATCAACGCATGGAGACCTTGGAAAATGCGATTCAATCTCTCTCCAATGGACAACAAGCTTTGCTTCACCTGATGATTGAATTCATGTCCCAAGTAAACTCGAAGATCGATCAGTTTTCCAACCATACAAGGGGAGAGACCTCAAAAAATAGAGAAGTTTCTTATAATCCATCTAGTAATAACCACAATCATGCATCCGGTGTTACTTATACGCCTAAGCTTGTCAAGCTTGATTTCCTTGTTATGATGGCCAGGAAGATCCCATCAGTTGGCTCTGTAGGCCCAAGCAATTTTTCCAATTCCATAAGACGCCATTAGTTGAAAGAGTGACGTTGGCTTCCTTCTACTTAGAAGATGAGGTTCAACTCTGGTTCCAACTTCTCAAACAAGAGCATCACAACTTAACGTGGGATGAATTCAAACACCATCTTCATTCACGTTTTGGGCCAAGTCAGTTCCAAGATTATTTGGAGAGTTGACTAAGTTATACCAACTTGGTTCTATCCAAGAATATCAAGTGCAGTTTGAGAGACTTCTCGCGAAGGCAGGACCACTATCTATAGAGAGAAAAAATGAGTTGTTTTGTATGTTGGCTCAAGGATGCAATCTGCACCGAAGTTGTGGCAAACCGACTCACTACACTGTCCGAAACCATTAGCTTAGCAAGACTCTTTGAAGCAAAGGTAGCGCACAACAAAAAGTTGGCCTTCAAACAAAATGAGTACCACCAGCACTCAAGTTACCTGGTTTTTCTCTTGCACCACTAGTAATTCAGTTAAGAAGTTGAGTTTAGATGAGGTTAATGAAAGAAGAGGACTTTGACTTTGCTTTCATTGTAATGAGAAGTTGGCTGGGACATCGTTGCAAAAGATTATTTGCAATCCAAGTCATTTTGGAACCAAAAGATGAAGATGTCGACATGGATCTAGAGAGCCCTACTTATCCAAAGATGCCCACAATATCACTCCATACAATGGCTGGCATGTTGCACCCCAACACCAAGCGAATATGTGGAAGAATAAAGAGAAAAACAGTTCTAGTATTGCTGGACTCTGGAAGCTCAAACAACTTTATTAATGAAATTTTTGCTTCTTACATTGGTCTTCAACCTTTGACTCAAGGGAAATTAGAAGTGATGGTTGCCTCAAGAGAAAGGTTATCTTGCTCTGGTTGTTGCATTCAGGTTCCATTTACTCTCCAAAGAGTACCGCTAGTTGTGGATCTTTATATATGTTCTTCCACTGGAAGGATATTACATCGTCCTGGGGACACAATGGCTTCAGACTCTAGGGCTTGTCATTTGGGACTTTTCAAGAATGATAATGAGGTTTTGTCTTAATGGAAAGGAAGTTACTTTGCGTGGATCATTAACACCAGAAGATGGGGTTGTAGATAATTTCATGATTGAGAAAGTAACCTAGAAAAAGAGGCGAGGGATTCTTCTCCAAATCAAGGGACTTGAGATTGAGGCAACGAATGAGAAGGTGCTTCTACCAGTAATAAAACAACTCTTTGACTGGTTTTCTACAATCTTCAATGAACCCAAGGAATTACCTCCAATCAGGCTTCCTGACCATCAAATTCCCATACAAGAGGGACATAACTCAGTCTCTGTTTGACCCTATAGATACCCACATTTCCAAAAGATTAAGATTGAAAAGATTGTGTCGAAGATGTTAACTTCTAGAGCCATACAGCTAAGTACAAGCCCATATTCATCCCCTGTTATCCTTTTCAAAAGCATGACGGTTCGTGGGGAATGTTTGTCAACTACTGTGCTTTGAACAAAATCACAATAAAAGATAAATTCCCAATTTCAATTATTTGAACTCTTAGATGAGTTACATGGGGCATAATTCTTCTCTAAACTAGATCTTCGATCGGGCTATCATCAAATTTGGGTTCATTCATCAGATATCAAGAGAACAACATTCAGAACGTACTAGGGTCATTATGAGTTTTTGGTTATGCCCTTTGGGCTAACAAATGCTTCTTCAACTTTCTAGTCTCTAATGAATGAGGTGAGGTGTTCAAAAATTTTCTTTGAAAATTTGTCTTGGTGTTTTTTGATGATATTCTTGTGTACAATACAAGTTGGGAGGATCATCTCAAGCATTTGGAAGTTGTTCTTTCTATTTTGCAAACTCATCAATTGTTTGTGAAATTAAAAAAATGTCAGTTTTGTCAAAAGGAGGTGAAGTATTTGGGCCATGTGATAATTAACTGGGGTGTAACAATGGATCATGAGAAAATTGAAGCAGTGCTTAGCTGGCCTAAGCAACACTTCCAAGGCCTCAAGAGATTTTTTAGGCCTTTGTAGTTATTATAGGAAATTTGTCAAAGACTTTGGAAGAATTGCTGCTCCACTTAAAAAATGCTCAAAAAAGACAATTTTGGTGGACTTGCTCTGCAGAAAATGCCTCTGAGGAGCTCAAGCTGGTTATAACTCAAGCTCCTATTGTGGCACTCCCTCGCTTCTCAAAGAAATTTATTATTGAGTGCGATGCCTTTGAGACGGTGTAGGAGCAGTCTTAAGACAAGAACACCCTATAGCATTTTTCAGCCATGCCCTACAGGGAATAAATCTTCTTCTTTCTACCTATGAAAAATAAATTCTTGCATTGGTCTTAGCAGTCCAAAAATGGCATCCTTATTTGTTAGGAAGGCAATTTATTGTTTGAACTGACCATAAGAGTCTTAAGCATTTGTGGACTCAGAAAATTACTACCGTTGCTCAACAACATTGGTTATTTAAATTGATGGGATTTGATTTTTCTGTTGAATATAAAAGGGGCAAAGAAACTATTGTGGCTGAACTTTTATCTAGGAAACATGAGAACTGCGTGGAAGGGGAAGCAATGGCTCTATCACAATCCATTCCAAATTGGTTGGGAGCTCTCAAAACTGAAATTGCTGCCAATCCTAACACACAAAGGCTGGTTCAATTAGTTCAAGCAGAAAAAGGAATTGGTCCATGGTGTTATCAAGATGGAGTATTGTTTTTCAAGGAAAAAATCTACCTTGGCAAGGATTCAAAGCTAGTTGATTTAATTATTCAGTAATTTCGCAACAGTACCCACGGAAGGTTTCATAAAACCTTACAATGGGTGAGATCTAGCTTTTATTTTCCTGAATTAAGAAAAAAGGTGCGAGAAAAGATTTTGTCCTTTGATATTTGCCAACGCCATAAAGCTAAACAGACACTCCCTACTAGTCTTCTTCAACCGCTTTCTATCCTTGATCAGATTTGGGAAGATATTCCCATGGATTTTATAAAAGGGCTACCTAATTCCAGTGGTAAGGCAGTTATATTTGTGGTGCTTGATAGGTTATCCAAATACGCACATTTCATTCCGATTTCGCATCCATATACGGCTAAAAATGTTGCTCAGAGTTTCTTTGATAAAATTTTTGATTACATGGGATGCCACGTTCAATTATTTCTGATCGTGACCCAACTTTTACTTTTTTTATTATAGAAAGAGTTATTCAGGTTGAATGGGACTGAATTTAACTTGAGTTTTGCTTATCACCCATAAACTGATGGGCAAACTGAGGCGTTAACAGGACTTTGGAGATGTATTTAAGGTGTTTTACGAGTTCCCAACCTAAACATTGGAGTCAGTGGCTTACTTAGGCGGAATTTTGTTATAATACCAGTGTGCACACCTCAACTGGTAAAACCACATTTGAGGTAGTTTATGGCAGGAAACCACCTACTTTGTTATCTTATGTTCCAGGAACTGCGAAGGTAGTTGCAGCTGAGCAACAATTTTTTGAACATGACCTTATTATCAAAGAAGTTAAGGCGAAAATTGCTTCAGCTCAAAATCGGATGAAGAAGATTTATGATAGAAAACATGAGGAGAGGAGTTTGAAATTGGAGATTGGGTTTATCTGAAGTTACAAAACTATCAACAACATTCTCTAAGCTAGCACCTCCATAAGCTCTCGGTCAATTATTTCGAACCCTTCAAAGTTATTCAATGTATTGGAGCAGTAGCATACAAATTAGAGCTTCCACTTGACTCAAGAATCCATCCAGTTTTTCATGTGTCACTACTTAAGAAACACGTAGGAAACAACGTAACAATTCAATCCGACCTGTCGAATATCGACTTTTAGAGACATCAGCCCCTTGCAATCTTAGACATTAGAACTCGAGCGGGAAATCAACAAGTTCTGGTGCACTGGTTAAATTACACACCCATAGATGCAACATGGGAGGTAATGGATGATTTTAAGCAGCAATTTCCAGACTTTGCTCTTGAGGACAAGAGCAAATTTTAAGAGAGGGGGAATATGTTATGTATGCGTGTTTTACCAATTCAACAGTCTAGCTATTCAAGATATATTTTCACAAGTTTTTCTCGTAGCTTTCTCACTTGCTGCACCTGTAGGAGATCATGAGAGAATCAGTTGCAGTTTGAATATTTCGAACTAACATGTGATTTTTTTACCGGCTTTTAGTTGTATAAATAATCTTGATTCTTTGGAATAAAGGCATTGAGAATTCCAGTATCCAAAAGATAGTTTATTCTATCAGAGGTCAAGAGCTTATGGTGCTCCTCCAATACTCCACGCTTTTGTCTTCCCATCAATTCCCATACGTAAAGCCAAAGGCAGGTTTAACACGTACATCCCAATTAGTTCAATTAGCGAAGCCTAAAATGAACTTTTGAAACACAATCAAATCAACTTGAACCTCAACATACAATGCCAAATAAAGGAAAGAAATGTAATTACGAAGAGGATTTGTATAAATAATTTGATACATATAAAATTATTTTAAAATGAAAAACAAAAATTGAGAAAATAAACTTGATCATTGAAGCTTCTTCAAAATGTAAACGAAAACTTCATCTTTAATAAATAAGAATATTGTGTTCAAAATCTTATATAATTTTATCTTCGACATTATATACCAATTTTTAACAAGGAACACTGTGTTCTTATTTTTAAAATGAGAATGACAAAAAATGATAATTAGTACTTTAAAATACAAAACATTAAAAAAATTATGAAATGATAATTATTTCCTAAACTAACAAAATTATAATAAAATCAGAAATATAAGTGTTTAAAAAGTAAATTAAATGTGAAAAGAAGAAAGAATAATATATAAATTAGATGAGAAGAAAGGAAATGCTATAAATATGCAAAATGAAATCTATGTATAAGAAATTTTTTATTGACAATATATTGAAAAATAAAATAAAATAAAGAGTAGTACTACATGTACAAACTCAATATCCATACTAATGTCCCCCTTCTTTCATTACACGTCATTCATCTATGTAGAAAATTTTTAATTTAACATAAACAACAATGCAAGCACATAAGGAGGAAGGAAACATGTTGTCACTCTCACATGTAAATTGACAAACACACTCCTTTATATAAGAGTGAAACCATTGTTCCATTCAAACTAAGAATCCTAATATTAAACAATTAAATCAACTACTAAGATTCACATATATTTGTAAGGGGTTTTATGATATTTTCTAAGGGGTTATGCGATATTTCTAAGGTTTTTTTTTTTTGTTGATAATTTAATACTTTTTGAAAATTTCTGAAGTGTTACTCAAGGGGTGAATTAATTAAACCTTTCGAACGTTGCATTAAATTTACTTGTCACTTTCATTGACTCAAGGATTCAACATGCCTTTTTCTTTTTCATATAATAACAAACTAATAAGCCCCAAAGCATGTTAGCTAATAACTCTTGCTCAAGTGTATTTAAAATGTCATTGAAGTTTCCTAATACATTAAAATGATTATCAAGAAGGACAAGAAATAACTTGGATAAAGATTTTGTAAGATCTTAAGAAGTTTAGTCTAGGTATAATTTCCTTGTATTATTTCACTTGTAAATTATATGTCTTGGTTATAGTTGGCTTGTGAAAGTTCATGACCTGTTTTACATGCATTCATATAGTCTAAGGCATGATAAAATTTTGAAATGTAAGAAACTCGGGGACCAAAAGTCTTGACTTTTGTTCTTCATATTTTTCTAAGCCTATATCTAGATTTTCATCTCCAAATCACTTCATTTGGTAGGTCAAAGATCATACTTGATTTTTATTTGCAGATCGGGGAAAACGAGTTTGAACTAAAATTGAAAAAAAAAAAAATTGATTCATTTAAAAATTGATTGTTTAGATATTTTTATTGAATCTAAATGGGGAGTCATTTGTTTAGTCACATCAAATAAAATAAGTAAATTAATGTAAATGTGAGAGTTCTAGAATGAAAGCCATATACTCTTAGCAAACTGTTATATTTCAAAGTTAAGGGGTTACAATAATATTTCCAAGGTTTAACTCTTTTCACTTTACCCATCTAGTTAGCTTAATTGGCCGCCGATTTGCCTTCCGAATTGCGCAGAAGCATTCTCAAAAAATGCCTTGTCAATTTGGTTGACCGAATGTAGTTGGGCTTTATAATGGCTAGTGCCAAATTAGTCGGGTCGACCGAATTGGCAAAGTGGTCGACTAAATCATGCCATCTATAATGTGATTTTTAGGCAATAAAGCTATAATTTTTTAGGTTTTTCATATAAGCACAACTAAACTTACCCACAAGAACTTTTGACACTCAAAACTTGCAGATACATCTTAACAAAAATGTTCATTTCATTTCAAAGAGCTTTTGTTTGTTAATCTTTCTTTCTAATTCAACCCTTGTTATACATATCATTTTTAATTTTTGTAGATTAGGTTATCTTGGGCTAAAAATTTTCTTATACTCTATTAAGAGAGCTTTTTTATTATATAAAATTGTACTGGACTCCTAACAGCTCAATAATATTTTACTCCACTTCGGATACTATTAACAAATGGTCCAATGCCTTGGCCCAAATCTGGTTGGCCCAATATATTTATTATACTCACGGCTCCATGCTATGACCTAACTTCGATTGGTTGCTTAACAAATCCCATAGTGTAGAAGATCTACTCTACGAGTTGGTCCAATCAATATGTTGGTTCACTCTACAAGTCAGGTCGCTCTACAAAATTGGGCTTAACTACGAGTCGAACTTCTCAAAAAAGGTCGCATTCGCTATTCAAGACCTCGCGTCCCATAAAAATCCTTACTCTCCATGGATTCCAAATCTCATGAGAGTCTAACGCACACAAGACTTGGAGTCTTATGCAAATTCTACTAGTCAACGACTTCCAAGTCTTATACAAATTCTAACTCCTAAGGACCCTGAGGGCTAGTGAAATTCCAATATCCTGGGATTACAAGTCCTACATGAATTCTCCTTCTTTGATTACTCCTAGTTCCATAAAACAAGTATTCTGAATTCTACAAGGACTTAGCCTTCCTTGGCTCCCTATAAAAGCAGAGATCAATTCTCTCAAATATTCACTCACGTATGCTCATTCAATCCACGATTCAATCCGTAAAACCGGTATTCAATTGATACTCGATATACACTTTATTCCCCTGCCTACTTTCTCCTTAATTGCCGTTTGTCATCCTAGAGTTTAGCTCTGACCACTTTACGATGATAAGCATGCCTAAAAATATGCAAACATGGTAAACCTTCCTTTTTCCGTTTATGCTTAATTTTCCATCACAACCTTACTGACTTGACCGTTAGAATGCTTACGACCAACACCATAACAATATCCCTAAGTGCTTCACTTTCACTTCCCATGTCTCTCTGTAGATTCAAGAAGTTGCGAGTGGCTTATTCCTCATACAATCAATTCCAAAGCACTTTCACGTAGATTTTACCATCTGCAAAAGTCAATCTCCAATTGTAAAAAAGTGGGCTTCACTGCTAGGGGTTTTGGGTATTTCTAGTGAAAGAAAGTAAGTTTGGAGTTTGTGAGAGGTTTAATTGCACCCTATGGAGCAATTTTTTTTAAAGGTTCAATAGCACCTTAATAAACTACTTTTATTTGAAAAGACTTATCGGTTAGTGTTGACAACCAAGGGATAGTGAAATACTTTTAAGGAAGAAAGCTTGAAGGAGTGGACGTAGGCTGACTTAGGTTGTAATACTTTCTTTCTAGCTAGTATACTCGTAAAATAATCAATAAAACTCATTAAAAATATATATAAGAAAATACATATATAAACGAGTAATAAAGTATGGGCCCATATTTAATTTTTTTTATATACAAATATACTAAAAAATAGCAACTTGATAGTGTAGCCCAATCCTTCCACTGCGTGACGTTCTGAGCGACCGCAACTCACCTATTACCTGCAAAACATTAAACACAACGGAGTGAGCACTAATGGCTCAGTAAGTAAACCCGCTATGCTACCCTTTTCTCTCTGTTGCTTAAATTCCGAATTTTCTTTCCTTACATCACATTTCCCGATTATTCTCTTTTCTTTCTCTATTCTTCTCTCTGTTCTTTCTCATTCTTTCTCTGTTTTGCTCTTTGTTTTTCTCTCAATTTTCTAATTTCTCTTTACTCACGATGAGGAGTATGATTATGCATATTCATGATGCAAATGTACAAATGCATAAATTATGCATTTTCTTTTCTATTTTTCTTATTCTGTTTTCTGTTTCTTTTTCTTTATTTCTTTCTATTTTTTTTTTCTTTTTTTCTATTATTTCTTTCTTTTCTATTATTTCTTTTCTTGCCGATCCGACTCAGTTGAGGCATGGATTTGGAGCCTTGGCCATGTGAGTGAATTCTCTAATTCTGGGTACAGTCTTCATCCACACGTACTTCTAACGGACTGTACAATTCTTCTTTCTGAATTCTGAGGCCGCTCACTAAAGGCGGCGTGCATGTGGGACTATGTCACTCACGGGCTCCCCATCACAACAACCTTCTCTTCTTTTTATCTTTTACACTTCTNCTATAGATTCAAGAAGTTGCGAGTGGCTTATTCCTCATACAATCAATTCCAAAGCACTTTCATGTAGATTTTACCATATGCAAAAGTCAATCTCCAATTGTAAAAAGGTGGGCTTCACTGTTAGGGGTTTTGGGTATTTCTAGTGAAAGAAAGAAAGCCTTGGAGTTTGTGAGAGGTTTAATTGCACCCTATGGAGCAATTTTTTTTAAAGGTCCAATAGCACCTTAATAAACTACTTTTATTTGAAAAGACTTATCGGTTAGTGTTGACAACCAAGGGATGGTGAAATACTTTTAAGGAAGAAAGCTCGAAGGAGTGGACGTAGGCTGATTTAGGCTGTAATACTTTTTTTCTAGCCATCATACTCGTAGAATAATCAATAAAACTCACTAAAAATATATATAAGAAAATATATATATAAACGAAGTATGGGCCCATATTTAATTCTTTTTTATATACAAATATACTCAAAATATAATCAAAAATAGCAACTTGACAGTGTAGCCCAACCCTTTCACTGCGTGACGTTCTGAGCAACTGTAACTCACCTATTACCTGCAAAACATTAAAAACAATGGAGTGAGCACTAATGGCTTAGTAAGTAAACCCGTTATGCTATTCTTCTCTCTCCGTTGCTTAAATTCCGAATTTTCTTTCCTTACATCATATTTCCCGATTATTCTCTATTCTTTCTCTGTTCTTTCTCATTCTTTCTCGGTTTTGCTCTTTGTTTTTCTCTCAATTTTCTAATTTCTCTTTACTCATGATGAGGAGCATGATTATGCATATTCATGATGCAAATGTACAAATGCATAAATTATGCATTTTCTTTTCTATTTTTCTTATTCTGCTTCTTTATTTCTTTCTATTTTTATTTCTTTCTATTCTTTCTTTTTTTTATTCTTTCTTTCTTTTCTATTATTTCTTTCTATTCTATTATTTCTTTCTATTCTTTCTTTTCTTGCCGATCAGACTCAGTTGATGCATGGATTTGGAGCCTTGGCCATGTGAGTGAATTCTCTAATTCTGGGTACAGTCCTCATCCACACGTACTTCTAACGGACTGTATAATTCTTCTTTTTCAATTCTGAGGCCGTTTACTAAAGGCGGCGTGCATGTGGGACTATATCACTCACGGGCTCCCCATCACAACAACCTTCTCTTCTTTTTATCTTTTACACTTCTTTAAGTAAAAAAATTCAGATTTGAATATCTTTAATATTCTCATTTCTTTCTATTTTCTCTTTAACATATTTTAGGGCCTTTTCATGCTCTTATGAATATGTATGCATGTAGATGGTTTCATGCTTATAATTCTTTATAATTTCACATGTTTAAATGCAATTATGCATTATGAAATGCAAACATGTCATTCTCTACCATTTACAAACTCATCCCAAAGTAATATATAATCATACTCATACATGCACTTCTCTTTGACATTGCATCAAACAATTCATGTGCACAAATTAACGCTAATTTGGCTATATTTCTATCTCTCTTTTAGACCACCAAAAATTTGGAATAAACTCCACTATAATTAACGCCAAATCTGCCCAAAATACACACTTCAAAAATTTTCACTTCAATTCTTCCAAATCTCATCCAAACATTCATCAAGTATCAAATACATCAACACAACTTCTCATGGATAGGTTTTAATCATTATTCAACACCAAATCCATCAACAATTCTACATATAACACATATATATGCATAAGAAAAATTCTCTACACAACATAACTTAAATCATACTTAGGGTAGGATTTACTTACCTTTGATATGAGCAAATTCAACCCTTTAAGAATTTCCTTTGATCAAACTCTCTTCCTCTTAAATCCTATGAGCATAAACCATCAAAATCAACACTTTAAAAATTAAAAATTACTTCTTAGTGTAAGGATCTTACCTATAGATGCTTGAGATTGAAAATCCACTAAAAAATACCCAAGATCTATGAATTTCTTTTGAAAAAGAAGTGAAGAAATTGAGAGGATTTGGAGGAGAAGTGGCGTGAAAATGGGCTGAAGAGTAGCTAGGGTTTTACTCTTCAATCCTTGATATAACATAAAATTATATATAGTTTCTCATTTTGCCCTTGCACTTTCTTTAAAATTCTATCTATGTCTCTTAGTCAATTACCATAATGCCCTTATTTTTATTGCATTCTTCATGAAATTCTCTCTTTTCACTCCCCACAATGTCAACTAATTTTGAGTGAAAATACAATTTTACCCTTAATACAAGTTTAAGGCATTTTCTTCACATTTTCCTTAAAATAACCTTAGCAAAAATCAATTAAAGGTATAAGAGCATAAATTAAATTAGGTACCTCCATGTGGGCGTTACATAAGCCTAGCCATTACACATCGCCTTGTTTGATTTTCTCTCCCTATCTCTTTGATTTTGTGCAATTTACTTTATGTTCAAGTTTACTCAAATTCTTTCATAAAGTGCACTAGAAAAGACCTTAAGTCACTAAATTAATTTGAGCATATAGTCGAGAAGTGACCTAAGGAGTTTTTAAAAGGCTAATTCACCCCATTTAGGCCACTTCGACCCTTCAACTTCGAGAGATACTAAAGTAGAAATAATTTAAATTTCTAAAATTATTATTTGCTCTTATATATGTTAAATCCAAATCGAATTAACTGTTTCTTGTCTCTTAATTTAAGTATTTGTAACTTTTGTCCTTCAATTGAATTTTTTTTGAAAAATTCGTATCCTAATTGATAAGATTCTCTAAACTGATATTAAAAATTTCTCTTACATTTTTATAATCAAACAAGTGAACAACTAATAAATTTGTCATAAAAAGCTATATTTTTCACATATTAATAATTAGATATATTGAAACTCCCCAAGAAAATCCAAAATTTTGGACTTGTGGACCAGAAAAAAAAAAAAAAAAAAAAAAATTCTTTAATATCGTGGCCACAACCACATATGCAATAGCCACTAAAATCTCATAATTGTTTTTAATGGCTTATTATAACTTCATTATTATATAAGCTACTGTGTGTTTGAGATTTCAGTAACTTAAGAAATAATCAATAAAGTTTTAAGTTAAAACAATAAAAATATTTGACAAACCGCTTTTAAAACCAATTAAGTTTGAAACTGATTATAAAATAATTAGATTTATAAAATGATTTTAAAAACTACTAAGGATAATTTTTCAAAATCAAATTATTTTTAAAGTTGGTTTTGTCTGTTCAAATGACATATATACCCTTGTATTGTACTTTCATTTATGAAGAATTTAAATAATTTTTTTAAATATATAATTTAATTATTTTTGAAATAAATAAAATTGAACGAGCAGAGGAAACAATGGATTGATGCCGACGCAACAGTGGATGTCGGTGGCGATTGATGGATTCTGGTGACTTGTGTTGCCTCTCATTGTCGATCTTGATAAGATTGACATGAGTCGATCTATTGGAATCCGATGGAAACACTGGATTCCAACTCGTTATTTGACCACAAAAGACGATCGAATGTTTCATTGCTTTTTGTGGCAAAACAACAAGAAGGAATCATGTAATTTTATTGGATTTTGATAGATCGACTAACGCTGATCCTAATATGACCGACCATAACATTAACGCTTTACCTTTCACCTATAGTAATGGTGGTTAATCGACTTTGACAGGTGGTGGTAGATCCAAATTTTTTTAAGTTTTTTTAATATTAGTTAATTTATTTACTTAACATAAATTTTTCTTATATTATTTATTATGTCCCTAACAAATTACAAATTTAGAATTATAGAAATATTTCAAGATTTATTAAAAATAAAGATAAGACAATTTAAAAGTAACGAGCAGAAAAAGGGTGAATGGCGTAAATACTGGATTGCTACATGAGGTTATGTAATATGTATTCAATTATTATTCAAAATTCATAATTGTGGAAGGCTTGAGAAAAGGAAGAGAAAAGAAAACCACTCTAAAATGGGAAATTGGTGAACTCCGAACAGATCTGAGATTCTGAAGGTCTTGCAGAACATCGGGACAGAGATATCCTCAACATCCAAGAGGTTGCCGATGAACGAAATTATTAATCTATATCGTTTGAATGGTATGACCTTTAATTTTATGCAAATTCTTGAAGTCTTTAAGATAATAATCTGCCGATTAAGCTTTTTTACTGTTTAGATCGGCCGTCGATCTAACAATGAAGATGACGGTGTCACTAGCGGCTGCCGTCCGGCGACCCCAAAGCAGCCAGTTTTCAGTTTTCCAGAAATTAATACCATATATATTAGATTTTTAATTTAATTAGATTTTTATTTTAGAAAACAGGAATTTAGCTTCTTCATTTGTAGATCTGCAGAGCACCACAAAGACTTAAAACAATTTGCATAGATCTAAAGGTATTGTCATCCAAACGGTCTAAATTGGTCTAAATTA
This sequence comes from Pistacia vera, assembly GCF_008641045.1. NCBI lineage: Eukaryota > Viridiplantae > Streptophyta > Magnoliopsida > Sapindales > Anacardiaceae > Pistacia > Pistacia vera. The sequence continues at coordinate 348,712 of NW_022195619.1, forward strand.
ATCATTAACGAATTTCGTTTATCGGCGGCCTCTTGGGATGTTTGATCGTCTTTGTCTCCGTGTTCTGCAAAGTCTTGAGAATCTCACTCATCTGTTTGAGAATTAGTCAATTTCCCATTTTCGAGTGGTTTTGTTTTCTTCTTCCTGAAGAAGAAAGAGGCCCTTTATATAGATCTGATGATGAGGGGTTAATGCCACTTGGAGCCTAAATTTGCTGCTGCATACGTGATTTGATGGGATGAGGACGAACATATGATTTGTGATTTGATGGGAGAATGAGGTAAATGCATATGGGTTGACCTTGGCAAGTTGTTGAAATTGTAGTTGGAACATTGGTGTGCTTTTTGGATTTTATATTGGTTCAATAAATTGATCTATTGAGATTGCGGAGACTTTATGTTAGGAATAATAATAATTCATGAGCACTTCTGGTAGTAGATAATAATAAACCTGTTTTTTTTCATTTTTTTGGTAAGACTATGATGATTATGGTGTGTGTATCTGAAAAAACAACTGAAAAGGCACTCCCTATTCTAAATGGGTAGAAGTTAGCTGTTGGTTTCTGTGTTGAAGACATTTGGGATAATCGTACATGCAATAAAATCCTTCACAAGCTGAGTATCATGGGTTTATCATTTATGCTGGTGGTGTCTTATTTCCTTCTTGTTTTATACATTTTTCCATGTGCAGTTGCACATTTTTGGGACCATTTGATGTTATTTTCTTTTAAATATGTAAACTAAGTGTTCACTGGGTTTTGTGACTTGGTTTTTTTCATCAGGAAACAAAATCTTGTGTAAACACTCAGAAACTGCTGCGTTGGTCTACTACACTGCATGATTGTGTATCAAAATTAAGTACCTGGTAAAAATTCCATTCAGTTGTGTTTATTTACAAATGTTTGGAAGAAGGAGTATTAACACTGACTTCATCTGTTTCAAGATTTAAGATGTCTCAAATTTTGCCTAGTGCAATATGTTATGTATCGGTGGCATTTCAATATTGGTGTTTAACCTGTACGTATGGGTTTATCATCCTATACACTAGTCCCTCTGCTATGCCCTTATATTTTGATTATGCAGTGTCGTTTACATTCAATGTTCGGCATTGGAGAGTGTTGAAGAAGCTTTGATAAGACTTAAAAAATTGCACTTGGCAAGTTCTACTTCTGGAAAAGAGCAATTGAATGCTTGTTCTGACCTTGAGAAAAGAAGAAAACTTAAGAAAGAGACTGAGTGCCTATAGGCATCTTTCAGACCGAAAGCCGTTTCTCTCAAGTAGGCATCTGTCAGACCAAAATAATGGAGATCGAGGTGCTGACAAAGTTGATGTTCCCAAATATTCTCAAGATCCTTTGCAAGGAATTGACAGTCCAATGACTAGGGCAAAGACAAAGAGGATGAAAGAGGTTTTGCAAGGCTTGATCATGAAAGTGCAATACAAAGAAGCTGTACTAGAAGACTCTAAGACTAAATTTGAAGATTTCAAAGCTTCACCTAGGATGACCTATTATCTTTTTATGCAAGGGGACGGTCCAATGACTAGGGCAAAGACAAAGAGGATGAAAGAGGCTTTGTAAGGCTTGATCATGGAAGTGCAATACAAAGAGGTTTACTAGAAGACTCTAAGACTAAATTCGAAAATTTCAAAGCTTCACCTAGGAGGGCCTATTATCTTTTTATGCAAGGGGTAGATTCGGAGGATCATGTTGGATGCAAGGATTAATTTAGGAATTAATTTTCGTTTATTTAATCTTGGACTTTTTTTTTTTATGTTTTAATTATCATTAGATTCTTTAGTCTTTTATTTATTTAAGGTTTATTTAGGCCCAATTGGCTTATATTTAGGCTCAACCCGTTTTTCAATTAGCTAGGGTTTTCTTTTAGGGTTTGTTGCTTATAAAAAAGGGGCAGCCATGTTCTTTTTTGTGAGGACAGATTATTATTAATTGAAGTTTATTTTAAAAAGGTATTTGCTTTGCCTTCTTGTGTTCTTGATTGAATGCTTGAATCTTAGACTTATCAAAGGGAGTGATCAACATTTGTGGTGTCTCAAGATTAGGGTTTTAAGGACTTAGTTTTCTTAGGGTTCTAATTCGATCATCCTCAACACGTTTCTAACAAACCAACTTGTTCCTATTCTATCGAGTTCGTGGGTTCCTAAGGTAATTTGCCTAGAGGAAAACATTCTTTATTTGCTTATTTTTCCCGTTGAGACATTGATTTTATCTTAAAAGCCAATATTTGTTGTACTTCAAAATAACTGCATTTTATAATCTGTCTATTATGTCTATTACTTTTAGTAACATGTTGATGGGAACCTGGATTCTCAATGCTCAAAAGAACCCAACAGATTATAGTTTACCCAACAGGACAATATTCCAAACACAAATCAGAGATAATTGAGAAAGCACTAATATGAATATTCCCCTGAATTGATTGATAAAGAAATGGATAACAATTGTGAAGAACAAATAGAAAACAGTGTTGAAATGTGAAGATAAGCTAGCTTTTCGAGGGGCTAGTCCCTCCCAAATTCCTACTGAAAATATTCTCTACTTTTACAATTTGGATCCCTTAATTTATACTCACGTCACACTAATTTCATTGTTCCTGCCACGTGGATAACTAACTCCCACTTGCACACCCGCTAATTGCCCTTAAAATTTCTTTTGTAAATGTGAGTAGTAGGGGTCGTACCACATGTTTTCTACGAATAAATTGTTAAGTCACATACTTGATTACTAGGTACCCACTAGGTCTAGAGGTGGAACATTTGGGCCAGGTTAGGTGGGTCAACCCTAACCCGGCCCGTAACGAAGCGGGTTGAACCTGGGGTTGACCCTAACCCGGCAGCAACCCTTGGGCGGGCCGGGTTGCAAAATGGCAACCCGTAACCCGACGGGTTACTGTTTTGTCTCTTTTGAAAGAGACCTGCCGATGGGTTGGCTGAAAAAAATAAAACAAAAAATAAAAAATTTTATTTTATTTTTCAAATTATCCCTTTACCCTTGAAATATAGCCCTTTTGTAGCCGTTGGAGGGGTCTTTTTCGTCATTTTTCTTTCCCATTTTTTCCTTTAAATTGGCCCTAAACTCTCACATTTTTCTCACAACTCAAATTCTCTCATTCTCTCATATTCTCTAATCTCTAATCTCTCAATTATTCATTTATTCTCTTAATCTCTTTGTTATCAATTTGCTCGTATTTTAATTTTTATTAGTTTTTGCAATTTTTAATTCATATTTCCAATTTTCCAAATTCCAATTTCCAAATTCCATATTCCAATTCTCTTTCTTTAATTTTTATTTCTTCTACATCAATTTTTTTTTTCAACTACAATGGATAGATATTTCTCTCCCATCAATTACAATGATGAAGGAAACTACTATCCTAGTCCTAGTCCCGCTGATTTTACTAACATAAATGCAGGAGGAGATTCAAATAGTCCCGCTTTCCCATTCTCAGAATCCGATACACCTCAAAATATGCCCCCGATTCCAACAGCTCCCGGTGGTTCTAGAAGTCGTCCTCGTAATCGTCGTGCTCGTCCAACTTCATCTCAAGCTGAGGCGGGATCATCAACTGCCGTCGAAAGCGAAGACAGACACACATCAGACGTTTGGGCGCATTTCGACAAGTTTTACGAGACAGAAAATGGCGTTCAAGTCAAGAAAGCAAGATGCAAATATTGTGCAAATGTTTATAAAGCTGATTCAGGTAATGGTACTAGTACTTTAAAAAGGCATGCTAATAAACATATTAATCAACATGGAAATAGAGAAAGCAATCAAACTCAAATAACTAATATGGGTACTACTTGGCGTTATAATTCTGATGTATATAGGAAACAGTTAGCTTTATATATTGCTGCAACTGATCAACCTATTAATATGGTTGAAGATAAATATTTTGAAAGATTTGTTCAAAATTCATTTTTTTCCAGGATTTAAAAGTTATTCTAAAACTGCAACTAGAAATGATTTAATAAAATTGTTTAGAAAAATGAAATTAGAATTAAAAAATAAATTTCATACTTGTCATATTAGTGTGGCTTTAACTGCTGATATTTGGAGTGGTAGAGCTAAACAAGATTATATTTGTGTGACTAGTCATTATTTTGATAATGAATTTAAATTAAATAAATCTTTATTAGGATTTAGATTAATGGATGTGGATCATAGTGGTTTAGAAATCTATAATAAAATTATTGAAGTTTTAGAAGATTATGATATTATTGATAAAGTGATAAGTTTAACTTTAGATAATGCAAGTTCTAATAGTAAAGCTATAGAATTTTTTCAAAATAATTATCTTTTATATAATAATTTGAAGTTTTTTCACCAACGTTGTGCATGTCATGTTATTAATTTAATTGTGAAAAGTGGTATGAAAACAATTAAAAAAAATATTGATAGAATTAGGGAATCTTTAGCTTGGATTACTAGTAGTAATAAAAGAAATGCTGAATTTCAAGAAGCTTGTATAAAATCAAATATGTCTCCTAGAACTTTTGCATTAGACATGCCTGTTAGATGGAATAGTACTTATTTAATGCTTGATTCATATTTACCTTATGCTAATATAATTAGTTATTTTGTAGCAAATAATAGAGGTCCTTATTATTTGATAGAAAATGATTGGCAAATAGCTAAAGTATTTCATTCTTTTCTTAAAACTTTTTACCAATCCACTTTACAACTTTCTGGTGTGTATTATCCTACTAGTCCATTGGTAATACACACAATTATAAAAATTTTCGAGTTATTTATAAAAAACAAAGACAACGTAATTTTAAATGCACCAATAAAGGCAATGAAATTTTTTTTTTTTTAAATATTGGAACCCATTCCTTTTCTTTATTGTTTAGGCGTTATATTTGATCCTAGAATTAAATTAGCAGGTTTAGAAAATGGTTTTGACAATTTATGTGAAAATTTACAAACCGCAGTATATGCCAATCAAATAGGAGAGGTAAAAAATAGACTTTTCAAAGTTTATTTCCAGTATGAAAACAGGTATAAGAACCCGCAAAGAGGCGAAATATCAAGGGAAGCTGCATCAGAAGAAATAAATAAAGACTTCTACTCTTGGGGAAGTTTATATTCAATGTTTGGTTCTCGTGAGTGTTGAAGAAGCTTTGATAAGACTTAAAAAATTGCATTTGGCAGGTTCTACTTCTGGAAAAGAGCAATTGAGAGCTTGTTCTGACCTTGAGAAAAGAAGAAAACTTAAGAAAGAGACCGATTTCCTATAGGCATCTTTCAGTCCGAAAGCAGCTTCTCTCAAGCAGGCATCTGTCAGACCAAAAGCATTCTTTATTTGCTTATTTTTCCAGTTGAGACATTGATTTTCTCTTAAAAGCCAATATTTGTTAGACTTCAAAATAACTGCTTTTCATAATCTGTCTATTATGTGTATTACTTTTAGTAACATGTTTTCTACAAATAAATTATGTCACATACCTGATTACCAGGGACACTAGGTCCAATACATCATCTAGAGGTGGGCATTTGAGACTGTGTCCAAACATTCGGCCCAAAAACCTAATTCTAGGACCGATCCTAGGAGGTTTGATCTCAAAATTGGACCAGGCCTAAGGAGAAGGGCCCGGTCCCTCCACTGGGCCCTCCTCCAAGGCTCGGGCTAGGACCGGTCTCAGGCTTGGGCCCAAACTTTTTTAATTATTTTCTTTTTAGTCTCTTGTATAATTACATATAACTCTTTTATAAATTTTGAAATAAATATAAATTATAGGGGTTAAAAACGAATTTTACAAAATTTAAAAATTTTTTTTTGTAATTTTTGTTTAATAACTATTGGCAATAGCCAATGGTCATTTTTTTTTTTTGGGAGGGTGAGGGGGAGGTTTTTTTTTCTTTCCATTCTCGTCTCAACTACATTATAAATAACTGTCAAATCTCTTATTTTTTTCACATCACTCAATCTTTCATTCTCTCTACTCTACTCTACTTCAAATCTCCAATCAAATTCTCATTTAATTTATATTTATAATTTATTCATATTATTTATTTATATTATTCAATTTTTTCTATTTTTCATTATCATTTCTTATTCATATTATTATTTAAGTTTTTTTCATTTTAATTATTTATTGTTTTATTATGAATTCATGATGGATTCTCGAAATGATGCATTCGGAAGATTATTTCCAAATGAGTTTTCCGTTCCATCCACCGAAGAAATAAAACGGTTCAATCCATTTTCACCATTTCCTCCAGAGGCAGCAACTGCAATTCTACAACCACATTCGGCTGGGATGAGGTGTAGCCAAACACATGCGAGCTGCGAGTCAACGGGTACGGGCATAGCTCAACCCCCCCAACCGTCAAAGAAGGTCGTGTTCGATGTATGACGACACTTCATCAAATCAAAACGGCCAAAGACAAATGGGGAGGGGGAAGAATCGTGTGGGGTATATAATTTCTGTGGAACCATTGGGGGGGGGGGGGTGTGGGGTGGAGTTTTTTTTTTTTTTTTTTTCATTCCCCCCCTCCCACAACTACACTATAAATAACCCCCAAATCTCTCATTTTTTCTACACCACTAAATCTCTCATTCTCTCAATCTCTCTACTTTCTCTTTCAAATCTCCAATCAATTTCTCATTTAATTTATATTTATATTTATAATTTATTCATATTATTTATATATATATATATTTATTTATATTATCCAATGTTTTCCATTTTTCAATATCATCTCTTATTCATATTATTATTTAATTTTTTTAATTTTAATTATTTATTATTTTATCATAAATTTATAATGTATTCCCGAAATGATGCATTTAGAGGATCATCCCCAAATGAGTTTTACGCTCTATCCACTGAAGAAATAGAAGTGTTCAATCCATTTTCACCCTTTCTTCTAGAGGCAGCAACTGCAATTTCACAACCACATTCGGTCGGGACGAGGTGTAGCCAAACACATGCGAGCTGCGAGTCAATGGGCACAAGCATAGCCCAACCCCCTCGACCGTCAAAGAGGGTCGTGTTTGATGTATGGCAACACTTCACCAAATCAAAATGGCCAAAGACAAATGGAGAGGGGGAAAAATCGTGTAAATGTAATTTCTGTGGAACTATTATTGGCTCTGAGAAGGGGACTTCGACGATGCGGCGACACTTTTAGAAGAAGCACCCCCAAATAATATAGTTGCCTGGTACATCTTCAACCGGATCAGGTAGGCAAATTCAAACTCAACTTAATTTTAATCTACAATCCTCAACTCTCTCGACATGACAATACAATGCACATGTTACGCGAGAGGAAATAGCAAGATTCATAGTTGCTACGGACTCTCCCATTTGTTTATCTAAAAATCCTTATTTTATTCACATGATTAAAACTGCATTTTGTCCAACACATACCCTTGTTAGTATAAGTACAAGTAAAAAAGATATACTAAAACTTTATAACAAAATAAATAATAAACTTAAAAACGAATTTAAAAATTTTAGGAATATATCTATTGCACTTATATCAGACACATGAGCTTGTAGATCAAAAACCGATTTTTTAACTATTATAGTACATTTCTTAGATCATAATTAGGGTTTACAACAAAAATTGATAGGTTTTAAACCATTATATGAAAAACATAGTACTGAGACTATTTATTTTACAATTTTTGAAATTTTGCAAGAATATCTATTAACTGATAGAGTTGTAGTGCTAACGCTTGATAATGTAGCAGCTAACACCGCGACAATCTCTTTATTTGAAAAAAAATTGGATCCGCGTGGTGAAGGCAAATTTTTTCACCAAAGATGTGCTTGCCACATTATCAATTTGATAGTGAAAGCAGGTTTAGATGCTATACATTCGAAGATGGAAAAGGTGCACGCGACTATCGGATTTATCGTCGACGGTAGCAATAAAAGATGGTAGGAATACGTCAAATATTGTAGGCAAGAGGACCCACCGGTTTGACCTTTGAAGTTGTGTACATACATGCCTATTTGTTGGAACTCCACCTACTTAATGTTGGAAAAAGTTTTGCCAACCGTAAAACAAGTTACAGATTTCATCAACCGGAAGCACTATCCAAAGGAAGTTGTCAACTATGATGATTGGGTAGTTTGTGAACTTTTTTATTCATTTCTTAAAATTTTTTATGATTCTACTAATACATTAAGTGGTATTTATTGTCCGACTACTAATTTAGTGTTAGATATTTTACTTCAAATTGCTAAAACTTTTGCTAAATATAGATATAATGATGTTTTAAGGGAAATTGTTTCAAAGATGGAAGAAAAATACGAGAAATATTAGTTATATATTCCATTCTTATATGTATTAGGCCTTGTTGTAGATCCTAGGTTTAAATTACATGTAGTTAACTGTATAATTACTAAGTTAGACTTGTATTTAATTCATGATTATGTGTCTTATTTGACTGATTTTAAGCAAAAAGTGGAACAATGGAAGTGGAAGTGGAACGTTCAAGAGAGACGATCAGGACCCTGATGCAGACCTTCGTCAAGGATCGAGCAAGTGGACGTATATGGAACATGGCGGCAATAGCAGCTCCAGCTTGTACATACATGGATCAAATGAGCTGAATTGCTACTTAAAAGTGGACCTGTCCTTCATCGTCATGAAGCAGAAATGTGTCATGGATATTCTTCAATGGTGGAACTAACATGAAAGTCGATTCCCCATTGTGGCCCAAATGGCACGTGACATTTTATATGTGCCAGTTTCTACAATTGCATCCGAATCAACATTTTCAACGAGTAACCGAATTGTTGAAGACAGAAAATGTTCTTTAACCGATGAGATGATTGAAGTGATAACGTGTTTACGAGATTGGACTCATGTAGAAAGAAGACTACAACAATACCCTGAAGATCCCGAACTGCTCGAACTTTTTAGGAATACAGATTTGAATGATTTAAATATTGTTAACGATGAAGATGAATAATTTAATTAAAAAAATTATTTAATTTTTTATTTCTAACATCTTTTTTAGAAACATGATGTTGCCATTAATAGTCTGGTTGCTAATTTGACTTTATTGGTCTAATATATGGTAAGTCTCACCTGCAAACTTAACCTAAGTGAGGAAACATATATTAGAACAATAGGCTCTCTCACATCAAAACATTAAACTAGGATTTTTTTTTTTCATTTTTCTTTATCCATTTATATGTGGGGATTCGAACATGAGATTTTTGGCTCTGATTCCATGCAAGTTGTCATCCCGATATGCATACTAATTGTAAGTAATTGATATACCATACGCAGCGGAAAACAAAAATTCAATAGGTAAATCAATTACCTTTCTCTGCCTAGATTCAAGTATAGATTATACCGTTTACATGTTTATAAACAAAAATTTGTATAAAGTAAATCCATTAAAGGATTACAATACTTACGTACGTTTGGAGGCTCCTTCGAATATCTCTGGTTTCGGACGGGAACACTGTTCACATGATTTTTCGCCAATCGATCCAAAATAGGATCGCACTCACGGAAGTCCACACGAAAATAATCCACAGAACTCTTGATTATTTTGCTAGAACAATCAAGAGCTTCAAGAATCAAGAAAGAAGAACAAAAAAAGTTTTCTTCTTGAGAGGCTAAGGTTTTAATTGAATGAACAATTCCCTTATGTTTTAATTTTAAGTTGCACTTATATAGTGCAACAATTAAAACCCTAGTCCACTTAGGAATAGCTATGGGCTTCAACCCTAGTTTACCCTTGCAACCAAACACACATTTTATGGTATTTTAATTAATTAATCATTATTATAATTAAAATCAATTAATATATAATAATATAATAATATTTAATTAGTAATAATAATTCATTTAAATATATACATAGATATATTTATATATAATCTCACTAGTTTCATTTTAATATTAAAATTAAATATAGGCAACAACCTCAGCAAATTTAATTACACTGTGAGATTACTAAAATACCCTTCTCACAAATTGATACTTAAATTATCTTCTAAGTGTGTGACCTGTAGGCTCTTCATCATATCGGCAGTGTGTAGTATCACGATTAACACCAATTAATCGTCTCAATGCACATAGACCAAGATTGACCCCTAGCAAGGCATCATGACCACCCGATAGATTCGGATTCAGCGAAACTGCAACCTTTCAACGGTATGGTTACCATGCAATCAAATCCTTTCATCAACTGTTATCTCATCGAGACTGAGACACAGAAATAGTGTCAACCTCAGATATCTGCGACATGTTTGTATTCAGTTACTAGACCAATGACATGAATATTAAATTGGATTGAGCATCAACTCAATCCTACTAAGGCCACAGATTTAGTGTCATTGTCATTTACTGAATTACCCAGTGAGATAACTTCTCCCTTACCCAGGAGTAATGAATCCTTTGTCGATCCACCATAGTCTCGATACACTTCTCAATGTAGTCAATCACTACCGTATTGATAGCTCTGAATAGAAATATGTTGTGCTAGTGTCAAACTACATCAATTGGTGCATAAGGCTCTCCTTTGATCTCAAGTCTAAGGATCACATGCACTACCATCTATTAGAGGATTTATTCAATAGACACTGGGGTTACCATCCATATGGAATCCTCTGGTGGGTCTGTCTAGTAAACTTGCCTCTAGCAAGCATCCATGCGTTGCACTAGGTTATCGGCAAACAACCTTGACAAGTGAGATCAATCACTGCCTTTTGACAGGGTCGTTCAACACTATGATAGTCTTACCGTATTATCTATGTACTTGGTTAGAATAATACTAGGGCTACAGACGTTTCTAAAATGGCCACCATATGTGATCATAAGGTTCTCACTATCAGGATTTGAAACACTTGATACCCTCGTCACGGTTCTACCATCCTAAGGACATATATCATTACAAACACGATATAAAAGAATATGCCTTTTATTGATAAATAAACATTTATTACAGAGTCAATTTTACAATAATTGATTGGCTCTAGGGTACCTATTCTAACACTAATATCACATGTTCTTTCATTATAAGTCATTCAGCTATGTAAGAGATATTTAATTTAACATAAGCAACAATGCAAGCACATAAGGAGGAGGAAAGAAACATGTTGTCGCTATCACATGTAAACTGACAAACACACTTCTTTATATAAGAGTGAAACGCTTGTTCCACTCAAACTAAGAATCCTAATATTAAACAATTAAATCAACTAATAAGACTCACGTATATTTTTAAGGGGTTTTATGATATTTTCTAAGGGGTTATGCGATATATCTAAGGTCTTTTTTTTTTTTTTTTAATTGAAATTTTCTAAAGCAATTTTTTCTTAAGTGTTACTCCAAGGGTGAATTAATTAAACCTTTTGAATGTTGTATTAAATTCACTCGCCATTTTCATTGACTCAAGGATTCAACATGCCTTTGTTTTGATGATAACAAACTAATAAGCCCCAAAGCATGTTAGCTGACGATTCTTGCTCAAGTGTGTATTTAGATGCCATTGAAGTTTCCTAATACATTAAAATGATTATCAAGAAGGACAAGAAATAACTTGGATAAAGATTTTGTAAGATTTTAAGAAGTTTAGTCTAGGTATAATTTCCTTGAATTATTTCACTTGTAAAGTATAGGTCCTGGTTATAGTTGGTTATTAACTTGTGAAAGTTCATGACTTGTTTTACATGCATTCAAATAGTCTAAGGCATGATAAAATTTTGAAATGTAAAAAACTTGGGGACCCAAAAACTTGACTTTTGTTCTTCATATTTTTCAAAGACTATATGTAAATTTTTATCCCTGTTAGGGCCAAAAAATGTCCTCGGCCCAAATAGGCTAAAAGATGAAGACACCTTCAACAAAGCTCGAAGCCATGACCTAATTCCGTTTGAGCTCGCAACAGAGTTTGCATATTAGGTCCGCTTAGCACATTTACCCTGTTGCTCACTGCTTGAGCCCAATCAACAAAGGCCCCGATTTGTTTAGGCCTCATCATCAGCTTGTCTGGGCCCAGGCCCATTGATCCAAGATCACCTATTGGACCTAGGGCTTACTTAGACCCCAAGGTTGCCTATTTCTTATTTCGGTACTATTCGGATTCTACCGAAGATGAAGACACCTTCAACAAAGACTATATGTAAATTTTTATCCCTGTTAGGGCCAAAAAATTCCTCGGCCCAAATAGGCTCAAAGATGAAGACACCTTCAACAAAGCTCGAAGCTATGACCTAATTCCGTTTGAGCTTGCAACAAAGTTTGCATATTAGGTCTGCTCAGCACATTTACCCTGTTGCTCACTGCTTGAGCCCAATCAGTAAAGGCCCCGATTCGTTTAGGCTTCATCGTCAGCTTGTCTGGGCCCAGGCCCTTTGATCCAAGATCACCTACTGGACCTAGGGCTTACTTAGATCCCAAGGTTACCTATTTCTTATTTCGGTACTATTTAGATTCTATCGAAGAGATCAATTACTATCCTAACTCGTCTAAGATTCGTATCTTAGACCAACTAGGACTCCCTCTCCTACTAAGGTAAGGGAATCAAAAGCCTTCCTATTCACTAAACCTCAACCTCCAAAGGACTCACAGTCCTACTAGGACCCGAAGATCCTATAGTTGCTATTTGAACAGAGGCCAACCCTCTCACAAGAGGGAGGACATTACACCTTCTAACCCTGTAGTTCTTACTCTTGGGAATCTCGCATCACAGCCGTAGTTGTATCTCCGACTAGAGTTTTGGTAACCTTCTGTTTCCCTAACCCTCACTAAATTAGCCTCATTCAGCTTTGCTGACTTGAGCGTCGGAGTGCTTACGACAAACACCACCCCAGTGTTTTCTGTTCACTTCACGCTTGTTTTCTTGTGTGTGCAGGTACAGTGTATTGTTGGTGGTCTTAATCTCACAGGATCATACCATATTTTCGTAGCGGTTAATTTTTTGCATCTAGAGAGCTCCAATCAGCCCATACCGACACGTTCCTATAAAAATCACCTTCGAGCGACACTAGCAACTCAACCATTTTGTTTCATCCACATCAAAACACAACAAGTCGACTCAAACTGGCAGCATCGGTTTACCCACTCGAACTGGACCATGCTGACTCGACTACAATGTTCTGCCTAGACAGGATACATCTATGAGGCAATTATCTAGGAAAGAGGGTTCAACCCCCACACATCTACAAATAATCAATCCATCCACCTATGAAAAAAGCAATAAAAAGACCCAAACGGCTAAGTATCAGGTACAAAAAGGCACATACGCCATGAAAAGGCAAAGCAGGCCCCAAAAATACATGAGGCAAAAATAAACATAATCCTAGGAGGCATCATGCCCCGCATCATCAGTACAAGTTGCCTTACCCACCTCCACTCAATCACCTTGTCACTGGCCCTAATAGTCATCCCTGCAGCTTGGTCACCGGTATCCTCTGTAACTGACTGTCTTGGTTGACTAGCAAGGTCGAATACTTGGTCATCGACCCGCTCCTCCGTATAATCCGTGTGACCAGTAGCCTCTTCTTCCTCCATCTTCCGCAAGAGCTGGATGTCCTCATCCGGGTTCCAGTGGGCAATGTTCCCAGACTTGTACTCTAGCATCAACTCTCCCATAGCCCTGATGATGGTGTCGTCAGTAATACTGAGGCACTGCTCCCTCAACGACTCAACCTCCGCGTTCTTCTCGGCCAATTCCTTCTTCAATCGCTCTAGCTTGACCTCAAACTCCCTCAATCGCTGCTGGCTTTCTCGTTCAGTTTTCTGGGTTGCCGCCTCTTTGTGTCACAGATTAAAGTTGGATTTAGAAATGTCATGTATCTTCTTCTCTTTCGACATGATGGATTTCTTGAGGTGCAGGCTACTTGTGAAACCCTGCATGATAAAACCACTTGATCAGTGTTCAGTCACTACAAGTACAGTAAGATAAAAATCTGGATCATACTTGGAAAGCAAGGGAAACCCCGCCAATCAGCAGCCGCAACCGCGCCCATCTGATTTAGTCGGCTCTCATCCACTGGGAACATGAACGAATGGGCCAACTTGCTCATGGAAGTGGCATCCGAATAGGTCTACACAGAAGTTGGGATACTAAAAGTAAGCATCTCAATCTCCTCATCCAAGACCACTATCTTAGATGACCTAGCGTTGGGCGTAGGCGGTTGTCCGGGTGGAGTCACAACCACATCCTCCACCTTCCTCTCCTCTTTAGTCAAAGAGTCCCTCTTTCACTTCTCGCGATGGGCTCCATCGCGCTCGGGACGGTTAACTTCTTCATAAGCCTCTCCACAATCGTAAATTTCTCAATAGTTAGTGGGTTTAGCCTAGACTTACTAAACAAAATATGATTGCAGTAGCGGATGAGCAGCACACTCCAAGTCTGCTTCAGTGAAGGGAAGGGGATACCTCACCAAATCGCACCAACTCCAGCCCACAGGTGACTTGTCCTCACATTCGCCTTCTCCAACACTACTTGCTAATCCTTTTGCGTCCTAGGAATGGCAAGAACTTTTCTAGTTTGCATGTCCAAGTTGTCCCCGCTATACTTGGCACGATTGAACTCAAGATCTACAAAGGAGAAACAAAATAAGACTTTAGTAATCAAAGCATGAATAAAGACTAAGTTTCTCACCAGTCGTTTGTGAGGTATACGGGATCCCGCCTTGGCCTCTCTCTCCAAAGACCGCTTCACCCCTCATAAAGAAGAAGCTTTTCTTCCAGTTTTTATCACTTGACCGGAGGTCGGTCACGAGATGAGCCCGATCGTGCTTGAGAGTGATCGTGTACCGACTATTGTCCTTGTTATTCTCTTTCGAGAAATATGAGTATAGCAACTCGTGCAGCCCAAACATCACCTCATTTTGCACACAGAGGTCTTCTAGAGCCATCAACAATCTCCACCCATTCGGCATAACCTGAGTTGGTGTAATCATAAAATGGTTCAGGACCTCCCAAACAAGACGAGAAATAGGAAGTCTTAGCCCGTCATGGAACCACTTCTCATAGGCACTCACCCAATCTTTTGCCTCATAGTCAACCCTCTCATACGACTTGGGAACCCTAATCTCGACGAACTCTGGAATGTGGTACATTGTCCTAATTCACCACACATCACTCTTCTTCAGCAAGGGCAGATAGTCCTTACTCAATATCCCATTATCGGGCCAAGTCGGCTCGTCCTCATAGCTACTAGTGATAGAAGACAAACTTCCAAAACTGTCGGCATCATCAAAGTCTTCCCCACTAGTCCCTTGCCTGTCTGAATCGTCATCACTCGGAGCAGCACCGCTTGGCCTAGGAGTAGCCACATTCACCCTATTCGGTATACTGACCGAACCATCTCCACCCTTTGGCACCATTACCATCGTTGGGGCCTCCTCGTATTCATTCCCAACTTCCATCTCTACCCCACTCGAATCGCCTAACTCTGATTGCGACATTCAACCTCTTATCTACTCGACCTAGGAGACCGATTGGTTTTTCAATATCGAATCGTATCCTCAGTTCCAAAAGCTCCACTCACCCAGAGTGACCGACTGACAGGCTCTGAAACCAAGCTAACTCTTTGCCTTTAAGAAACTTTCAGCTCAGTTAGGATGACTCAGTACCTACTACCTCAGGACCCACTATTCAGATCCTTCTCCACTCGACCTAGGAGACCGAATGACCTATGTTACTTAGCCTTTACCAAAACCTAACTTCTTCACTCAAACCACCTCACTCGACCCGGTCAAGCAGACCGAGATAAGCTGAATAGGAAGCCTACATAAATCGATTCCATCTTTTGACCTCCCTAAACCAAGAAAATCCAGAAAACCCAGAATCTTCAAACGCAGACCACACCAAATCGATCATAAACACACAAAATCTCCTAAACGCCAAACCAAATAATCAAAGTCGCTAGCTAGCCTACCCTATTCAAGCCAAACAAACGCAACACCTCCTTATTTTCAAGCTCCCCTAAAAAATCTACCAAACCTCCCCCAAATCCCTTTAAAAGTACCGCAGACACAAAGAAAGGACGAAAGGAGACGAAAAACAATACAAGGAAGCAAGTATTTACAATGAAAATGGCCAAAGTTCCCAAAATCTTTTCACTGCTACGAAGAAAAACTGAAACAAGAGATGAATTATTCAGCTTCACGTTTCCTATTCAAGGTTCGTGGCCGCCACATCATGCATACATCATGGAGATGCTAGCCATTTGCTCGGTTTGCCCGACCGAGTAGAGTTATCATTGGACATACTGACTATTTAAACTTGGCTCTCCGACCTCATGACAAACGCCGCCAAAGCAAAACAAAACCTCCACCCTCTTGGTCATCCCGACCGAGTGCACTAGCCACTTGCTTGGGAGTGCGCATACACCTAGTCATTCAGATTCAACCAATCAGTCGAAGGCACCACCACTGCAATGACCCTAACGTATTCCACTAGGTGCAATACACCGAGTGCTGACACCTTCATGGCATAGTTCGCACATCCTCTCTCTTGGTTCGATACACCGAGTGATGACAACTTCATGGGAAGGTTCACATATCCTCTCACTCAGTTCGATATACTGAGTGAGGACACCTTCATGGGACGTTTCGTATATCCTCTCACCTGGTTCGACATATCGAGTAAGGACACCTCTAGCAGATTCTCTCATGCTTTCCCTCAATCCGATGCACAAGGCGAGGTCTTCAAGGTCAACTTCACTTTCTCACTTGGTTAGATACGCCGAGTGAGGGCATGTTTTTGTTTCACCTCCACCCACCCACTCGGCTTGGTATACCGAGTGCATCACCTACATTAAAAGATATACTATTCGGTTCCGTGAACAAAGAAGTAGCGCATTCACATATTCGATCAGTCGGTCATGAAGGATGACTAAGCACACCTCCATGCAACATCTACTCTATAAGCTAAGCACTCCTTAACTTAGAGAGTGGGGGGCAAATAGTTAGGACAAAAAAATGTCCTCGGCCCAAATAGGCCCAAAGACGAGGACAACTTCAACAAAGCTTGAAGCCATGGCCCAATTCCGTTTGAGCTCGCAATAGAGTTTGCATATTAGGTCCGCTCAGCACATCTACCCGGTTGCTCACTGTTTGAGCCCAATCAGCAAAGGCCCCGATTTGTTTAGGCCTCATCATCAGCTTGTCTGGGCCCAGGGACCTAAGGGAGAGTCCAACCCAAAAGATTGGCCTAATAGGTGGGAGAGCTCCTAAGCTTAAGTACTACACTTAGTAGATGTGAGATCCCGATGTAGGATTCTAACATATTTTATTGTTATTAAGTTGTGTAAGTCGTTGTTTAAAAAAAAAAAAAAAGTTGTGTTGTTGCATATTGCAAGATTACATTTTACGAATTAAGATTTTTGAGACAGAAAAGTGGGCATCAGAGTCTCACTTGGTTTAATTTATAACACACTACTTTGAAAAGTGTCTTGGAATGCCATTTTCTTTTTGAAATATTTAGTATTGAAGTTAACTGCAAAGACTTTTGCAAAGTTTGATGGCTACTCTAAATTTCATGGAATTTATATCTAAATTTTGAATTAGCTTTGGATTATGTAGAAATTGAATAAACAATGGCTTTGTTAACCTTGGAGAGAGCAATCTCTCTTGTCTGTATGATCTTGTTGGTTGTGTTTCAATTTCCTTGCAATGTTGCTTCTGACTCTACTGAAGAACCATAAGCTCTTCTGAAATGGAAAGCCAGCCTTCAAAACCAGAACCATTCTCTCCTGTCTTCATGGACAATTCCTCTCGTAAATGCCACCAATATTTCTAATTAACCTGAAAACATAACAAGCCTTTGTACTTGGTTTGGAATTTCTTGCAACCTAGCTAGAAGAATCGATAGATTTAACATTTCTATTTTAGGTTTAAAAGGTACCCTCGATGAATTGTCGTTCATCATTTCCCCATCTTGTATATGCTGATTTTGGCATGAATGAACTCTTTGGTGTCATCCCGACAAGATTAAGCAATCTCTCAAAACCGAGGTATCTTAACTTGTCGATGAATCAGTTTTATCAGAAAATTCACCTGTTAGGACAACTAGAATTCCTCTACCTGAGTGATAATCAGTTAAATGACTCAATTCCTACTTCTTTGAGTAATTTGAGCAATTTGGGTATTTTGTATCTTTCTTATAATTCACTTTCTGGTTCAATTCCTCCAAACATGGGAAATCTCTCCAATCTTGTTGTACTTCATGTGAATACCAATAGCTTAATTGGTCCTATCCCATCAAGTCTTGGAAACCTTTGACACATGGCAATCTTGTACATGTCCAGAAAACCAACTTTCTGGTTCCATTCCTTAGGAATTAGAGAATTTGGAGTATCTCGATAATATTAGCCTTCATAGCAACCATCTTTCAAGTTCAATTCTAGCGTCTCTAGTAATCTAAGCAACTTACAGATGTTGAACCTCCCTGATAATAATCTTTCTGGTTTTATTACTCAATAAATTTGAAATTTGTTGAAGATCATGTTGAATCTGAAAGCCAAACACGTTACAAGAAAAGCATAAAATAGTAACAGAATACAATGATTTACCTTGGTTCGTTCCATTATCAAGGAACTACGTCCGTCACTCAAATAGGGTGATTTTATTGAGTATCAAAAATTGTATAATACAAAGATGATCTGTAAACGACAGCTCACTCTTTTCACTATTCTCACTTTAGATTTTTCACTATTACATTTAGCATATAATAGTATCCCTAACCCTATTTGGGCTAACCCGATTTAATCCGACCTAAGCCCAAATATTTACAAACCAATAACAAGCCCAATTATTGATTGAGCAGGACCCCCGAATGCGTCTGCATAGGGGGATAATCCTTCAAGGCCATGCAAAGTATGAACCATATCCAATAGATCATAACTTGCTAGAACATAACTCTCCCACAAATATAGAAGATTTTGTACTAATATTTCAAGAAGTATCAGTTTTATATTTGAACTATCTTATATGATGTACTTGATAAAATTGAGTTTTATGTGCTTAAGATTCTTGTATGATGCTAATAAAGTTTTAAGCTGATGTTATGCTTATTGTTAAAATTTTAATCCAATTATCTGTATTGAAACATTAATGAGTGGCGTTAGAAGCCCAATTGGAGTAACAAAGGGGAAATATATTGTATGGGCTATATATAGGAGACCTAATTAATAGGGCCCATATCAGCTCAAGCATTTGATGAAGTTCAAGATTTTGCAAGACCGAACTACTCAAAGGCACAAGGAAAATTTGATTGTTTCAATGTTTTGATAAGGAAGAGACTAGGAAATATGAACAAGCCAGAGGAGAGGTCTATTGTTATCAAATTTCAACCACTAAATTGCATTGCTTTTAAATTACTTGCCATGCAGTCTCATTTTTTCTTTAATGTACATGAATCAGTTGTACCTGCGTTTACATTAAGCTAAAATTTAAATTAAGAGATTTTGGGAGACCATTTTTCTTGTTATTGGTATTTATAATATTGATGAAAGCATACTTACATATTAATCATAAAAAAATATTTTCCAAGAGATAAAGATATTAAAAATCTACAGACCTAAATATGACATAGAAATCCAGCAAAAAGCTCCATTCAATTATTATTTTGTTGCAAATCTGGTTCTTAAAATTTAATAAAATTTAACTATAAATTGTAAAAATAAAAAATAAAAAATTGAATGATAGACAGAGACTGATAAAAAAGGCATCCTTGCCATAATTGCGCCGCTGACAATCCAATTAATAATTTTCAACACTATAAAATACTCTGGATCATCACAATCCCTGTACACGATTCAAACATGCATTTTGACAAAATGCATATAATACAACATAAAGCCCAAATAAAATGTGCAATCTTAAGTCAAGTCTATATCTTACTCAATGAAGAAATCGAGATTTATCCAGTGTGAAAATGTAGGCCTGGAGTACTTTCATTTTCTAGATGATCAAGGAACAATTGCATAAAACCTTTTTGTACGTAGAGATGACTCAACAAAGCAACAAAAATCTGAAGTGAAAGATGGTGTAAATGGAATTAGGCTTTGCATTGCACAAACTTAACTAGTTTAACCAATGGCATTCTCATCCTTCGATAAACTCTCCCCTGGTAGCAACAAAAATCTGAAGTGAAAGATGGTGTAAATGGGATTAGGCTTTGCATTGCACAAACTTAACTAGTTTAACCAATGGCATTCTCATCCTTCGATAAACTCTCCCCTGGTAGCAACAAAAATCTGAAGTGAAAGATGGTGTAAATGGAATTAGGCTTTGCATTGCACAAACTTAACTAGTTTAACCAATGGCATTCTCATCCTTCGATAAACTCTCCCCTGGTAGCAACAAAAATCTGAAGTGAAAGATGGTGTAAATGGGATTAGGCTTTGCATTGCACAAACTTAACTAGTTTAACCAATGGCATTCTCATCCTTCGATAAACTCTCCCCTGGTTTCTTCAGCTTCTTTGTTGTTATTCACAAATATTACTGTCATAAACTTTCTTTATAAGGGAGATCCCTGTCTATGTTAACAGTGGCTGATTTATAGGTAAATGTAAATGTTATAATGTAGAGTTGGTTGAAATTAGTTTTATTGAAGTTAGTTGGGGTTAGTTGTTAACCTGAGTTGGTTCTGTTGAGTTAGTTACTGAAGTATAAAAGCAGTGTAAAAATTTGAATTGACTACTTAATGCAAATGCAGAATTTTCCCAAACTTCTCTCCTGCACTATTTTCACTCTCTTCAACATGGTATCACAGCAGGAAAGTTTCTGCGATTTGATCTAAAATTGGATCAATTAAACCCTTAATTTCCTTCTAGTCCAGCTCGAGGAAGCTCAAAATCCATTGATTTCTTCATTTTAGCTTAAATTTCTGCAAATCCAGTTTAATCAATGATGGCAGAAGAATCGTTTTAGCTCAAATTTCAGTAAATCCACTTTAATCGATTATGGCAGAAGAATCGACTAGGGCAGAAGAATCTGTTGTTCCTACAATAGACTCGAATTCGCCTCTCTATGTTCATCCCTTAGATATACCAGGCTCAGTTCTTGTATCTGAGCAACTTGTAGGTACAGACAATTACAGAATTTGGAGCAGAGCGATGATAGTCTCCTTATGTGCCAAGAAAAAGCTAGGGTTTGTTAATGGAGCTTGTACAAAGTCGTTTGTGCATCCTCATTTAGTTCCACAGTGGGAAAGGTGTAATTCTCTAGTTTTAGCTTGGATTTTTAACTCAATTTCAAAAGAGATCTTCAATGGAACTGTCTACTCGTCTATTGCCTCTCAAGTATGGCAAGACTTGCAAGAGCAGTATCTAAAGTCAATGGGATTAGAGTCTTTGGTATTCACTGAGAATTTGTGAACCTTACACAAGGAACTAGCACAGTGGTGATTTACTTTAAAAAACTCAAGTCACTGTGGGATGAGTTGGATTCTTTGGTAAGCCTACCTACTCTAGATAGCATCTTTGCAAAGGCATATCTCGAGCATCTTAATCAACATAAGTTGTTGCAATTTTTGATGGGTTTAAAGGACTCATACTATATGGTCAGGAGTTATATTTTGTTGATGAACCCTTTGCCGAGTGTTAAACAAGCATACTCAAAAGCGAATCAAGATGAAAGCCAAAAAGTTTTAGCTAGTTTGAACACTAATTCGAAGGTCACTACTGCACTTTATGCCTAAAATAGTAGTAAGAGTCAGAGTCAAGTATAGAGGTATAAAGGAAAGAAACTTTATATTGAATGTGACTATTGTCACTTATCTAGTCGTAAACTGGATAATTGTTACAAGATGAATGGCTACCTAACCGATTATCAATTTACGAAAGGGAAGACAGGTTCAAAAGCCAAATTTTTCTCTAATCAAGTGCAAGCACAGAACTCCATCACAGAAGTTTCAGATGCAAAGACTGCTAATATCTCAGTTGGACCTATTTTGATATCGGAGCAATACAATCAAATTCTGTAGCTTTTTGGAAAGGAAAATGTTATTCCTTCAGATTCTTCAGTTGCAAACCTTGCAGGTACTTTTAATAGTACTCATAATGCTTTCCTTTCTTGTTTGGTTAGTAATGCTTGGATCATAGATACAGGGGCCACTGATCATATGGCTTGTAATAACTCTATCTTGCAATCTCCCATTACCATAAAGCCTTCTTCAAAGTCTCTTGTAAGATTACCCAACGACACTCAAACTCACATTACACATGTAAGTTCTGTAATTTTGGACAATGGCATACATCTTTCAAAGGTCTTGCATATACCAGCTTTCAAACACAATCTACTTTCAATCTTAAAATTTACAGTTTCTAATAATTGTTCTATCAATTTTTATCCTAATTTCTATCTAATCCAGGATCTTTGCAGTGGCAAATTGAAGGGGATTGGTAAGCATAACCAAGGCCTATATTTCCTTGATCCAATTTCACAAAATTCCATACTGTCAAATATAGATATCTCAAACAAGGCTGTTTGCAATGTTTCAAAAAATAAAGTTTGTAATGTTTCTAAACTTTCTTGTTCAAACAATGTTGTACCTTTTGATTTCTAGTTGAATAAAAGTTTTGATTCTCCTAGTTCTTTTATGGCTACCGATTTTCCTACTAATATTGAATTGTGGCATCAAAGGTCAGGACATGTTCCCTATACAGTTTTGCAACACATGAATAATAAACTGAATGTGTGTAAACCCCCTCACTGCCTTGTTTGCCCATTAGCTAAACAAACCAGGGTTCCTTTTCATCACAATCATTCACTTTCTAGCTACATATTTGACCTATTACATGTGGATGTTTGGGGCCCATATAGGACACCAACACATGGTAATGCTAGGTACTTTCTTACCTTTGTTGATGACTATTCTAGAGTAACCTTATTATTTCTTATGCAGTATAAATTTGATGTTTTTATTACCCTTAAAATTTTTCTTCAAATGGTGCACACTCAATACCATTTAACTCCAAAATGTACTAGGAGTGATAATGGTCTTGAATTCTTTAATAAAGACTGTCATGACATGTTCATTGGCAAAAGGATTATACACCAGAGTTCATGTGCTTATTCCTCTCAACAAAATGAGATTGTTGAGAGGAAGCATAGACATATTCTTGAGGTAGCTAGAGGTTTAAAATATCAATCCAAAATGCCAAATCATTTTTGTGGTTATTTTGTGCAATCAGCCATATACCTTATTAATATATTTCCTTCTTCTGTTCTCAAAGGATTATCTCCTTTTGAATTTATTTTTTTGGGTAAACCTCCCTCATTGGATCACACAAAGGTTTTTGGTTGTTTGGCTTATGCTACTATTCTCACTTCTAAGGACAAGTTGTCACCTAGGTCTACTTCTTGTATGTTTTTGGGTTATTCTTTGACTCGAAAAGGTTATTTGCTTTATAATCTTTCATCTCCTGGTGTTATAGTAACTAGAGATGTTATTTTTCATGAAACAATATTCCTTTTTACTTGGTCCAAATCTTCACAGCCTTTTTTTTCCCATTGATACAAATTTTCTTGATTTTGAGTCTACTTCTTCTTTTGCTATACCCTTTTCTGATGATTCATTACCTGTTGTCTAGAATTCAGAACCTACAACACACTCTTCTGCTCCCTTGAATGATTAGTTTATTGCAACTCTAACTATTCCTTCCTCTCATCAGCATATGAGGCCTATTAGGAAATCCAGTAGACTTAAAAAACCACCTATTTGGACATCAGACTTTATTTGTCCATCCATCACCACTTCAATTCGACTAATTTTACCTTATATCCTATTTCCAGTTTTGTCTCTTATGACCATATTTCCCCTACTTACAAAGTTTACTTATCCAATTTCAACATGGTAGAACCTACCTCATTTTCTTTAGCTTCTCAAGATCCAAATTGGGCGGCTGCAATGCAAAAGGAGATACAGGCTTTAGAATAAAATAAAACCTAGTCTTTAGTCTCTTTACCACCTGGTAAGAACCCAATTGGTTGTAAATGGGTCTATAAGCTCAAGTATAAAGTTGATGGTTCCTTGGAAAGGTATAAGGCTAGGTTAGTGGCTAAGGGATATACTCAAAAGGCTAGCATAGATTTGCAGAAACCTTTTCCCCTATCATCAAAATGGTTACTATCAGAACCATTTTGTCCCTACCTTCTATGCATGATTGGCCCTTTACTAAATGGATTTAGATAATGCCTTTCTACAAGGGGATTTACAAGAAAAGATTTACATGACTTTGCCTCAAGGTTTTACAGGGGGGGGCGCAGAATGTTGTTTGTAGGCTGCACAAATCACTTTATAGTCTAAAGCAAGCTTCTAGAGCCTGGAATTACAAGCTTACTCAAGCTCTAATTGCTGGAGGTTTTACTCAATCTAAGGCTGACTATTCTTTATTCATTAGAAGAGTTGATTCTCACATTGTGCTAGTGTTAATGTATGTGGATGGCATTGTCATAACAGGGGACAACATTGATATGATCCATCACACTAAGAAGTTATTGCATTCTAACTTTAAGCTGAAGGATTTAGGGATGCTGAGATGTTTTTTGGGTTTTGAGGTGGCTAGATCTTCTTAAGGGATCAATTTGTGTCAAAGGAAATATGTCCTTGAGCTCATATCTGAATCTGGCTTATCTGGTTTTAAACCTTCTGCAGTTCCAATGGATTCCCATTTGAAACTCACATCCACTACTTATGATGAAATTTTTTCTACTGGCCATGATCCACCTCTTGCTGATCCAAGCATCTATCAGAGGTTAGTGGGGAAATTATTATACTTATGCATGACCAGCCCGGATTTGAGTTTTTCTATCAATCTATTAAGTTAGTTCATGCATAGCACCAAGCAGTCACATATGAATGCAGCTCTTAGAGTGGTTAAATACATTAAATCAGCTCCATGATTAGGCTTGTTTTTTCTAGCTGATAATCATATGGATTTATTGGCCTTTTGTGACTCTGATTAGGCATCCTGTCTCATGACAAGGAAATCAGTTACTAGCTACTGTATTTTCCTTGGTAATTCACTAATATCATGGAAGTCTAAGAGGCAAGCCACTATTTCGAAATCCTTTTCAGAAGTCGCGTACAGGGCTATGGCCCTCACTGTGTGTGAAATTCTTTGGTTGGTACAACTCTTCACTGAACTTGGGTTCACTAAACTACTTCCTATTCCTCTCCATTGTGACAACTAGGCTACAAATCACATTGCATCTAATCCCATCTTTCATGAAAGGACCAACACATAGACATTGATTGCCACATTGTGAGGGAACATCTCAAGCTAGGCCTTATCAAGATTGCTTATGTACCATCTTTGGAAGAGCTAGCTGATTTATTAACTAAAGCTATTACAAGGGGTGTGGCACGGTGTTAACAGTAGCTGATTTATATGTAAATGTAAATGTTATAATGTAGAGTTAGTTGAAATTAGTTTTACTGAAGTTAGTTGGGGTTAGTTGTTAACCTGAGTTGGTTCTGTTGAGTTAGTTACTATAGTATAAAAGTAGTGTAAAAGTCTAAATTGACTACTTAATGCAAATACAGAATTTCCCAAACTTCTCTCTTGCACTATTTTCACTCTCTTCAACAATCTACTTTTCAAGTGTATAATCATGTTAAAATCTCGTTAACAAAATTAAATTTGGTCCTTGTAAGTGGGAAGAAAAGAAATTGATATTCTTCAATGAATGGAATTCGACTTAATAAAAGCTACATTTGAAACTAAGCCAATAGAAAATGATGGATCAGTCTTAAACCCAAACCTACGACAGTCTTCACAAAACTACAAATATTTCATTTTATAGTATATGATTAAAATAACGAAATCCTTTTTTTTTTTTTTTTTTTTTTAAAGGGTTACCTGCATACACAAAACAAAGTCCTTTAAAATGTTGAAAATATCATAAACTTGTCTTAATACATATTAAACGTTACAAAACAATTTTAATTATAATCTTTTAAAAACTTATTGCAAAACAAATTAGTGAAAACGTTTTTGTCACTCTTTGAAATAGAAAAATGAAAAATGAAATATGAAATTTTGGAATTGATTATATATTAAGTTATTATACAATATTGTGCATTATTATATAGTGAGCTTCGTAAGGCGAAAGCTTTCCTTTCAAAGAGTAAATTCAGGGGAAAATCTAGGCCATATATTAAAAAAAAAAAAATTAAATGATATTTACCTTTAGGGTGTGTTTGGTTCAAGGAATGTTGGATTATCGGAAAGTTAGATTACCCTAAAGATTATTGGGAATCTTTAGGAAAATGTGTTAGTTGGAATAAATTGGTGTGTATGTTACATTAATATGTTTAGTTGGGAGGAATAAATTGGTGGGTATTTTATTTAAATTACTAAATTACCCTCCTTTTATATATTAATATAATATTATTTTTATCAATAATTTTTGAATAATTTTTTTAACCCTTAACATTTCAGATTTAGCTGAAACACCCCCGCTTATATAAAACCTTAATTTATAACAAAATCACCCCACCACCCCAAGCCACCGTCGAAAGTCGCTAAAAGAAGCTAGAAAATGCACCGTTTAGATTGAGCGACCTTGGGCTCTTCGTCGATGCTAGAGATGAGATCAGAGAGGAGATCAACACAGAGGAGAGGTGATAGAGCGGTGGCGGAGATCGACGCAAAGGAGATGGAGACCATAATAGATGGCCGTTAACGACCATAATAGATTGAATGACCTTGGGCTCTTCGTCGATGCCCGAGATGAGATCAAAGAGGAGATCAACGCAGAGGAGAGGTGATAGAGCAACGACGGAGATCAACGCAAAGGAGATGGAGACTATAATAGATCTGGCCGTTAATGACTATATGTCATCTAGATATGGCAGATAAAGGCTATGGATCTACTGTTAACGGCCAGATCTACTCTGATATGGCCTTTTCGGCCATATCAGAGCCTCGCGGTGTCTCTCGGCTACTCATGGCGATTCTAGGAGACTTTTGGTGACTTACGACGGCAGCCGACGGTGGTTTGGCTAGTAGTAGGTGGGTAGGGGTGGTGGCTTGGGTGGGTTGCAATTTGTTTTGATTTCAAGGGTAATTTTATCCAAAAAGTTAATTAGTTGAGGTGAAATAGTAAAAGTCAGATTCATGTAAATAAATTCCTAAAATTTTATTGATAAGGGATAGAATTGTAATAAAAATAAGATTACCTTGGTAATCTTATAGTACCTAAGAAAAAAGAGGTTATCAGATTACCTCAAATATTACCAATAGTAGCTACTATTGGTATTTGAAATTACCGAAATCTTATATTGCTTGACAACCAAATGTGGTAATCAAGTAATATAAGATGACGTAACCCCAATAATCCCATATAACTCCCAACCAAACGCCCCCTTAAAACATTATTGGGTTTTTTTATCCTAAAAGAAATACATCTAGCATCTATGATCTAATGGTTTAGATGGGGTAACATTATTTTGATATTATAGGATGATCTACCTTTAGATCATGATCCAAAAGTCGACCATAATCTCTTAAATTACATCTAGTGTCCATGGTCTAGTTGTACAATACACTAGTATTTCCAAGAAAACAAAATTCATCCAAAAGCGCAGTCATTTATTGAGAGGAACATAACAATCACTTTACAATATTCAAACATGCATTTTGAAAATGCAAGATAGAAAGCTCAATTGACTAAGTAGTGATTTTGAAGATTTAGGTCTTGATGGCAACATTTGTAGTGTTGCCTAAAGTAGATCATGCAAGCATCCATTTAGTTTGGTTTAGGTCAACGACAATGGAGATTAGATAAGTCCTGAGAAGTTAAACAAAGATGAATAGAGGTGAAACAATCTTAAAAGTATATGATTGTGATTAGTAAAAAAGATAAAACAGGAAAAAGAACATTACCTTCAAAGGCTTAGGAAAAATTCTGATTAGAAAAGTATCTTAACATTGGGATATCATTTAAGAAATATGTCTAGTTCAGCCAGAAATGGTTTTTCAATCTCACACATGATACCTAGGTCTTATAGGAGCGCCCGGTTCCTATAGGATAGGGAGGGTTGGGACAAGTCCTTTCAAAGACTTTAGTGCCTTGATAGTGATCTTAAAACTTTCAAGTCTTGAAAACTTTTGTGGTGTTGCATATGTTAGAGTAGGTTCCCTAGAGCCAATCAATTATTGTAGAATTGACTCTTTGTAATAATGTTCATTAATCAATAAAAGACATTTTATTCTATATCGTGTAAATCATAATTGTATGTATTGATATATGTCCTTAGGATGGTAAAACTGTGATGAGGGTATCAAGTGTTTTAAATCTTGATAGTGAGAACCCTATGATCATATATGGTGGCCATTCTAGAAATGTCTGTAGCCCCAGTATTTTTCTAATCAAGGACACTAATAATACGGTAAGACTATCATAGTGTTGAACGACCTTGTCGAAAGGTAGTGACTAGTCTTACTTGTCAAGGTTATTTGCCGACAACCTGGTGCAACACATGGGTGCTTGCTGTCGGCAAGTTCACTGGACAAACCTACCAAAGGATTCCATATGGATGGTAACCCCAGTGTCGAAGGAATAAATGCTCCAAGGAATGGTGGTGCATGTGATCCTTAGACTTGAGATCATCGGAGCGTCTTGTGCACCCATTAGTGTAGTTTGACACTAGCCCAAAGAGTTTTATTTAAAGCTATTAATATGGTGGTGATTGGCTGCATTGAGGAGTGTATCAAGACTATGGTTGTTTGACAGAGGATTCATCACTCCTAGGTATGGGAGAAGTTATCTCACGATGTAATTCAGTGAATGATAATGAGATTAAAGTTGTGGCCGTAGTGGGATTGAGTTGTTGCTCAATCCAATTTATTATCCTAGTCATTGGTCTAGTAAATAAATACAAAGATATCGAGGATAACTGAGGTTGACACTATTTATGTACCTCAGCCTTGATGAGATAACAGATGATGAAAAAGATTTGATTGCACGGTAACCATATCATTGATAGGTAGCTATTTCACTAAATCTGAATCTATCGGGTGGCCATGATGCCTTGCTAAGGGCTAATCTTGGTTTGTGTGTAGTGAGACGACTGATTGGTGTCAATCGCGGTACTACTCACTGTCGATATGATAAGGAACCTACGGGTCACACACTTAGAAGACAGTTTAAGAATGGTAAATTTTGGAAGGGTATATTCGTCTTTTAGATGAACAGGCATATTGGTAATTTTGTTGTGTAATTAAATTTATTGAGGTTGTAGCCCATGTCCAATTTTATTATTAGAGTAATTTACCAAAATTATGAATTTAATTATTAGAGTTAATATTAATATTTAAATAAATAATTAAATAAGGGTTAATATGTAATTATACCTAAAGTTTGGGTTTTGCTAAACTTGAGGGGTGGAAGAGATATTTGCTTGATTGTTTAAAGAAAGCAAAAGTAGGTTTTACCTACACTTTTCATTCCCTGGCCGTGCATTGAAATTGAGAGAAGAATTTTTCTTCTCTTCTGTATTCACTCTCTTCCATTACTTGACTCCTTAAAGCCAAGAATTAATTCTAGCAAAATTAATTCTTGGTCATTGGTGTACTGTCTTTGTGTGGACGACATGAGTTCAATTCCATCCTTGAATCGATATCGAATCGAATTCAGAGACATTGACGGAGCCTTCAATTGCAGGTATAATTGAATCCTTTTATAGATTTTTGTTATTTCAATTTAAGCATGTATATATAAGACCCTGATCTTGGTAAAATCAAAGTAATTGATGGGCAAAAAAAATTTGTTTTTCGCTACCATTGTTCATCGATTACTTACAGTGATATCAGAGCCTCGGGGTTTTGATTGTATATATTTTAACTATATTGTTTTGATTGATTGGCTAAATTGATTGTTAGAAAATGCATGTTTAGGTTTTTCAATCTGTTAAAATTGCTTAAATTGCTTAAATGTATTAACTAGGTTTGTTGATGAATTTGCATTGGATCGATTTTGTATTATACATGCATGAATAGTATTCTGGAATTGCGATAGCGTAGAGCTTTGTAAGCTTGGAATATGTAAATGAGCCGTGGTGAAATAAAAATTTTCCGCAGCATGATTGTGGGATATGCTAAGCAATTGGAACATGTAAATAGGTCGCAGTGAAATAAAACATCGTTGCGGCGTGGTTACGTTATGTGATAACGTAATTGCGTGATTTGAGCCATGACGAAATAAAATTTCGCTGCAGCGTGAAAGCGTCGTAAAATCGCGCAACGCGCATTTTGGTTGCGACATAATAAAACTATGTTGTGGCGTGAAAACGGTGAAGTAGCGCATCAAATCGTAAAATTGTGTGATCTCACCATGGCGTAATAAAACTACACCATGGCGCGAATGTGTTGTCAGTAGGGGTGTTCAAAAAAATGCAAAAGCCGAACCGAACCAATAACCGAACTGAAAAAACGGTTCGGTTACAGTTCAAAAAATTCAAAAAACCAGATTTTCGGTTCGGAAAAAAATGAAAAATGGTTAACCGAAACCGGTTTTTTGAACTGGTTTTACAAATATATATATATATATTTATATATCTATATATAGATTATCTATCTATATATATTATATATTAAATAAAAAAATAATTTCATTTCAGACTTTTATTTTTATCAATTTTTAATGTATTGTTAGTAGTGGTCAATGGATATATATGAATGTTTAATTTTTATTTGGATATATTTTGTTTATATTTACAATTTAATTTAGGAAAAAATTAAAAAAAAAATTTATAAAAAAAAGGGAAAATTGGTTAACCAAAAAACCGGTTTTCCCTCCAAACCGGTTCGATTTCAGTTCGGGAATTTTCCTGAACCGAAAAACCAGTTCGGTTCAAAAAAGCGGTTAATTGGTTCAGTTAACTGCTTTTGAACACCCCTAATTGTCAGTGCGTGAGTTGCTAGATTTGTGCCACGACGAAATAAAACTTCACCACAGTGCATATTGGTTCTTATGTCGCGCCGTGGCATAATAAAACTATGCCACGGCGTGAATGCTATTGTAGCATTTTTCCGATGCTGGACCAATGCATAATTTTGCAAATTCAAGAGGGTAATTTTATAAATCAACCCACCCAATTCAAAATTGATTGTTTTGAATGTATGCAATAATTCTTGTTTGAAAAATTGCATGGTGCTCGGTACATGAGCCTTAGACCTATGATGAATGTTTTAAAATATATTTTTGGGTATGTACGATTGTAAATATTTTAAATAGGGCTTGCGTGCCCTGTCTTTCTCCTCCCTTCTGATATTCTCTTCTCATCTTATTTCCCTCGAATGTAACTCGAGGTTTCTAAATTTATTGATGTAAAATTAGTGTAGAATTAATTTCACTAAAAATTTAGTATGATGTATTTTGTAATGTACTTGAAGATGGAGAAAGGATGAAGCGATCATACTTGAAAACACAAGATATTTATTATAGGATTCCTAGGTGACCCACCAATTCCTCTAGGCTCGAGGAAATCGGTTTTAGTTAGGTCATGTTGCTTAGAATGCATGCTAAAGGTGTATGTTATAACTATAACATGCTAATAAAGATAAAATTGGTGAGACGTAAAATAAAACCCTCAAATAAAGTATATTAAGTCAAACGTAGGCCTTCCATCACCATGGGTTTAATCAAACCACTGTTCGTCAGAACATTGTTCGCCAAAGTGACGGGTATACTTCTACCACTGGGAGATTAAATTTCATTGGAATTTTCCTTAATGGTGATGGGTCGACTTAAATGATATGTTTTGCTTGTTCGCCAAAGCGAAAGTTGATAAGCATATCATAGGCATAGTAGAGAAGTACACTTGTTGTGTGTACGTGACAACATGTAGTGTCCACTCTACTGATACTAAGAATCACACTTGAGGACGATGGCTTCGGCCATTGAATTGTGTGATTTGTTTGTTGGCTTGTCTCACATTTCAGGTTGGTAGTGGGAGCTATAAACTAGTGTGGATTAAATTTTTTGGCCTACCTAATCAACCCACTTTGGCTTGTTCGCCAAAGCGAAGGTTTGAAATGGGCTAAATGGGATCTCAGTCCACTAGGAAAGCCAACAGGCTTTCCCGAGTTAATAGTGAGGGCTATTGGCTTGAGGAAAATAGTGGGAGCGTTTTTAATAAAAGACCTTATTAAATAATAATGAACATTATAATGACTTTTACTTTTTTGCATTTCTAGATTCACCAAAATGAGCAATACCAACTTGCGATCGATAATCAAGAAAGAAAAAAGGCTGGATGGATCTAATTTCTCGGACTGGTCCGAAAAGAAATTATATTGAAGTCTGAAAAGAAATTATATATCCTTGACAAGCGTTATATGGCCGAGCCTGATCCCGATCCTGATGCCACTCAAGAAGAAAAAGACATTTATCAAAAGTTCCTTGATGATGCTAATAATGTTCAGTGCATTATGCTAGCACTGATGACACCTGAGCTACAAAAGTAGCATGAGCATATAGACACTACTGCCATGATTCTGCACCTCAAGGAGCTTTTCGAAGGAAATGCTCGACATGAGAGGTATAAGGTGTCGAGTGCACTGTTTAGGAGTCGTATGACCGAGAGAGCCCAAGTTGGTCCTCATGTGCTCAAGATGATTGAATACATGGAGAGGCTTGAGACTTTGGGGTTTGGGTTGGATGTAGACTTACAAGTGGATTTAATTCTACAGTCATTGCTTGATTCTTTTTCACCATTCATAATGACCTTCAATATGAACACGATGGTGAAATCCCTGTCAGAGCTTCTTAACATGCTGAAGACTGTGGAGCAAGACATGAAAAGGTCCAAGCCTGTTTTGTTGGTTGTTGCCAGTAAAGGAAAGGATAAAGGCAAGGGAAAGGCCAAGGCCAATCCCAAGCCCAAGCCCAAAGGACATGATGCTCTCAAGCTTATGGGTGGCGTTGGGAAAGGTAGGAAGGTAGCTTGCTTTTATTGTGGCAAGCCTGGCCACTTGAGGAAACATTGTAAGGATTTCCTCGCGAACAAGAAGAAGTCAGACGCTTTGACTTCAGGTATGTATATGATTGAGATTAACTTCTCTCCTTCAACATCTTGGGTCAAGGATGTGGTACTCATATTTGTACTGATGTGAAGGGACTAAGGCATAGTAGATTGCTCGCCAAGGGAGAAGTGGACCTACGAGTTAGAAATGGAGCACATGTGGTTGCATTAGCTGTAGGGACTTATTGTTTATCTTTGCCTATGGGCTTGTTACTGGAACTTCATGATTGTTATTTCATACCTTCGATTACTAGAAATATCATTTCAATATTCATTTTGGATAATATAGGATATCTTTTTGAGATTTCTAAGGGATTGTTGTCCTTTAGTTTGAATGGTATTCTATTTGGAATTGCAAGGATATCTAACGGATTATATGTTCTTGATTTAAACAATAAAGATATTCTCAATGTTGAAACTAAGAAAGCTAAACATAGCAATTGAAACCACACATACCTTTAGCATTAGAGATTGGGTCATGTTAATCAGACTTGCATTGCAAAACTTCAAAGGGATGGAGTTTTGGACCCTTTTGACTTCCAGTCATTTGAGGTATGCGAGTCATGCCTTTTGGGCAAGATGACCAAGTCACCTTTCATGGGACAAAGTGGAAGGGCTACTGAACTATTAGGCATCATCCATAGTGATGTATGCGGTCCACTGGCACTTGAAGCCAGAGGTGGATATTCATACTTTCAGTAGATAGGGTTATGTCTACCTTATGAGGCTTAAATCTGAAGCCTTTGATAAATTCAAAGAATTCAAGAATGAAGTACATAATATGTTGGGCAAAAGTATTAAAGGGTGTATTTGTTTCTCTATTTTAATTAGGATTTTTGAAATCCTACCTAAAATACATATTTGTTTCCTTATTTTGAAAATCTAATCCTATTCGATTCAACTATAAACCCCTTAGGTTTTTTAATTTAACTAAATACCCCTAACAAAAAGAGTTTAGAAATTGACAAAAACACCTCTACCCACCCACATTTGCCAGATTCTGGCCACCACTGTTGGAAGGTAGCCGGATTTGGTGTAATGGCGCACTACCAGCTAGATTTGTTCGACAGTGCACAAATCTACCCTTTTCTGGCCAGATCCACCATAGATCTAGTTGAAAAATGCTAGATCTACAGCCAAAGATCTGGTCGTTGATGGCTAGATCTTTGGCCATAGCTAGTCGTCAATGACGGCCATATCTATGATATGGCCATCGTTGACCACCAAATATGGCTAGATCTGACCTTTTTTGGCCAAATCCATGACTGATCTGGTCGGAAAAGGCCATATCGATGCATAACTGACCAGATCCAACCAGTTGTACGCCATTATGGTGACTTCTGGCCACCCTTTGATGGTAGTGGCCAACTACCTGCATTTAATTAGTGGGTTGGGGTGTTTTTGTTAATTTTTAATGTTTTATTTTAGGGGTGTTTAGCTAAATTAACAAACCTAATGGGAGTTTTTGTTGATTTCCAAATCCTATCTCGTAATAACCACCCAACTTAACTTTTTCAAAAATCCTACCTAAAATAATAAAACAAACACACCCAAAGCTCTTTGGTTGGATCGATGAGGTGAATACTTGGACTCGGGTTTTTCTGAATACCTGAAGGAATGTGGGATAGTATCACAACTCGCCACTCCGTACACACCCCAACACAATGGAGTGTTTGAGAGGAAAAATAAGACCTTGCTTGACATGATGAGTTTTAGTGATCTACCTGCATCATTCTGGGGTTACGGCCTAGAGACTGTGACTCACGTACTGAATTTTGTGCCATCAAAGTCTATAGATAAGACTTCATATGAACTATGGAGTGGGTGAAAGCCCAACTTGTTTTATCTAAGGATTTGGGGTTGTGAAGCTTGTGTCAAGAAATTGACTTCGAACAAGCTAGGCTTGAAATCCTACAAATGTATATTTGTGGGGTATCCTAAAGAGATGAAAGAGTACTATTTCTACCATCTAAAAGAGCGCAAAATTTTTGTTGCTCATACTGGTGTCTTCTTAGAAAAAGAATTTTTTTCTAAGAAGTACTAGTGGGAGAAAAGTAGAACTCGATGAAGTTCTAGAACCACAAGATACATTAGATGAGAGATGGGAAGATGTGCTACAAGAAGTGGTTGAACATCGTGAGGAGGTTACTCTATAATCTGTGGATCTAAGTGAACCACCTTAAGTAGCATAGGAGCTACGTAGGTCAGGAAGAGTACACCATGAGCCTGAGAGATATGGTTTTCTCGTGACTCAACATGATGATGTATTGGTTTACCAAGACAATGAACCCAAAACCTACGAAGACGTTATATTAGACCCAAATTCCCTTAAATAGCTTGAAGCCATGAAATCCGAGATGGACTCCATGTACCAAAACCAAGTATGGTATCTAGTGGATCCACTTGAAGGGGTAAAACCCATAGGGTATAAATAGGTCTTCAAGAAGAAGCCTGACATGGATGGCAAGGTGCATACCTATAAAGCACGACTGGTTGCCGAAGGTTTCAAACAAATTCATGGTATTGACTATGAAGAAACTTTTTTCCGATTGCCATGATTAAATCCATCTAGATTATGCTTGCAATTGCTACATATCATGACTATAAGATTTGGCAAATGGATGTCAAATCGACTTTCTAAATGGAAACCTTGAAGAAGATGTGTATATGACACAATCCAATGGTTTCGTTCTTGATGGACAAGCTAATAAGATATGCAAGTTACAAAGGTCCATTTATGGACTCAAGCAAGCTTTGAGGAGCTGGAACATTCGTTTTGATGAAGGCGTAAAAGAATTCGGTTTTATCAAGAACGAAGATGACCTTTGTGTTTACAAGAAAGTAAATGGGAGCGCAATGACATTGCTGGTGTTGTATGTCGATGACATACTTCTGATCGGGAATGATATACCAAACTTGTAGTCGGTAAAGACTTGGTTATCCAAGTGCTTCTTCCTAAAGGACTTAGGAGAAACAGCCTATATCCTCGGAATAAAGATCTATCGAGATAGATCGTGCAAGTTGGTTGGCTTAAGTCAGAGTACCTACATTGACAAGGTACTGAAGAGATTCAGTATAGAAGAATCCAATAAGGGATTTCTTAGACTTCGTTTGGTTAGTTATTTTGAATATCATTCTATACTAGATAACATTTTTGGAAAACAGGATAAGATTCTGAGAAGTCTTTTGTACATTTTTTAATAACATTTTCTAAAAATATTTTTTTTTAACCCCTAGGTTTGTTAATTTAACTACACACTCCCCACAATAAAAGTTTATAAATTGGCGAAAACACCCCCACCCACCCACCCACATATTTCTGGTAGCAGGCCACCACCGCTGAAAGGTGGGCAGAATTTGCTTGAATGGCGCAAAACCGGTTAAATCTGGTCGGTCGTGCGCCAATTTGGTCTTTTTCAACCAGTTCTACGGCCACATATTTGACCGTTGACGGCCATATCTTGGCCGTTGTTGATGGCCAAACGACTGCCAAACGTGGTCAGATTTGGCTATCAACGACCAGATCTGTGGTCGTAGATCTGATAAAAACGAAAAAATGGGCACACGACCGGCTAGATTCAGTCATTCGTGCGTTGTTACGGCATCGACGGCTAGCAGTGGCTGCGGCGACGGTGGCGATAGCTGCTGGCGGGTGATAATGGTTTAGGTTGATAGGGGTGTGGGGGTGTTTTTGTTAATTTTAAAACTTTTATTGAGAAAGGTAATTATTAATGTTTTGAGTAGAATATAATATAATTGAATTTTGAGAATATTAAAATAAATATATTTTTAGGTTTTTAGGATAGGGTAGTGAGAGAGTAGCATGCCAAACGCATCCAAATAATATCGGCCGCGACCACATATGCAGCAACCACTAAAATCTCATAATTGCTTTTAATAACTTCCTAAAACCTCGTTATTATATAAGTTAGTGTGTGTTTGAGATTTCAGTAACTTAAGAAATAATCAATGAGGTTTTAAGCTACAACAATAAAAATGTTTGATATGCCACTTTTAGAATTAATTAAGTTTGAAACTGATTATAAAATAATTAGATTTATAAAATGATTCTAAAAGCTACTAAGGAGAACTTTTCAAAATGAAATTATTTTTAAAGTTGATTTTGTATGTTCAAATGACATATATACCCTTGCATTATACTTTTCATTTATGAAGAATTTAAATAAAAATTTATTTTTTAAATATATAATTGATTTTTTTGAAATAAATAAAATTGAACAAGCGGTGGAAACAGTTGATTGATGTCGGTGCAACATTGGATGTCGGTGGCGATTGATGGATTCTGGTGACTTGTGTTGCCTCTCATTGTCGATCTTGATAAGATTGACATGAGTCGATCTATTGGAATCCGATGGAAACACTGGATTCCAACTCGTTATTTGACCACAAAAGACGATCGAATGTTTCATTGCTTTTTGTGGCAAAACAACAAGAAGGAATCATGTAATTTTATTGGATTTTGATAGATCGACTGACGCTGATTCTAATATGACCGACCATAACATTAACGCTTTACCTTTCACCTATGGTAATGGTGGTTAATCGACTTTGACAGGTGGTGGTAGATCCAAATTTTTTTAAGTTTTTTTAATATTAGTTAATTTATTTACTTAACATAAATTTTTCTTATATTATTTATTATGTCCCTAACAAATTACAAATTTAGAATTATAGAAATATTTCAAGATTTATTAAAAATAAAGATAAGACAATTTAAAAGTAACGAGCAGAAAAAGGGTGAATGGCGTAAATACTGGATTGCTACATGAGGTTATGTAATATGTATTCAATTATTATTCAAAATTCATAATTGTGGAAGGCTTGAGAAAAGGAAGAGAAAAGAAAACCACTCTAAAATGGGAAATTGGTGAACTCCGAACAGATCTGAGATTCTGAAGGTCTTGCAGAACATCGGAACAGAGAAATCCTCAACATCCAAGAGGTTGCCGATGAACGAAATTATTAATCTATATCGTTTGAATGGTATGACCTTTAATTTTATGCAAATTCTTGAAGTCTTTAAGATAATAATCTGCCGATCAAGCTTTTTTACTGTTTAGATCGGCCGTCGATCTAACAATGAAGATGACGGTGTCACCGGAGGCTGCCGTTCGGCGACCCCAAAGCAGCCAGTTTGCAGTTTTCCAGAAATTAATACCATATATATATATATATTAGATTTTTAATTTAATTAGATTTTTATTTTAGAAAACAGGAATTTAGCTTCTTCATTTGTAGATTTGCAGAGCACCTCAAAAACTTAGAACAATTTGCATAGATCTAAAGGTATTGTCATCCAAACGGTCTAAATTAATCATTAACGAATTTCGTTCATTGGCGGCCTCTTGGGATGTTTGATCGTCTTTGTCTCCGTGTTCTGCAAAGTCTTGAGAATCTCACTTATCTGTTTGAGAATTAGTCAATTTCCCATTTTCGAG
This sequence comes from Pistacia vera, assembly GCF_008641045.1. Taxonomy (NCBI): domain Eukaryota; kingdom Viridiplantae; phylum Streptophyta; class Magnoliopsida; order Sapindales; family Anacardiaceae; genus Pistacia; species Pistacia vera. Next base: position 387,159 of record NW_022195619.1, read on the forward strand.
TGGTTTTGTTTTCTTCTTCCTGAAGAAGAAAGGGGCCCTTTATATAGATCTGATGATGAGGGGTTAATGCCACTTGGAGCCTAAATTTGCCGCTGCATACGTGATTTGATGGTATGAGGACGAGCATATGATTTGTGATTTGATGGGAGAATGAGGTAAATGCATATGGGTTGACCTTGGCAAGTTGTTGAAATTGTAGTTGGAACATTGGTGTGCTTTTTTGTTTTTATATTGGTTCAATAAATTGATCTGTTGAGATTGCGGAGACTTTATGTTAGGAATAATAATAATTCATAAGCACTTCTGGTAGTAGATAATAATAAACCTGTTTTTTCATTTTTTTGGTAAGAATATGATGATTATGGTGTGTGTATCTGAAAAAACAGCTGGAAAGGCACTCCCTATTCTAAATGGGTAGAAGTGAGCTGTTGGTTTCTGTGTTGAAGACATTTGGGATAAACGTACATGCAATAAAATCCTTCACAAGCTGAGTATCATGGCTTTATCATTTATGCTGGTGGTGTCTTTTTTCCTTCTTGTTTTATACATTTTTCCATGTGCAGTTGCACAGTTTTGGGACTATTTGATGCTATTTTCTTTTAAATATGTAAACTAAGTGTTCACTAGGTTTTGTGACTTGGTTTTCATCAGGAAACAAAATCTTGTGTAAACACTCAGAAACTGCTGCGTTGGTCTACTACACTGCATGGTTGTTGAATTTGATATCAAAATTAAGTACGTGGTAAAAACTCCTCTCAGTTGTATTTATTTACATATGTTTGGAAGAATGAGTATTAACACTGACTTCATCTGTTTCAAGATTTAAGATGTCTCAAATTTTGCCTACTGCAATATGTTATGTATCGGTGGCCTTTTTATATTGGTGTTTAACCTGTATATATGGGTTTATCATCCTATACGCTAGTCCTTCGGTTATGCCCTTATATTTTGATTATGCAGTGTCGTTTATATTCAATGTTTGGCTCTGGAGAGTGTTGAAGAAGCTTTGATAAGACTTAAAAAATTGCATTTGGCAAGTTCTACTTCTGGAAAGAGCAATTGAATGCTGCTTGTTCTGACCTTGAGAAAAGAAGAAAACTTTAGAAAGAGACTTGAGTTCCTATAGGCATCTTTCAGTCCGAAAGCAGCTTCTCGCAAGCAGGCATCTTTCAGTCCGAAAGCAGCTTCTCGCAAGCAGGCATCTGTCAGACCAAAAGCGTTCTTTATTTGCTTATTTTTCCAGTTGAGACATTGATTTTCTCTTAAAAGCCAATATTTGTTGGACTTCAAAATAACTGCTTTTCATGATCTGTCTATTATGTGTATTACTTTTAGTAACATGTTTTCTACGAATAAATTATGTCACGTACCTGATTACCAGGGACCCACTAGGTCCAACACATCCTCTAGAGGTGGACATTTGGGACTGGGTCTAAAAACTCGGCCCAAAAACCTAGTCCTATGACCGGTCCTTGAGAGGACCGATCTTAGGAGGTCTGATCCCCAAATTGGATTATACCTAAGGAGGAGGGTTTGGTCCCAGGCTTAGGTCTAAACTTTTTTAATTATTTTCCTTTTAGTCCCTTGTATAGTTACATAAAATTCTTTATAAATTTTGAAATAAATATAAATTATAGGGGTTAAAAAGAATTTTTACAAAATTAAAAAAAAAAAAAATTTGGAACTTTTGTTTATTGCCATCAACCTTTTTTTTCAGGGGTGAGGGGGAGTTTTTTTTTTTTTCTTTCCCCCCCCCCTCCAACTACACTATAAATAACTCTCAAATCTCTACTATTCTAAATCTTCAATCAAATTCTCATTCAATTTATATTTATATTTATAATTTATTCATATTATTTATTTATATTATTCAATTTTTTCTATTTTTCATTATCATCTCTTATTCATATTATTATTTAAGTTTTTTTCATTTTAATTATTTATTGTTTTATCATAAATTCATAATAGATTCCCGAAATGATACATTCGGAGGATCATCCCTAAATGGGTTTTACGTTCCATTCACCGAAGAAATAGTAAGGTTCAATCCATTTTCATCATTTCCTCTAGAGACAGCAACTGTAATTCCACAACCACGTTCGGCTAGGACGAGGTATAGTCAAACACATGCGAGCTGCGAGTCAACGGGCACAAGCATAGCCCAACCCCCTGACTGTCAAAGAGGGTCGTGTCTGATGTATGACGACACTTCACCAAATTAAAACGGCCAAAGACATATGGAGAGGGGAAAAAATTGTGTGAGGTATGTAATTTCTGTGGAACCATTTGGGGGGGGGAGAGGTTTTTTTTTTTTTTTTTTTTTTTTTTTTTTTTCATTCCTCCTCTCCCACAACTACACTATAAACAACCCCCAAATCTCTCATTTTTTCTACACTACTCAATCTCTCTACTCTCTATTTCAAATCTCCAATTAATTTCTCATTCAATTTATATTTATATTTATAATTTATTCATATTATTTATTTATATTATTCAATTTTTTCTATTTTTCAATATCATGCCTTATTCATATTATTATTATTTTTTTTAATTTTAATTATTTATTATTTTATCATAAATTCATAATGGATTCTCGAAATGATGCATTCTGAGGATCATCCCCAAATGAGTTTTACGCTTCATCCACTGAAGAAATAGAAGAGTTCAATCCATTTTCACCCTGTCGTCTAGAGGCATCAACTGCAATTCCACAACCACATTCGGCCGGGACGAGGTGTAGCCAAACACATGCGAGCTGCGAGTCAACATGCACGGGCATAGCCCAACCCCCCCAACCATCAAAGAGGGTCGTGTCCGATGTATGACATCACTTCACCAAATCAAAACGACCAAAGACAAATGGGGAGGGGGAAGAATCGTGTGAGGTATGTAATTTCTGTGGAACTATTATTGGCGCTGAGAAGGGGACTTCGATGATGCGGCGACACTTGGTGAAGAAGCACCCTCAAATAATGTAGCTGCCCGGTACATCTTCAATCGAATCAGGTAGGTAGATTCAAACTCAACTTAATTTTAATTCACAATCCTCAAGTCTCTCAACATGGCAATACAATACGCACATGTTGCACGAGAGGAAATATCAAGATTCATAGTTGCTACGGACTCTCCCATTTGTTTATTTGAAAATCCTTATTTTATTCACATGATTAAAACTGTATTTTGTCCAACATATACCCCGGTTAGTAGAAGTACAAGTAAAAGAGATATACTAAAACTTTATAACAAAATAAATAATAAACTTAAGAACGAATTTCAAAATTTTAGGAATATATCTATTGCACTTATATCCTATATATGAGCTTGTAGATCAAAAACCGATTTTTTAACTGTCACAATACATTTCTTAGATCATAATTGGGGTTTATAACAAAAATTGATAGGTTTTAAACCATTATATGAAAAACATAGTGCTGAGACTATTTATTTTACAATTCTTGAAATTTTGCAAGAATATCTATTAACTGATAGAGTTGTAGTGCTAACGCTTGATAATGCAGCTGCTAACACTGCAACAATCTCTTTATTTGAAAAGAGATTGAATCCGCGTGGTGAAGACAAATTTTTTCACCAGATATGTGCTTGCCACATTATCAATTTGATAGTTAAAGTATATTTAGATGCTATACATTGGAAGATGGAAAGGGGGTGCGCTGCTATCGGATTTATCATCGGTGGTAGCAATAAAAGATGGCAAGAGTATGTCAAATATTGTAGGTAAGAGGACCCACCGGTTCGACCTTTGAAGTTATGTACGGACATGCCTATTTGTTGGAACTCCATTTACTTAATGTTGGAAAAAGCTTTGCCAACCGTAAAACAAATTACAGATTTCGCCAACCGGAAGCACTATCCAAATGAAGTTGTCAGCTATGATGATTGGGTGATTTGTGTATTTTTTTATTCATTTCTTAAAATTTTTTATGATTCTACTAATATGTTAAATGATATTTATTGTCCGACTGCTAATTTAGTGTTAGATATTTGACTTCAAATTGCTAAAACTTTTGCTAAATATAGATATAATGACGTTTTAAGGGAAATTGTTTCAAAAATGGAGGAAAAATACGAGAAATATTGGTTAGATATTCTATTCTTATATACATTAAGCCTTGTTGTAGATCCTAGGTTTAAATTACACATAGTTAACTGTATAATTATTGAGTTGGACTAGCATTTAAGACATAATTATACGTCTTATTTGACTGACTTTAAGCAAAAATTGGAAAACTTTTTTCCTTTATATGAGAACAGGTACAATGGAAGTGGAAGTAGAACGTTCATGAGAGACAATTAGGACCCTGATGCAGACCTCCGTCAAGGATCGAGCAAGTGGATGTCTATGGAACATGGCAGAAGTAGCAGCTCCAGCTTGTACATACATGGACCAAATGAGCTGAATCGCTACTTACAAGTGGACCTGTCCTTCATGACAATGAAGGAGAAATGTGACATGGATATTCTTCAATGGTAGAACCAACATGAAAGTGGATTCCCCATTGTAGCCCAAATGGCAAGTGACATTTTATATGTGCCAGTTTCTGCAATTGCATTCAAGTCAACATTTTCAATGAGTGGTCGGATTGTTGAAGACAGAAGATGTTATTTAACCGATGAGATGATTAAAGTGATAATGTGTTTACGGGATTGGACTCATGTAGAAAGAAGACTATAACAATACCCTGAAAATCCCGAACTACTCGAACTTTTTAGGGATACATATTTGAATGATTTAAATATTGTTAACGATGAAAATGAATAATTTAATAAAAAAAATTATTTAATTGTTTATTTGTGAAACGTGAATGTGTAAAATGTGAATGTTACATTTACATTAAAATTAACTATTTATTAATTAATTAATTTTTAAAATTAATTAAACTTTTAGAAACTTACTAATCTACCCTTAAAAATTACTAAAAACCCCCTATAGAATTTTATTTCACCCCTAAAATATAAAAAAAAAATCAGGGTAAAAAAATAAATTTTGCAGGCCCATAGGACCGGTCCCTAGGTCCTAAAATTGCTCATGGTCCCAAGCCCATGAGCGACTGTTCCCAAATGGGACCAATCCCAAAAGGACTAGTCCCAAACGGGCCTAGGCCCGAGCTTGCTTGGGACCGATCCTTGACCACCTCTAACATCCTTTTTAGAGACCTGATGTTGCCATTAATAGTCTGGTTGCTAATTTGACTTTATTGGTCTAATATCTGGTAAGCCTTACCTGCAAACTTAACCTAAATGAGGAAACATATATTGAACAATAGGCTCTCTCACATCAAAACGTTAAACTAGGATTTTTTTTTTTTTTCATTTTTCTTTATCCATTTGTATGTGGGGATTCGAACATGAGATTTTTGGCTCCGATTCCATGCAAGTTGTCATCCTAATATGCATACTAATTGTAAGTAATTGATATACCAAACGCAGCGGAAAACAAAAATTCAATCGGTAAATCAATTTCCTTTCTTTGCCTAGATCCGAGTATAAATTATACTGTTTACATGTTTATAAACAAAAATCTATATAAAGTAAATCCATTCAAGGATTAGAATGCTTACGTACGTTTGGAGGCTCCTTCGAATATCTCTAATTTCGGACAGGAATACTATTCACGTGATTTTTCGCCAATCGATCCAAAGTAGGATTGCACTCACGGAAGTCCACATGAAGATAATCCGCTGAACCCTTGGTTATTTTGTTAGAACAATCAAGGGCTTCAACAATCAAGAAAGAAGAACAAAAAAAGTTTTCTTCTTGAAAGAGAGAGAGAGAGAGATAGGGTGGCTAAGGTTTTAATTGAATGAACAATTCCCTTATGCTTTAATTTTAAGTTGCACTTATACAGTGCAACAATTAAAACCCGATTCCACTTAAGAATAGCCATGAGCTCCAACCCTAGTTTACCCTTGCAACCAAACACACTCTTTATGGTATTTTAATTAATTAATTATTATTATAATTAAAATCAATTAATATATAATAATATATTAATATTTAATTATTAATAATAATTCATTTAAATATATACATAGATATATTTAAATATAATCTCACTAATTTAATTTTAATATTAAAATTAAATACATGCAACAACCTCAGCAAATTTAATTGCACTGTGAGATTACCAAAATACCATTTCATCCTAAAAGACGAAAATACCCTTCTCACAAATTGATTTTTAAACTCTCTTCTAAGTGTGTGACCTGCAGGCTCCTCATCATATCGGCAGTGTGTAGTATCACGATTAATACCAATTAATCGTCTCACTACACATGGACCAAGATTGGCCCCTAGCAAGGCATTATGGCCACCCGATAGATTCGGATTCAACGAAACTGCAGCCTGTCAACGGTATGGTTATCGTGCAATCAAATCCTTTCATCAATTGTTATCTCATTGAGACTGAGGTTAGTGTCAACCTCAGATATCCTCAACATGTTTGTATTTAGTTGTTGGACCAATGACATGAAAATTAAATTAGATTGAGCATCAACTCAATCTCACTGTGGCCACAGATTTAGTGTCATTATCATTTACTGAATTACCTAGTGAGATAACTTCTCTCGTACCCAGGAGTGATGAATCCTTTATCGATCCACCATCGTCTCGATACACTTCTCAAGGTAGCCAATCACTACCGTATTGATAGCTTTGAATAGAACTATGTTGTGCTAGTGTCAAACTACACCAATTGGTGCACAAGGCGCTCCGGTGATCTCAAGTCTAAGGATCACATGCACCATCATCCGTTAGAGGATTTATTTCATAGACACTGGGGTTACCATCCATATGGAATCCTCTGGTGGCTCTGTCTAGTGAACTTGCCTTTAGCAAGCACCCATGCGTTGCACCAGGTTATCAGTAAACAACCTTGATAAGTGAGATCAGTCACTGCCTTTTGATAGAGTCGTTCAACACTATGATAGTCTTACCGTATTATCTGTGTCCTTGGTCAGAATAATACTAGGGCTACGGACGTTTCTAAAATGGTCACCATATGTGATCATAGGGTTCTCACTATTAGGATTTGAAACAATTGATACCCTCGTCACGGTTCTACCATCCTAAGGACATTTACCTTCGTCACGGTTCTACGATATAGAAGAATATGCCTTTTATTGATAAATAAACATTTATTATAGAGTCGATTTTACAACAATTGATTGGCTCTAGGGCACCTACTCTAACACTAATATCACATGTTCTTTCGTTACAAGTCATTCAGCTATGTAAGAAATATTTAATTTAACATAAGCAACAATGCAAGCACATAAGAAGGAGGAAAGAAACATGTTGTCGCTCTCACATGTAAACTGACAAACACATTTCTTTATATAAGAGTGAAACGCTTGTTCCACTCAAACTAAGAATCCTAATATTAAACAATTAAATCAACTACTGAGACTCACGTATATTTTTAAGGGGTTTTATGATATTTTCTAAGGGATTATGCGATACATCGAAGGTCTTTTTTTTTTTATTGAAAATTTCTAAAGCAATTTTTTCTTAAGTGTTACTCCAGGGGTGAATTAATTAAACCTTTCGAACGTTGCATTAAATTCACTCGCCATTTTCATTGACTCAAGGATTCAAAATGCCTTTGTTTTGATGATAACAAACTAATAAGCCCCAAAGCAAGTTAGCTGACGATTCTTGCTCAAGTGTGTATTTAGATGCCATTGAAGTTTCCTAATACATTAAAATGATTATCAAGAAGGACAAGAAATAACTTGGATAAAGATTTTGTAAGATTTTAAGAAGTTTATTCTAGGTATAATTTCCTTGAATTATTTGACTTGCAAAGTATAGGTCTTGGTTATAGTCGGTTATTAACTTGTGAAAGTTCATGACCTGTTTTACATGAATTAGTTTAAAGCATGATAAAATTTTAAAATGTAAAGAACCTGGGGACCCAAAAACTTGACTTTTGTTCTTCATATTTTTAAAAGACTATATGTAAATTTTTATCCTCGTTAGGGCCAAAAAATGTCCTCGACCCAAATAGGCTCAAAGATGAAGACACCTTCAACAAAGCTCGAAGCCATTACCCAATTCCGTTTGAGCTCGCAAAAGAGTTTGCATATTAGGTCCGCTCAACACATCTACCTTGTTGCTCACTGCTTGAGCCCAATCAGCAAAGGCCTCAATTCGTTTAGGCCTTATCATCAGCTTGTCTGGGCCCAGGCCCTTTGATCCAAGATCACCTATTGGACCTAGGGCTTACTTAGACCCCAAGGTTGCTTATTTCTTATTTTGGTACTATTCGGATTCTACGGAAGAGATCAATTACTATCCTAACTCGTCTAAGATCTATATCTTTGACCAACTAGGACTCCCTCTCCTACTAAGGTAAGGGAATCAAAAGCCTTCCTATTCACTAAACCTCAACCTCCAAAGGACTCACAGTCCTACTAGGACTTGAAGATCCTACAGTTGCTATTTGAACAGAGGCCAACCCACTCACAAGGGAGAGGACATTACACCTTCTAACCTCGTAGTTCTCACTCTTGGGAACCTCGCATCACAGCCGTAGTTGTATCTCCGACTAGAGTTTTGGTAACCTTCTCTTTCCCTAACCCTCACTAAATTAGCCTCATTCAGTCTTGCTGACTTGAGCGTTAGAGTACTTACGACAAACACCACCCTGGTGTTTTTCGTTCGCTTCATGCTTGTTTTCTTGCATGTACAGGTACTGTGGATTGCTGGTGGCCTCAACCTCCCGGGATCATACCTTATTTCCATAGCAGTTAATTTTTTGCATCTAGAGATCTCCAGTCAGCCCATAACGACACGTTCCTATAAAAATCACCTTCGAGCGACACTAGCAAATCAGCCATTTGGTTTCGTCCACATCAAAACACAACCAGTAGGCTCAAATTGGTTGCATCAGTTTACGCACTCGTACCGGACCATGTTGACTCGACTACAACATTCTGCCTAGACCGGATACATCTATGATGCAATTACCTAGGAAAGAGGGTTCAACCCCTACACATCTACAAACAATCAATCCATCCATCCATCCATGAAGAAAGCAATAAAAAAGAAACACAAGTAGAAACATAAAAGCCCCAAACGGCTAAGTATCAGGTACAAAAAGGCACATACGCCATGAAAAGGCAACGTAGGCCCCAGAAATACATGAGAAAAAAATAAACATAAGCCTAAGAGGCATCATGCCCCACATCATCAATACGAGTTGTCTCACCCACCTCTACTCAGTCACTCGATCACTAGGCCTAGTAGTCGTCCCTACAGCCTGGTCACCAGCATCCTCTATAACCGACTGTCCCGATTGACTAGCAAGGTCGAATACTTGGTCATCGACGTGCTCCTCCGTATAATCCGTGCGACCAACAGCCTCTTCCTCCTCCATCTCCTGCAAGAGTTGGATGTCCTTATCTGGGTTCTAGTGGGCAATGTTCCCGGCCTTGTACTCCAGCATCAACTCTCCCCTAGCCCTGATGATGGGGTCGTCAACAATATTGAGGCACTGCTCCCTCAATGACTCAACCTCCGCGTTCTTCTCGGCCAACTCCTTCTTCAATCGCTCCAGCTTGGCATCGACCTCGACCTCACTCAATCACTGCTGGCTTTCCCACTCAGCTTTTTAGACCATCGCCTTTTTGTGTCATAGATTGGCGTTGGATTTAGAAATGTCCTATATCTTATTCTCCTATGACATGATGGATTTCTTGAGGTGCAGGCTACTTGTGAAACCGTGCATGATAAAACCACTCAATCAGTGTTCAGTCACTACAAGTACAGTAAGATAAAAATCTGGCTCATACCTAGAAAGCGCAGGAAACCCCCCAATCAACAGTCGCAACTGCACCCATCTGATTTAATCGGCTCTCATCCGCTAGGAACAGGAACGAATCTGCCAACTTGCTCATGGAAGCGGTATCCGAATAGGTCGACGCAGAAGCTGGGATACTAAAAGCAAGCATCTTAATCTTCTCATCCAAGACCACTATCTTAGATGACCTAGCGCCGAGCGTAGGCGGTTGTCTGGGTAGAGTCATAACCACATCCTCCACCTTCATTTCCTCTTTCGTCAAAGAGTCCCTCTTTTGCTTCTCGCGACGTCTCGCGATGGGCTCACTCGCACTCAAGACAGTTAACTTATTCATAAGCCTCTCTACAATCGTAAATTTCTCAATAGGCATTACAAGAAAAAGTACTTTTTGCAACCAATTTTTTTGCAACTAGGCAAAAATAATTGCAAATACCCCACATTTAGTAACTAAATTCCAATTAGTTGGCCAAAGGGAATAAAATTCTATGGCCAATTTTATTCCCGCCTTTAGCGTCTAAAATTAATATTTTGTGACTAATGTGATTTGTTGCCCAAAATATCACATAAGCGACTAATTTATTTGGTTGCCAATTCTTGCGCGAACACAATTGGCAACTACAACAAGAGATTCTGCAACTAAAATTATGGTTACAGAAAATAATTATTTGCAACTACTGAATAGTTGCTAAATTAGATGCAAATATTTATTAATTAATTTGTAACTATTTTTATTAGTTACAAAATAATACAATTACCGAAACATTCAAGCTTTTAACAATAATTACAAAGGGCCCAGGGTACATTTGACAACTAATTATTTTGTCTATATTACAATTAGTTGCAAAAACTCATGTATAGTAACTAAAATGTAGTTAGTCGCTAAAAGTTGATGAATTTTTTTGAGCCCAACTTTCCCGGTAAAATGAAAAAATATTATTTTAATTTGTGACTAAAATTACAACTGCGTAACTAATTAGTTAGTTGCAAATTATCTTCTTTTAGCAACTAAGATTTTAGTTGCCAAATGTATGGTAAATTTTGAGTGCCCCAAGTTCCTGCTTGAAATAAATTATCTTCTTTTGGCAACTAAGATTTTAGTTGCCAAATGTATGGTAAATTTTGAGCGCCCCAAGTTCCCGCTTGAAATAAATTATCTTCTTTTGGCAACTAAGATTTTAGTTGCCAAATGTATGGTAAATTTTGAGTGCCCCATGTTCCCGCTTGAAATAAATTGAAATTTTGGGTATGTTATTTTGGCAACTAAAGTTATAGTTGTTAATAGGATTTTTTTTGCAACCAAAATGTTAGCCACTAAATATTGTTTATTAAAAATAATATATACTACTACTAACCAAAATCAATTTTATTGTTTGATTCTACTTTTGTCGCCTACATTACCGTCTCTTTGATTCTACTTTTGCCGCCTACATTACCCCATTGAAGGTAACTTTTTATTTTTTATTTTTATGTCAAAGCTCATTCTTTTATAGATGGTATTTCTATTTTATTGTTTGATTTTCAATCCGTTTCTTCACAACATTTGCTTTAATTTGTTTAAGCATCTGTTGTTAGTGATGTTCCTAAATGGGTGGCTTTAACTTCGTAATGGGTGATTTTATTTTTGTCTTCTCTTTCATCTGACATTACAGTGGGTATTATAATTGTAACGAGTATTTTAAATTCGTTTATTGTTACTAATAAATGAATGGTGTTTGATTTTATTTTTGTCTTCTCTTTCATCCAACATTACCATTTTTCCCTAAAACTTTTGCTCAACCGCTATTTCACTCATTTGTACAAACCCTCATAGTTGATCTGCTTCCGGCACTGGAACAACAGTTCTAGTTTCTACTACTCTCGTTCAGTAGGCAACGACTCGCTCACTGACTCTGGTGCTTATTCCGTGCCTATTTCGACGGAGATTGTTAACCTCGGTGAGTTTTGGCAAGGCGTATCCTGAACACCTAAATGTAGCAATGTTTAAAAAAATATAGAAACTGAACCTAACCGAGAACTGAACTAGTTTTTCGTTTACCTGGGAAACTGTTCGATTGTGGTCCAGAAAAATACAAAAAACTGAATTTCCAATTTTAAAAAACAAAAATTAAAAAGTAAACAATTTTTCCTTAAAATTTAAAAAGTAAACAAATTGAAAAGTCCCTAAATCCTTACAATTAAAGAAAAACAAAATCCCAAACCCGGTTTTAGGGTAACATAAAAAAAAATAATAATAATAATAATTAAGCAATTTTGCACAAAAATTTTTGAAACTTAAAATAGAAAAATAAAAATAAAAAAGTAATAAACCCACTTATACAAAATCCCCAAACTAATTTTACCCTAAAACGCAAACACTCTCTACTTCTCCACTCCATTCGCATCTTCTTCTCCATTTTTCCACACCACATATAAAACATTACAAAACCCTACTGCTTTACTTCTAAACCCAGAAAAAGAAGGCAGAGAGTTTTTAGAGATTAAAAATAGGTGATGAATCTTAAAGATTGGTGTGTGTATTCTACACACGGCTCGCCCTCTCCCTCTCTCTCAATCGGCCTCTATTCCAACAGATCTTGTCATTATAATCATTACAATGACATCATGTTACCAGCGGTTCACCGCCGATCCCGCCGTGTCACACACTACTCTACTTGAATCGCGAAAACCTTCACGTACGGCAGTGATTTCATTCCTCTTACGCGATCAGAGAAATCAACGGCCATGGTTCGTCCTGAAATCGCTGAAACAACGTTCGAATTTGTACGTGGCGGGGGCGGGAGGAGTGTGGGAGAGATTGGAGGGGGAGGAAGCGGCAGTGCAGAAGAGGAAGGCGGGGACGTGGTCGTACGCGGTGGAGAAAAGGAGGAGTAAAGATGAAAGAAGTAGGAAGGTGGAAGTGGTGGTGGTAGCGGCGGTTACGGTGGTCTTGGGCATTGGAAATCGAGTGTTGTATAAACTGGCGCTTGTTCCTCTGAAGCATTACCCCTTCTTTCTTGCTCAGCTTGCTACTTTCGGGTACCTAATAATTTTATTTCTCTCTTTTACTATTTTTATTAATTAGTGTTTCCATCATATTTTTTTTTATATTGATTTGTATAGTATGAGTTTTATTTAAATATTCAAAGAAGAGATTTTATTTTATTTTTATTGTATTTCTCATTTTCAGTTTTATTTTATATATTATCCCTTCAAAATCTCATTTTTTTTCCTTCCTTGTTGCATATAGGAATCTTCCACAACCCATATTGGAATAGTTTATTTAGGTTGGCTTTTTCATTCTTTCTTATTGTTTGTGTGGTGAATTCAAGAACTTTTGTTGGGAAGTTGTCAGTACAAGTTAATGATATCCTAAAGGCAGGAGGTGCTGATATTGTTGAAACCATGGATTAGCTTGTTATATTATCCAAAATTAAACATATTGGATGTTGGTGATAGTCAAAGGTGCGTTTGGCTTATTGTTTTTATCCATATTCTCAATTCTATTTTTTAAATGTTGTTTGGCACGTTATTCCCAAAATATTAGTCTATTTTTTAATTACGTTGAGACCCCATAAGTTTATTAATTTCATTAAATCCCCCCCAGAAAAAAGTTTAAAAACTAACAAAAAAACCTGCACCCACCAATACCTGCTAGATTCCGGCAACCACCGCCGGTGATAGCAGCAATCTATCACAATAGTCACACAGCCACCGAAAATAGCCAGTAATGGCCAGATCTGGTCGGAAAAGGCCAAATCTGCTGTCAACGACGGCCATATCTTTGGCAGACGCTGACGGCCATATCTTTGGCAGACGCTGACGGCCAAAGATGGCCATCGTTTCAGCCTTTTTCGGTCATCACAACTATAGTAGTTCGTAGATCTGGCCTTTTTCAGCCAGATCCGTGGTGGATCTGGCCGGAAAAGGCCATAACGATGCGTTACGGCATAGATCCGACCGGTCTGTGTCGTAACGAAATTTTTCGGCCAGATTCCGATGGTGGTGGCCGAAATCTGGCTCTACAAGTGGTGGGGGTGTTTTTGTCATTTTATATATTAGGGTCTTTAATTAAATTAGTAAACCTAAGGGCTTTTTCATAAATTTTTAAAGTTTACCTCGTAATACTCTCATATCCAATAACTTAATACTATCCCCAAAATCCTATCCAAAATAATAAACCAAACGCACCCCAAATTATTAAAGACATAGGCATGTGAAGGTGGTTTTAGAGATTTTTTTTTTTTTTTTTTTGAAAAGCTTTAGAGGAATGCATGTAGAATAAGGTTTACTGTGGAGTGCTCTAGATGGACGTAAGGCAAATTAGCTGGAGAGAGCATTTGAGGAGGAAATAGAAAAGGCGAGTTTGAATCCTGCAAAAGTTATTTTGGATTTGATGGATGGTAAATGGTGTTATTTCATAATGGATTGATAAATGCTATGACTAGTGAAACTTTTAGCTTCTGCGAGGGGAGTTGAACCCTCGGCCTTTACAGTAACCTTTTTGTAACTGATAATTATTAAAAATATTAAAAAAAATAAAATTCTATATAAATTCTGAATTCATTTGGAAGATGCAGTTCTGCTCTAATTTTTCAATTTTACTTACTGCAATTGATAAGCTATGGCTTCGTTTGTTTCGCTTTTGGGAATACTATTATTAGTATTCCCAAAAAAGTTAAACAGTAAAATGTCATTATTCCCAAAATATTATTCTATATTTTTCAATTTCTTTTAAACCTCTTAAATTTATTAATTTAACTAAACACCCCCAAATATTATTTTTAGAAATTGCAAAAACACTTTGGCCACCCTCCGGCAGTGGTGGCCGGCTGTCCGTATTTAATGGATGGGTTGGGGGTGTTTTTGTTAACTTTTAATATTTTATTATAGGGGTGTTTAGCAAATAAACAAACATAAGAGATATTTTTATTAGTTTCCAAATAATATATCGTAATACCCGCCCAATTTAACTTTTTTCAAAATATTATTCTAAAAACTATCAGAATAATGAACCAAACAGACTCATATATTTGAAAAATACTATTATTGTAGTTTTGATTCCTTGACTGTTGTATATTCTCCTTTGTAGAACTGTTAACTACATATGCTTTTATGTTGTTTCTGTAACACATAGGTTCAAGAAATACAAATCATTAATCCTTAAGCATGACCACTGTTTTTGAAGTGATGTGAGTACCCTGCTAGCAACTTAGATAGCTGGTAAGATAGCTTGGTGTACAAAAAATGTTTTAGATTGGTTTTAGAATATGGTTAAATGGAAGTTGAAAATAACCATTGGAAGATTGGAAGCAATGTATGACCCTCATCGCTAGAATTTAAAAAAGATTTCATCATTTTGTGGGTACAACTTTGGGGTGAATAGTACTTTTTGTTTTTTGCATGTGCAGGTCTTGAGAAAGTGTGGGATGTGAAACCTTTGGTTAATGGGAAAGAGATTATGAGTGTTTTGCAGCTTAAATCTGGATGGCCACTTATTAGGGAGTGGGTAAGGCAATCTTTATGCATCTAAGACCCAAAAAGTAAAAAGGTTTCAAGTTCCAAATGCTAATTAACTCTTTACTTTACAGCAAAAAAAACTCATGGCAGCTTGCCCATCCCTCTGCGACAGCAGAGGAATGCCTTGGCTGGACGAAGCAAACCTACTCAAAATCCTATCTGTGTTATTTAGAAGTTCTACTCAAAATTCTTTTTAATTTTCAATACATAATTCTTCTACCATAGTCACTTTGTTCTAGTGATGCAACTGTCTTTGGTGTTACCACTGATTGTTTAAATTAGTTGTTATCATGGTTAAAGATAAGAGATTACATGTTACTGTTGCCCTCTTCTTTAATGAATTTCTTGACCTTTGTTTTCTACTGCATTTTTAAGATAAAGGAATAACAATGTTTCAGGAAATATTGGTTGATAGAGCTGTTCATGCTGCTGTTGGCCGTTTTCTGCCTTCCGATTCTGGTGGTGAAAAGAACATTCATCCCACATTAGTTAGGGATGACTTTACTCAAGCTATGCATGATTTCCTTCCAGTTGCTATGCGAGACATTAGTAAACCTTCTCCTGAAGGTGGTCGCTCTGGTTGGGATGATGTTGGTGGTCTTAATGACATTCGGAATGCGATCAAAGAGGTATTATTTCTTTTACTTCTGATCTTCTTAGAAATGCAAGGCTAATAGAACTCCTTTGAACTCAGAACATTTTGATATTTTATTGCTTCCTTGAGTTGATAGCTTATTGGACCTTTTGAAGTATGAACCCTATTGGAGTGTACATTTGTACGCTTTAGATTTTAAGCTTGAAAAATCAGTTCATCAAAGTTGAATACTCATTGAAAAATCTTTGATGATAAACAGTGCATTCAGTCTCTTCTAACATCTGACAGTTTAACTAATAAAAGTTCCTGTTTTTGGAGTTAATTTTTTAGTGTGTCCTGTGTAATGTACAAAATGTCAAGAGCTAGATGCTTCTAGCTTCCAAGTTGAATGAGCAACTATTCTGAAAAGTTTTGCTAGACGCAAGGGTTGGTTCAATAGTCCTACTTTTTATCTACAAGATGTCACTGGTTTAAATCCTCTTGGAACCACATATTTAAGATATTATATCTGTTAGGTTTTCTAACAACTAAAGGTTGTTGTAAATAGTTTGGGTTCTGAACTTGGTGCTCATGCCGAGGGGTTTTTGGATTATAAAAAGGAAAAAACAAAATCCATTTGTCTATTTGTGTCATATATCTGTTGCTGATTCTATATTTAATTGTCAGATGATTGAATTGCCTTCAAAGTTTCCAAATATCTTTGCCAAAGCTCCTTTACGTTTAAGGTCAAATGTTCTCTTATATGGTCCTCCTGGTTGCGGCAAAACTCACATTGTTGGTGTTGCTGCTGCTGCTGCTTGTTCTTTACGATTTATATCGGTGAAAGGGCCTGAGCTGTTGAACAAATACATTGGTGCTTCTGAGCAAGCTGTAAGATGGCATTAAGCCTTTTCTTTTTATCTATATTCCATTAAATCCTGTTCAATTGTATATTATTCTTGACATTTTGATGATACATAGTAACTAATAAGGTGTCTTATGAAATTCAGAAATTTCAATCCATTGTTCTCTGCTAATGTAATTGAGTAAATATGAAAGCCTTTTATAGTGTTATTTTCTTATATATTCTATGATTTAGTTCTTTGTTTACTTGTGAAAGTTATTTCCAGAATTGAGTTGTTCAACGTCTAAAATGACTATAATTAACCACTAAATTTTGGTCACCAAAAGATATATTCGGCTACTAATAAAATAGTCACGAAAACCTATTGGATTCCACATTCAGCGTCTAAAATGATTATAATTAACTACTAAATATTGGTCACCAAAAGATACATTTGGTCACTAATAAAATAGTCGCGAAAACCTATTGGATTTCATATTTAGCGTCTAAAATAATTATAATTAACTACTAAATTTTGGTCATCAAAAGATACATTCGGCTATTAATAAAATAGTCGCGGAAACCGTTTGGATTCTATATTCAGCGTCTAAAAGTATAACAATTAACCAATGTTTTAAAACCCGACCCGGTCCGGTCGGTCGAACCGGTTCAACTGGGACCCGGAAGCTTCAACGGGCTGGGTTTAATTTTTTCCTATTCACCTAGTACCTTAGGATTTCTGGTGATGATCGGCGAACAATTAACTGTCGGAATGTTGGGGCTTTTGAAGAGCTATTTCTGGTGAATGTAATGGTGGTGAAAGATTTGATTTCCGGTGAGTAAATCGACTGGAAATTGACCAAAACTGGCAGCGGCAACGATGAGATTTTTCCGGCGATTGACGAGGCTAACGGGGGTGGGGTGAGGGGGATTTTGGTCAGGAGGAAAAAGGGAGTAATTCTGGGGTGATCGGAAGGGCTGTTGTTGCCGGAATCGATAGGATCTGGCCTAGAATGCCGACGCTAACGTCAGCCAGATCTTGGGTATATTTTGATAGAAATGGGCTCAAGGGACAATTAGCGTTGCATCTGGGGTGTCGCCACCGCTAATCAGTCACCGGTCGATTTGTAGTTGGGGTGTGTTTGATAAATTTCAAACCTATAGGGACTTACGTAATTTTTAGGGGTATATTTACTGAATTTTAAAAGTTTTTGTCAACCTGGTCAAACCGGTTAAATTGGTCAACCTGGGACTGGTCAAACCGGTTAAATTGGTCAACCTGGGACCCAAAAGCTTTGCCGAGTTTCACCCCGGGTTGGGTTTTAAAACATTGCAATTAACCACTAAATTTTGGTCACTAAAAAATACATTCGTCGACTAATAAAATAGTTGCGAATACCTTTGACGAAATTACCCTTACACTTTTGGCGTCTAATTTTTGTGGCATTTGTGACAAATTATTAGACACTAAAGGGTACATTTTGTAACTAATTGATTAGTCGCTATACAATTTTACTAAATTACCCTTGAACTTTTAGCGTCTAAGTTGGGGGACTATTTTGACCAGCATTTAGCAACTATTTTGCTAGTCGCAAAAAAAAAAAAAAAAAAAAAAAAAAAACTTTCCGCGTCTAAACAAAAATTTAGATGTGCTATGAATCTGTGACAACGATACTGCAACTAAGGGGCGACTACCAAATTTAGACGCGGAAAATGGCTTAGCGTCTAAATGTGACTTTCTACGTCTAATTTTGCTAGACGCAGAATGCCAGTTTTCTTGTAGTGTGTTAGTGGGTTTAGCCTTGACTTACCAGATAAAATATGATTGCAGTAGTGAATAAGCAGCACACTCCAAGTCTGCTTCAGTGAAGGGAAGGGGATACCTCACTAAATCACACCAACTCTAGCCCACAGGTGACTTGTCCTCAAATTCGCCTCCTCCAACACTACTAGCCAATCCCTTTGCGCCCTAGGAATGACCAGAACCTTTCTAGTTTTCACATCCAAGTCGTCGCCACTTTGCCCGACACGATTGAACTCAGGATCTGCAAAGAAGAAACAAAATAAGACTTTAGTAATCAAAGCATGAATAAAGACTAAGTTCTTCACCAGTCGCTTGCCAGGTATACACTTGACCTCTCTCTCCAAAGACCGTTTCACCCCTCATAAAGAAGAAGCGTTCTTTCCAGTATTTGTCACTCGACCGGAGGTCGGTCACGAGATGAGCCCGATCATGCCTGAGAGTGATCGTCTACCGGCCCTTGTCCTTGTCATTCTCCTTCAGGAAATATGAGTATAGCAACTTGTGCAGCCCAAACATCACCTGATTTTGCACACAAAGGTCCTCCAGAGCCATCAACAATCTCCACCCATTTGGCATAACTTGAGTTGGTGCAATCATAAAATGGTTAAGGACCTCCCAAACAAGACGAGAAATAGGAAGCCTTAGCCCATCATGGAACCACTTCTCGTAGGCACTTACCCAACCTTTTGCCTCCTACTCAACCCTCTCGTATGATTTGGGCACCCTAATCTTGACGGACTCTGGAATGTGGTACATTGTCCTAATCCGCCACACATCACTCTCCTTCAACAAGGGCGAATAGTCCTTACTCAATATCCCATTATTGGGCCAAGTCGGCTCGTCCTTAGAGCCACTGGTGATAAAAGACAAACTTCCAAAACCGTCGGCGTCATCAG
Organism: Pistacia vera; assembly: GCF_008641045.1. Classification (NCBI taxonomy): domain Eukaryota; kingdom Viridiplantae; phylum Streptophyta; class Magnoliopsida; order Sapindales; family Anacardiaceae; genus Pistacia; species Pistacia vera. Next base: position 406,593 of record NW_022195619.1, read on the forward strand.
AGTCTTCCCCACTCGTCCCTTGCCTGTCTGAATCGTCATCGCCCGGAGCAGCACCGCTTGGCCCAAGGGCAGCCACATTCACCCCCCTGGGTATACTGACCAAAACATCTCCACCCTTTGGCACCATTACCATCGTTGGGGCCTTCTCGTATTCATTACCAACTTCTATCTCCACCCCACTCGAATTGCCTGACTCTAACTGTGACATTCAACCTCTTATCAACTCGACCTGGGAGACCGATTGGTTTTTCATACCGAATTGTATCCTTAGTTCCAAAAGCTCCATTCGCCTAGAGTGACTGACCAACGACCAAGTACCTACTACCTCAGGACCCACTGTTTAGATCCTTCTCCACTTGACCTGGGAGACCGAATGACCTATGTGACTTAGTCTTTACAAAACCAAACTTCTTCACTCAAACCACCTCACTCGACCTGGTCAAGTAGACCGAGACGAGCCAAACGGGAAGCCTACATAAATCGAATCCATCTTTTGACCTCCCTAAACCTAGAGTCTTCAAACACAGACCACACCAAATCAATCATAAACACACAAAATCTCCTAAACGCCAAACCAAAGAATCAAAATCGCCAGCAAGCCTACCCTGTCCAAGCCAAACAAACGCAACACCTCCTCATTTTCAAGCTCCCCTAAAAAATCTACCAAACCTCCCCTAAATCCCTTTAAAAGTACCGCAAACACAAAGAAAGGATGAAAGGAATCGAAAAACAATACAAGGAAGCAAGTATTTGCTGTGAAAATGGCCAAAGTTCCAAAATCTTTTCACTGCTGCGAAGAAAAACTGAAACAGGGAGAAAACGTGAAGATAGGAGAGAGAAATGGAGAATGAAATGAAACGAACAGTCGCCTCAACACTTTTATTAACGAATGCTGTCAAAGCTTATGTGTGGCAACCTCCGATTGGTAGTTGAACAGTGTGATTTCATTTTCCCGCCCAAACTCAGAAGAGAGATCTTAGTCGTACACGTGTCAAGAGATGAATTATTCAGCTTCACGTTTCCGATTCAGGGTTCGTGGCTGCCACGTCATGCATATCATGGAGATGCTAACCACTTGCTCAGTTCGCCCGACTGAGTGGAGTTATCATCGGACGTACTGACTATTTAACCTCGGCTCTCCGGTCTTGTGACAAACACCGCCAAAGCAAAACACAACCTCCACCCTTTCGGTCATCCCGACCGAGTGGACTAGCCACTTGCTTGGGAGTGCGCATACACCTACTCATTTAGATTCAACCAATCAGTCAAAGGCACCACCACTAGAATGACCCTAACATATTCCACTCGGTGTAATACACCAAGTGCTGACACCTTCATGGGATAGTTTGCACATCGTCTCACTTGGTTCGATACACCGAGTGAGGACACCTTCATGGGAAGGTTCACACATCTTCTCACTCAGTTCGATATACCGAGTGAGGACACCTTCATGGGACGTTTCGTATATCCTTTCACCCGGTTCGACATACCGAGTAAGGACACCTTTAGCAGATTCTTTCATGCTTTCCCTCAATCTGATACACAAGGCGAGGTCTTCAAGGTCAACTCCACTTTTTCACTCCGTTAGATATGCCTAGTGAGGGCATGTTTTTGTTTCACCTCCACCTACCCATTCGGCTTGGTATACCGAGTGCATCACCTACAGTAAAAGTTATACTATTTGATTCTGTGAATAGAGAAGCATCACATTCACATATTCTATCAGTCGGTCATGAAGGACGACTAAGCACACCTCCATGCAACATCTACTCTATAAGCTGAGCACTCCTTAACTTAGAGAGTGGGGGGCAAACTGTTAGGGCAAAAAAATGTCCTCGACCCAAATAGGCCCAAAGACAAAGACAACTTCAACAAAGCTCAAAGCCATGGCCCAATTCCTTTTGAGCTCGCAACAGAGTTTGCATATTAGGTCCGCTCAGTGCATCTACCTCGTTGCTCACTGCTTGAGCCCAATCAGCAAAGACCTCGATTCGTTTAGGCCTCATCAATCAGCTTATTTGGGCCCAGGGACCAAAGGGAAAGTCTAACCCAAAAGACTGGCCTGATAGGTGGGAGAGTTCCTAGGCTTAAGTACTACACTTAGTAGATGTGAGATCCCTATGTTGGATTCTAACATATTTTATTGTTATTAAGTTGTGTAAGTCGTTGTTTTAAAAAAAAAAAAAAGTTGTGGTGTTACATATTGCAAGATTACATTTTACAAATTAAGATTTTTGAGATAGAAAAGTGGGCATCAGAGTCTCACTTGGTTTAATTTATAACACACTACTTTGAAAAGTGTCTTGGAATGCCATTTTCTTTTTGAAATATTTAGTACTGAAGTATACTGCAAAGACTTTTGCAAAGTTTGATGGCCACTCTAAATTTCATGGAATTTATATCTAAATTTTGAATTAGCTTTGGATTATGTAGAAATTGAATAAACAATGGCTTTGTGAACCTTGGAGAGAGCAATCTCACTTGTCTGTATGATCTTGTTGGTTGTGTTTCAATTTCCTTGCAATGTTGCTTCTGACTCTACTGAAGAACCACAAGCTCTTCTGAAATGGAAAGCCAGCCTTCAAAACCAGAACCATTCTCTCCTGTCTTCATGGACAATTCCTCTCGTAAATGCCACCAATATTTCTAATTAACCTGAAAACATAACAAGCCTTTGTACTTGGTTTGGAATTTCTTGCAACCTAGCTAGAAGAATCGATAGATTTAACATTTCTATTTTAGGTTTAAAAGGTACCCTCGATGAATTGTCGTTCATCATTTCCCCATCTTGTATATGCTGATTTTGGCATGAATGAACTCTTTGGTGTCATCCCGACAAGATTAAGCAATCTCTCAAAACCGAGGTATCTTAACTTGTCGATGAATCAGTTTTATCAGAAAATTCACCTGTTAGGACAACTAGAATTCCTCTACCTGAGTGATAATCAGTTAAATGACTCAATTCCTACTTCTTTGAGTAATTTGAGCAATTTGGGTATTTTGTATCTTTCTTATAATTCACTTTCTGGTTCAATTCCTCCAAACATGGGAAATCTCTCCAATCTTGTTGTACTTCATGTGAATACCAATAGCTTAATTGGTCCTATCCCATCAAGTCTTGGAAACCTTTGACACATGGCAATCTTGTACATGTCCAGAAAACCAACTTTCTGGTTCCATTCCTTAGGAATTAGAGAATTTGGAGTATCTCGATAATATTAGCCTTCATAGCAACCATCTTTCAAGTTCAATTCTAGTGTCTCCAGTAATCTAAGCAACTTACAGATGTTGAACCTCCCTGATAATAATCTTTCTGGTTTTATTACTCAATAAATTTGAAATTCGTTGAAGATCATGTTGAATCTGAAAGCCAAACACGTTACAAGAAAAGCATAAAATAGTAACAAAACACAATGATTTACCTTGGTTCGTTCCATTATCAAGGAACTACATCCATCACTCAAATAGGGTGATTTTATTGAGTATCAGAAATTGTATAATACAAAGATGATAAGTAAACGACATCTCACTCTTTTCACTATTCTCACTTTAGATTTTTCACTATTACATTTAGCATATAATAGTATCCCTAACCCTATTTGGGCCAACCCGATTTAATCTGACCTAAGCCCAAATATTTACAAACCAATAACAAGCCCAACTATTGATTGAGTAGGACCCCCGAATGCGTCTGCATAGGGGGATAATCCTTTAAGGCCATGCAAAGTACCAACCATATCCAATAGATCATGACTTGCTAGAACATAACTCTCCCACAAATATAGAAGATTTTGTACTAATATTTCAAGAAGTATCGGTTTTATATTTGAACTATCTTATATGATGTACTAGATAAAATTGAGTTTTATGTGCTTAAGATTCTTGTATGATGCCAATAAAGTTTTAAGCTGATGTTATGCTTAGTATTAAAATTTTAATCTAATTATCTCTATTGAAACATTAATGAGTGGCGTTAGAAGCCCAATTGGAGTAACAAAGCGGAAATATGTTGTATGGGCTATATATAAGAGACCTAATTAATAGGGGCCATATCAGCTCAAGCATTTGATGAAGTTCAAGATTTTGCAAGACCGAACTACTCAAAGGCACACGGAAAATTTGATTGTTTCAATGTTTTGATTAGGAAGAGACTAGGAAATATGAACAAGCCAGAGGAGAGGTCTATTGTTATCAAATTTCAAAGTCGTGAAACAATAATGGACGTCCACTAAATTGCACTGCTTTTAAATTACTTGCCATGCAGTCTCATTTTTTTCTTTAATGTACATGAGTTAGTTGCACCTGCGTTTACATTAAGCTAAAATTTAAATTAAGAGATTTTGGGAGACCGTTTTTCTTGTTATTGGTATTTATAATATTGATGAAAGCATACTTACATATTAATCATAAAAAATATTTTCCAAGAGATAAAGATATTAAAAATCTACAGACCTAAATATGACATAGAAATCCAGCAAAAAGCTCCATTCAATTATTATTTTGTTGCAAATCTGGTTCTTAAAATTTAATAAAATTTAACTATAAATTGTAAAAATAAAAAATAAAAAATTGAATGATAGACAGAGACTGATAAAAAAGGCATCCTTGCTATAATTGCGCCGCTGACAATCCGATTAATAATTTTCAACAGTATAAAATACTCTGGATCATCACAATCCCTGTACACGATTCAAACATGCATTTTGAAAAAATGCATATAATACAACATAAAGCCCAAATAAAATGTGCAATCTTAAGTCAAGTCTATATCTTACTCAATGAAGAAATCGAGATTTATCCAGTGTGAAAATGTAGGCCTGGAGTACTTTCATTTTCTAGATGATCAAAGAACAATTGCATAAAACCTTTTTGTACGTAGAGATGACTCAACAAAGCAACAAAAATCTGAAGTGAAAGATGGTGTAAATGGAATTAGGCTTTGCATTGCACAAACTTAACTAGTTTAAGCAATGGCATTCTCATCCTTCGATAAACTCTCCCCTGGTTTCTTCAGCCTCTTTGTTGTTATTCACAAATATTACTATCATAAACTTTCTTTATAAGGGAGATATCTGTCTATGTTAACAGTAGCTGATTAATAGGTAAATGTAAATGTTATAATGTAGAGTTGGTTGAAATTAGTTTTATTGAAGTTAGTTGGGGTTAGTTGTTAACCTGAGTTGGTTCTGTTGAGTTAGTTACTGTAGTATAAAAGCAGTGTAAAAATTTGAATTGACTACTTAATGCAAATGCAGAATTTTCCCAAACTTCTCTCCTGCACTATTTTCACTCTCTTCAACATGGTATCAGAGCAGGAAATTTTCTGCGATTTGATCTAAAATTGGATCAATCAAACCCTTAATTTCTTTCTCGTCCAGCTCGAGCAAGCTCAAAATCCATTGATTTCTTCATTTTAGCTTAAATTTCTGCAAATACAGTTTAATCGATGATGGCAGAAGAATCGTTTTAGCTCAAATTTCTGCAAATCCACTTTAATCGATTATGGCAGAAGAATTGACTAGGGCAGAAGAATCTGTTGTTCCTACAATAGACTCAAATTCGCCTCTCTATGTTCATCCCTCAGATACGCCAGGCTCAGTTCTTGTATCTAAGCAACTTGTAGGTACAGACAATTATAGAATTTGGAGCAGAGCGATGATAGTCTCCTTATGTGCCAAGAACAAGCTAGGGTTTGTTAATGGAGCTTGTACAAAGTCGTTTGTGCATCCTCGTTTAGTTCCACAGTGGGAAAGGTGTAATTCTCTAGTTTTAGCTTGGATTTTTAACTCAGTTTCAAAAGAGATCTTCAATGGAATTGTCTACTCGTCTATTGCCTCTCAAGTATGGCAAGACTTGCAAGAGCAGTATCTAAAGTCAATGGGACTAGAGTCTTTTGTATTCACTGAGAATTTGTGAACCTTACACAAGGAACTAACACAGTGGTGATTTACTTTAACAAACTCAAGTCATTGTGGGATGAGTTGGATTCTTTGGTAAGCCTACCTACTATAGATAGCATCTTTGCAAAGGCATATCTCGAGCATCTTAATCAACATAAGTTGTTGCAATTTTTTATGGGTTTAAAGGACTCATACTATATGGTCAAGAGTTATATTCTGTTGATGAACCCTTTGCCGAGTGTTAAACAAGCATACTTAATAGCGAATCAAGATGAAAGCCAAAAGGTTTTAGCTAGTTTGAACACTAATTTGGAGGTCACTACTGCACTTTATGCCTAAAATAAAATAGTAGTAAGAGTCAGAGTCAAGGATAGAGGTATAAGGGAAAGAAACTTTATATTGAATGTGACTATTGTCACTTACCTAGTTGTAAACGGGATAATTGTTACAAGATGAATGGCTACGTAGCCGATTATCAATTTGCGAAAGGGAAGACATGTTCAAAAGCCAAATTTTCCGCTAATCAAGTGCAAGCACAGAACTCCATCACAGAAGTTTCAGATGCAAAGACTGTTAATATCCCAATTGAACCTATTTTGACATCGGAGCAATACAATCAAATTCTGCAGCTTTGGGAAAGGAAAATGTTATTCCTTCAGATTCTTTAGCTGCAAACCCTACAGGTACTTTTAATAGTACTCATAATGCTTTCCTTTCTTGTTTGGTTAGTAATGCTTGGATCATAGATACAGGGACCACTGATCATATGACCTGTAATAACTCTATCTAGCAATCTCCTATTACCATAAAGCCTTCTTCAAAGTCTCTTGTAAGATTACCCAACGACACTCAAACTCACATTACACATGTAAGTTCTATAATTTTGGACAATGGCATACATCTTTCAAAGGTCTTACATATACCAGCTTTCAAACACAATCTATTTTCAGTCTTAAAATTTACAGTTTCTAATAATTGTTCTATCATTTTTTATCCTAATTTCTATCTAATCCAGGATCTTTGCAGTGGCAAATTGAAGGGGATTGGTAAGCATAACCAAGGCCTATATTTCCTTGATCCAATTTCACAAAATTCCATACTGTCAAATATAGATATCTCAAATAAGGTTGTTTGTGATGTTTCAAAAAATAAAGTTGTTTGTAATGTTTCTAAACTTTCTTGTTCAAACAATGTTGTACCTTTTGATTTCTAGTTGAATAAAAGTTTTGATTCTCCTAGTTCTTTTATGGCTACTGATTTTCCTACTAATATTGAATTATGGCATCAAAGGTCAGGACATGTTCATTATACAGTTTTGCAACACATGAATAATAAACTGAATGTGTCTAAACCTCCTCACTGCCTTGTTTGCCCATTAGCTAAACAAACCAATGTTCCTTTTCATCACAATCATTCACTTTCTAGCTACATATTTGACTATTACATGTGGATGTTTGGGGCCCATATAAGACACCAACACATGGTAATGCTAGGTACTTTCTTACCTTAGTTGATGACTATTCTAGAGTAACCTTGTTATTTCTTATGCCGTATAAATCTAATGTTTTTATTACCCTTAAATTTTTTTCTTCAAATGATGCACACTCAATACCATTTAACTCCAAAATGTATTAGGAATGATAATGGTCTTGAATTCTTTAACAAAGACTGTCATGACATGTTCATTGGCAAAGGCATTGTACACCAGAGTTCATGTGCTTATTCCTCTCAACAAAATGAGATTGTTGAGAGGAAGCATAGACATGTTCTTGAGGTAGCTAGAGCTTTAAAATATCAATCCAAAATGCCAAATCATTTTTGGGGTTATTTTGTGCAATCAGCCATATACCTTATTAATAGATTTCCTTCTTCTGTTCTCAAAGGATTATCTCCTTTTGAATTTTTTTTTTTCGTAAACCTCCCTCATTGGATCACACAAAGGCTTTTGGTTGTTTGGCTTATGCTACCATTCTCACTTCTAAGGACAAGTTGTCACCTAGGTCTACTCCTTGTGTGTTTTTGGGTTATTCTTTGACTCAAAAAGGTTATTTGCTTTATAATCTTTCATCTCCTAGTGTTATAGTAACTAGAGATGTTACTTTTCATGAAACAGTATTCCCTTTCACTTGGTCCAAATCTTCACAGCCATTTTTTTTCCCATTGATACAAATTTTCTTGATTTTGAGTTTACTTCTTCTTTTGCTATACATTTTTCTGATGATTCATTACCTGTTGTCCAGAATTTAGAACCTACAACACCCTCTTCTACTCCCTTGAATGATCAGTTTCTTGTAACTCTAACTATTCCTTCCTCTCATCAGCACATGACACCTATTAGGAAATCAAGCAGACTTAAAAAACCACCTATTTGGACATCAGATTTTATTTGTCCATCCATCAGCACTTCAACTTCGACCAATTTTACCCTATATCCTATTTCCAGTTTTGTCTCTTATGACCATATTTCCCTTACTTACAAAGTTTACTTATCCAATTTCAACATGGTAGAACCTACCTCCTTTTCTTTAGCTTCTCAAGATCCAAATTGGGTGGCTAAATGCAAAAGGAGATACAGGCTTTAGAATAAAATAAAACCTAGTCTTTAGTCTCTTTACCACCTGGTAAGACCCCAATTGGTTGTAAATGGGTCTATAAGCTCAAGTATAAAGTTGATGGTTCCTTGGAAAGGTATAAGGCTAGGTTAGTGTTAAAGTAGATGCCTTAGAGCCAATCAATTATTGTAGAATTGACTCTTTGTAATAATGTTCATTAATCAATAAAAGGCATTTTATTCTATATCGCGTAAATCATTATTATTGCAATATGTTTTGATATATGTCCTTAGATTGGCACAACCGTCACGAGGGTATCAAGTGTTTCAAATCTTGATAATGAGAACCCTATGAGCACATATGATGGCCATTCTAGAAACGTCCGTAGCCCCAATATTATTCTAAAGTAAGGGCACAGATAATACGATAAGGCTATCATAGTGTTGAACGACCCTGTCGAGAGGCAGTGACTGATCTCACTTGTCAAGGTTGTTTGGTGACAACCTGGTGCAACACATAGGTGCTTGTTGTAGGCGGATATACCGCAGTAAGTTCACTGGACTGACCCACCAGAGGATTCCATATGGATGGTAACCCTAATGTCTATGGAACAAATCCTCTAACGAATGGTGATACATGTGATCCTTAGACTTGAGATCATCGGAGCGCCTTATGCACCGATTGGTGCAGTTTGACACTAACCTAACGCAGTTCTATTCAGAGCTGTCAATACAGTGGTGATTGGCTGCATCAAGGAGTGTATCAAGACTATGGTGGATTGACAGAGGATTCATCACTCTCGGGTACGAGAGAAGTTATCTCACGGCGCAATTCAGTATATGGCAATAACACTAAAATTGTGGCAACAGTGGGATTGAGTTGTTGCTCTATCCGAATTATAATACAGGTCATTGGTCCAGAACTGAATACATAATATCGAGAGTAACCAGAGGTTAACACTATTTCTATGCCTTCGTCTCGTCGAGATACAGTATGATGAAAGGATCGAATTGTACGGTAACCATATCATTGATAGGTAGGTACTTTGCTGAATCTGAATCTATCGGGTGGCCATGATGCCTTGCTAGGGGCCAATCTTGGTCTGTGTATTAGTGAGATGATTAATTTGTGTTAATCGCGATACTATACACTGCCGGTATGATGACGAGCCTATGGGTCACACACATAGAAAATAATTTAAAAGTCAAGAAGAAAGAAGGGCGTTTTCATCTTTTTGGGTGAAAGGGTATTTTGGTAATTTCACAGTATAATTAAATTTGCTGAGATTGTAGCCTTTATTTAATTTATTAAAAAAATTAAATAAGTAAAATTACGTTTAAATATGTGTTAGCATATATTTAAATAAATTATCATTATTGTTAAATGTTAATATATATATTAAATATATATTAATTGATTTTAATTGAAGATAATGATGAATTAAAATAAATATCTAAATGGGAGTGTTTGGTAACATGGGGTGTTTGGGTTGGAGCCCAAGCCTATTTCCTATGGGAATAGGGCAGTTGAAATTTGACTATAAAAGAAAAGCTTTAGTTGAAAAAAGGTTAACTTTTTCATTCATCACTATTTCATTCAAAAGAAAGAAAAACACAGCCCCCAAAACACTCTCACTCTCATGCCACTTTTGCTTTTGTAAAGAATCAAAGTTCTTCTTTGATTTTTCTTCTTGTTTCTTAAGGCTAAGGAGGATCTAGCAAATCCCTCCTTAGTTCCTTGCGATTGTCTTCGTGTGGATTTCATCGGTTCGATCCTACACTTGAGTCGGTAGCAAAATGTTCAAGGACAAAGTTGGAGGAGCCTCTAAACGTGCATAAGATTATTGAACCTTGAATCTGATTTTCTCCAAATTTAATTTATATATTGTATAAACTGTGATATTATACCCGGATCTTGGTTCTAAGGAACGAATCCATGTCATTTATGTTTTTGTTTTCCGCTGCGTAAGTGGGTCGTTCACTAACAGTTAGTGGCTAAGGGATATACTGAAAAGGCTGGAATAGATTATGCAGAAACTTTTCCCCTATCATCAAAATGGTTACTATCAGAACCATTTTGTCCCTAACTTCTATGCATGATTGGCCCCTTTACCAAATGGATGTAGATAATGCCTTTCTACAAGGGGGTTTACAAGAAGAGATTTACCTACTTTGCTGGCGGCGGTGGCAGAATGTTGTTTGTAGGCTGCACAAATCACTTTATAGTCTAAAGCAAGCTTCTAGAGCCTGGAATTACAAGCTTACTCAAGCTCTAATTGCTGGAGGTTTTTCTCAATCTAAGGCTGACTATTCTTTATTCATTGGAAGAGTTGATTCTCACATTGTGCTAGTGTTAGTGTATGTGGATGGCATTGTCATAATAGGAGACAACATTGATATGATCCATCACACTAAGAAGATATTGCATTCTAACTTTAAGCTGAAGGAATTAGGGATGCTGAGGTATTTTTCGGGTTTTGAGATGGCTAGATCTTCTCAAGGGATTAATTTGTGTCAAAGGAAATATGCCCTTAAGCTCATATCCGAATCTGGCTTGTCTGGTTCTAAACCTTCTGCAGTTCCAATGGATTCCACTTTGAAACTCACATCCACTGCTTATGATGAAATTTTTTCTATTGGTCATGATCCACCTCTTGCTGATCCAAGCGTCTATCAGAGGTTAGTGGGGAAATTGTTATACTTATGCATGACCAGACCAGATTTGAGTTTTTCTGTCAATCTATTAAGTTAGTTCATGCATAGCCCCAAGCAGTCACATATGAATGCAGCTCTTAGAATGGTTATATACATTAAATCAACTCTAGGATTAGGCTTGTTTTTTCTAACTGATAATCATATGGATTTATTGGCCTTTTGTGACTCTGACTGGGCATCCTGTCTCATGACAAGGAAATCAGTTACTAGCTACTGTATTTTCCTTGTAAGTCACTAATATCATGGAAGTCTAAGAGGCAAGTCACTATTTCCAAATCCTCTTCAGAAGTCACATACAGGGCTATGGCCTCCACTGTGTGTGAAATTCTTTGGTTGGTACAACTTTTCACTAAACTTGGGTTCACTAAACTACTTCCTGTTCCTTTCCATTGTGACAACTAGGCTACAAATCATATTGCATCTAATCCCATCTTTCATGAAAGGACCAAACACATAAACATTTATTGCCACATTGTGAGGGAACAGCTCAAGCTAGGCCTTATCAAGATTGCTTATGTACCATCTTTGGAAGAGCTACCTGATTTACTAACTAAAGCTCTTACAAGTCCTCTTCATTCCAAACTGTTGTGCAACTTTTTGGGGGGAGGGGTGTTAACAGTAGCTGATTTATATGTAAATGTAAATGTTATAATGTAGAGTCAGTTGAAATTAGTTTTACTGAAGTTAGTTGGGGTTAGTTGTTAACCTGAGTTGGTTCTGTTGAGTTAGTTACTGTAGTATAAAAGTAATGTAAAAGTCTGAATTGACTACTTAATGCAGATACAGAATTTCCCAAACGTCTCTCTTGCACTATTTTCACTCTCTTCAACGATCTACTTTTCAAGCCGATTAGATTGTGTATAATCATGTTAAAATCTCGTGAAGAAAATTAAATTGGTCCTTGTAAGTGGGAAGAAAAGAAATTGATATTCTTCAACCAATGGAATTCGACTTAATAAAAGGTACATCTAAAACTAAGCCAATAGAAAATGATGGATCAGACTTAAACCCAAACCTATGTCAGTCTTCACAAAACTACAAATATTTCATTTTATAGTATATGATTAAAATAAATGAAATCCTTTTTTTTTTTTTTTTTTTTAAAAAAAATGGTTACCTGCATACACAAAACAAAGTCATTTAAAATGTTGAAAATATCATAAACTTGTCTTAATACATATTAAACGTTTCAAAACAATTTTAATTATAATCTTTTAAAAACTTATTGTAAAACAAATTAGTGAAAACTTTTTTGTCACTCTTTGAAATAGAAAAATGAAAAATGATTTGGAATTGATTACATATTAAGTTATTATACAATATTGTGCATTATTATATGTTGAGTTTCGTAAGGCGAAAGCTTTCCTTTCAAAGAGTAAATTCAGGGGAAAATCTAGGCCATATATATAAAATAAATTAAAAAAAAAAAAAAAAAGAACACACACAAAGGAAATGATATTTACCTTTAAGGTGTGTTTGGTTTAGGGAATGTTGGACTACTGGGAATGTTGGATTATCGGAAAGTTAGATTATCCTAAAGATTTTTTAGAATATTTAGGAAAATGTGTTAGCTGGAATAAATTAGTGTGTATGTTACATTAATACGTTTAGTTGGGAGGAATAAATTGGTGGGTATGTTATTTAAATTACTAAATTACCCTCTTTTTAAATATTAATATAATATTATTTTTATTAATAATTTTTGAATAATTTTTTTAACCCCTAACATTTCAGATTTAGCTAAAACACCCTCGCTTATATAAAACCTTAATTGGTAACAAAATCACCCCACCACCCCAAGCCATCATCGAAAGTGGCTGAAAGAAGCTGGAAAATGCACCGTTTAGATTGAGCAACCTTGGGCTCTTCGTTGATGTTGGAGATGAGATCAGAGAGGGGATCAACACAGAGGAAAGGTGATAGAGCGGTGGCGGAGATTGACACAAAGGAGATGGAGACCATAATAGATATGGCTGTTAACGAGCATAATAGATTGAGTACCATGGGCTCTTCGTCGATGACTGAGATGAGATCAAAGAGGAGATCAACGCAGAGGAGAGGTGATAGAGCAACGATAGAGATCAACACAAAGGAGATAGAGACCATAATAGATCTGGCCGTTAACGACTATATGTCTTCTAGATATGGCAGATAAAGGCCATGGATCTGCTATTAACGGCCAGATCTACTCTAATATGGCCTTTTCAGCTATATCAGAGCCTCCCGGTGTCTCTCGGCTACTCATGGCAATATTAGGCAACTTTCGGTGACTTACGATGGCGGTCGGCAGTGGTTTGGCTAGTAGTAGGTGGGTAGGGGTGGTGGCTTGGGTGGGTTGCAATTTGTTTTGATTTCAAGGGTAATTTTATCTAAAAAGTTAATCAGTTGGGGTGAAATAGTAAAAGCCAGATTCATGAAAATACATTCCTAAAATTTTATTAATAAGGGATACAATTGTAACAAAAATAAGATTATCTTGGTAATCTTACAATACCTAAGAAAATAAAGGTTATTAGATTACCTCCAATATTACCAATAGTAGCTACTATTGGTATTTGAAAATTACCGAAATCTTATATTACTTGACAACCAAATGTGGTAATCAAGTAATATAAGATGACATAACCCAATAATCCCATATAACTCCTAACCAAACGCCCCCTTATAGCATTATTGGGTTTTTTTATCCTAAAAGAAATACATCTAACATCTATGATCTAATGGTTTAGATGGGGTAACATTATTTTGATTTTATAGGATGATCTACCCTTAGGTCATGATCCAAAAGTTGACCATAATCTCTTAAATTACATCTACTGTCCATGGTCTAATGGTACAGTACACTAGTATTTCCAAGAAAACAAAATTCATCCAAAAGCACAGTCATTTACAGAGAGGAACATAATAATCACTTTACAATATTCAAACATGCATTTTGAAAATGCAAGATAGAAAGCTCAATTGACTAAGTTGTGATTTTGAAGATTTAGGTCTTGAAGGCAACATTTGTAGTGTTGCCTAAAGTAGATCATGCAAGCATCCATTTAGTTTGGTTTAGGTCAATGACATTGGAGATTAGAATAAGTCCTGAGAAGTGAAACAAAGATGAATAAAGGTGAAACAATCTTAAAAGTATATGATTGTGATTAGTAAAAAAGATAAAACAGGAAAAAGAACATTATCTTCAAAGGCTTAGGAAAAATTCTGATTAGAAAAATATCTTAATATTGGGATATCACTAAAGAAATATGTCTAGTTCAGCCAAAAATGGTTTTTCTATCTCACACATGATACCTAGGTCTTATAGGAGCGCCTGGTTCCTATAGGATAGGGAGGGTTGGGACAAGTCCTTTCAAAGACTTTAGTGCCTTAATAGTGATCGTAAAACTTTCAAGTAAGTCTTGAAAACTTTTGTGGTGTTGCATATGTTAGAGTAGGTTCCCTAGAGCCAATCAATTATTGTAGAATTGACTCTTTGTAATAATGTTCATTAATCAATAAAAGACATTTTATTCTATATCGTGTAAATCATAATTGTATGTATTGATATATGTCCTTAGGATGGTAAAACCGTAACGAGGGTATCAAGTGTTTTAAATCTTAATAGTAAGAACCTTATGATCATATATGATAGCCGTTCAAGAAATGTCCGTAAACCCTATATTGTTCTGATCAAGGGCACCAATAATACGGTAAGACTACCATAGTGTTGAACGACCCTGTCGAAAGGTAGTAACTAGTCTTACTTGTCAAGGTTATTTGTCGACAACCGGGTGCAACATATGGGTGCTTGCTGTAGGCAAGTTCACTAGACAGACCTACCAAAAGATTCCATATGGATGATAACCCCAGTGTCGAAGGAATAAATCCTCCAACGAATGGTGGTGCATGTAATCCTTAGACTTGAGATCACCGGAGCGCCATGGATATCTTCATGAGGAGATTTTTGAATCTATCATGATTGGAGAAGTCAGTCACGGGGATGATCCTAGAACCTATGAAGAAGCGATATTAGATATCAATTCTAATAAGTGGCTAGAAGCTATGAATTCTGAGATAATTCCATGCATGCTAATCAAGTATGAACTCTCGTTGATCCTCTAGAAGGAATAGTTCCTATTGGATGTAAGTGAGTCTTCAAGAGAAAGATTGGCAAAGATGGAAAGGTATAGACTTACAAAGCTAGACCGGTTACAAAAGGTTATACTCAGAAACAAGGGTTGGATGCTTAAATCAATCAGAATTATGCTAACCATAGCTACACACTATAATTATGAGATATGACAAGTGGATGTCAAAACAGCATTTCTCAATGGATTCATTGAGGAAAATATCTACATGCAACAACTGTAGGTTTTGTATCCAGTTCTGAAAGAAATACGGTGTGCAAGCTGCATAGGTCCATTTATGGGTTAAAACAAGCTTTAAGAAGCTGTAACATTTGGTTTGATGAAACAATCAAATCGTTTAGTTTCAAGAAGAATCCGGATGAACCTTATGTTTATAAATAGACAAAGGATCAGACCATAATATTTCCCATGTTGTATGTAGATGACACACTACTAATGGAAAATGACATTGGAATGATGATTGAAGTTAAGTCATGGTTATCCAGAACTTTCTCCATGAAAGACTTAGGAGAAGCAACCTATATCCTTGGAAATCGTATCTATAGAGATAGAGGGAAATGATTAATAGGCTTATCCCAAAGAAGTTATATAGAAAAGATGCTAAAACGGTTCGGCATGTAAGGCTTGAAAAAAAAAAGAGGGTTTTTTGCCTGCAGTCACAAAATTCATCTTTATAAAGATATGAGTCCTAAGACTGATCAGGAGTGTGAGTGGATGCATGGGATACCTTATACTTCAGTCGTAGGTAGTCTCATGTATGTTATGTTATGTAGTAGGCTTGATATAGCATATGCCATAAGTGTTATGAGCATATATCAGTCCGACCTAAGGGAGAAGCACTAGTCTGTTATTAAAACAATCCTTAAGTACTTAAGAAGAACTAAGGATTTAATCCTGAGTTACGGAGATTCAGGGATACTCGGATTCTATTTTTCAATTAGACGTAGATGATAGACAGTCTACATCCGGTTTCATTTTCATATGTAATAGAGGAACGGTCTGTTGGAAAAGTTCCAAACAGTCGACGATTGTCAATTCCACTGCAAAAGCTGAATATGGAAGCTATCTAGAGGCATAAGTTCTTAACTGAACTTGGTATGGTTCCAATATAAAGGTTATCAGGTAACCCTGTATTGCGTCAATACTAGGGTTATTGCACAGGTAAAGGAACCAAGGGCACACCAGAAGTCCATACACATCCAGCGTAAATATCATTTTTTTTTAAGAAAATTCATTAGAGTTTTGGGTGCAATAGACACCTTAAGCTAAATATCTAGTTGGCCCACTCACTAGAGCAATGACACAGAAGCAGTTGGACCATCATTTTGAGAAGATGGGTATTAGATACCACAGTGATTGGTTCTAGTGCAAGTGGGAGATTTTTTAGTGTATGCCCTAGGAACCAATCATGTTGTCGGTTTTAGGGCATTATATCTTGTAAATATTCTTTTAAGAATAGAAGAAAGAGTTCTGATTTCACATGTTGTTTACTGCTTCATTTATACTATTTATAATGCATGTGAAATGTCCGAATGATACGGATCTTTAGAAGATCAAATCATCGAAGCATTCCCTACATAAGTAATGTTAATTGGGCAATAACATTGCATAGTAGGCCTATTGAATGCCTCTATTGAATATCATGTGATGGTATTAGTATGGGTGATTATAAGAGGTATATCACTAGGGTATTAGCATGGATAAAAGGGTGGTGAACTATTTTTCGAAAATGACCGATTAAAATGAATCACATGGACATTTAGTATATGGTCAATGATACATCGTAGGATCGTCCTAGTGTTTCACTAATCCTTAGACCTGAGACATCATGGTTGGACTCGACATAGGATACATATGATTCATATGGTGTATATACACGAGACTAGTCATGTCTTGTGTAAGAAGCCAGTTTGATCATATGCTATTCATGTGCAAGGATAAGTGATGGTCAAGATGGGATCCGTTGACTCAAAATGGTTTGGTCTCGAGTTCCCAAACGAATGTCAATAAACATTGGAAAAAGGAAATCTATGGCCAGAGTACAAAACAGTCATATGAAAAGGAGTTTCATGATGACACGTTCCATTGTATTGATTAACAATTCGAATAAAGATTATGTTAAGGGTTTTGACATACCATGAACCTATACTTAATCGGGATTAGACGACGGAGGGATTTTACTACATAGAATGTACGATCGAGTAAAAAAAAAAGGTTCATTGGAGTTTAACTTCATTATGGCTTAGGGGTTATGGAGCATTGTTAGATGCCTACCATGATCAGTGGGAGTTTCGATCATAAAGAGTTATGACGAAACATATCGGATTGTGATATTGGGCCCATGGCTAGGTTACAGTGAACCTAAGTGGTCACACCTAAAAACCAAGTATGAGAAGAGGGAATAATACATATCGTTAAAGGTTAACGATGTTCATATGTAAACATGTGCATCCGAATTTATGTATTGGTGAGAAATGATTACTCATGGGAAGCTAGCACTTACCAAGGGTAATACGGTAATTTGGTCATTATTGGATTAGATTCAATGATGGACTAAAATATATTATCGAATTGGATTCAATAATGGGTTAAATATTAAATGGGATTATTTTATATGCCTTGATTATAAATTTGTTTAAATCAAGGATTTAATATTAAATTGAAATTATTACAAGGACTTGAAAATAATATTGAATTTGTATTAAGTGTTAATATAGGATTCATATTAATTCAAGGACTTGAGAACAATTTTAAATTCTAGCAAAATGGTCCTTGTATATAAATAAGTGATATTCCCAAATTTAATCTAATTTTCATTTGGATTGAAAATCTCTCTCTTGTGCTCTCATGGCCGGCTCTCTTTTCTTCATCTTGGGGTGGACTTTACTTTGAGGATTTTCATCAAATTTGTTAAAGATCTTGAACTCCTTTTCAAGTTACAAGGGTTGTAAAGCATAAAAGGTAACAATTTCACCCTTTTAGTTTCAATAATATGTCATATGACCTTACACCATCTTTTACACCAATTTTACACTTTCTAAGCATGAATTCTTACAGACACCCCCGACGTCAAAGGGTGCACTCCACTCACGAGCATGAATCACGTGGGCAAACTAACCTTGGGAGGCGGCTAGGGAAACAACCAATGAAAGTGAAGGTAATGGTTGCCCATGAGACACTCGACCTACCCAACGAAATCCACAAGGTCAGTGTGTCGGTCTTAACCCACACCCAAGACAAGCTCGATCCTCACAAGCTCGCGAGACGAGTAATGTGCACCAATCTGGCAATGACCGATGTTCTGGTTATAACTGATGTCGTGAGTAATGGATTGACGAGCATGATAGCACTTATCAACCGAGCCATCATGATTCAACCTCGTGTATTAGTGCGTGTAATGGAGGGGGTTCACAAGCGATGGATTTGCGAACTCACTTGCTCAAGTTAAGGTTGAACAGAGCCACCCAAGGCAATCACAATGAAGGCTTGGATCATGTGCAGAAAATGCTCGACAATATAAAGGCCCGCCAGAATGGTGCAGTGGAAGAAATTGTGAGTTCCCCCTTCACATAAGAGGTTCACTAGGCCCCACTTCCACAAGGATTTAGGGTACCAGAAATAAGTTCAACAGGAGAGGAGACCCCAAAGACCACCTCGACAATTTCAATGACCTGATGGAGCTACACGAGGTCTATGACCTAGCAAAGTGTCGTTGCTTCGCAGTCACATTGGTAGGGGATATCGAGAGGTGGTACAAAAGACTCAAGGCGAACTCCATCAGTTCTAGCAACAGTTCTCCTCGCTTTACTTGCAGGAATTCCAAGGGATGAGACAATTTGTAATGCCCCTCAGCTACTTGAGTAATATTTATCAAGAGAGAGACAAAACTTTGACCTCGTATTTAACGAGGTTCTAGAACGAGCAGGCAAAGGTCGCGGATGCACCCGAATAGTCAATCCGAACTTTATTAATTACAGGCATCAGGCCAAACATAGGGTTATGGAAAGAGCTCCAAAGTAAAGATCATGTGAGCCTGGCAAAGTTTTATTAGATGGCTACAAAGCACCAGCGAGTAGAAAGCTCGTTAGCAGCTCTAGCCAAAAGCTCGCCACGAAGAGCCCTAGACAAGCAACAAGATCGCCCATCAGATAAGCGGGGGGCCCAAGATCGTAAGGATAGGAACCAAAATAGGTCCTAAAAAAGACAGAAAACAGATAATCATGGGGACAGCCAACCCTTTTCATAGTACGCAGAATATACCCCCCTCACACAAGACATAGCTCACATCTACGAAGTCTCCCATGAGGTAAAGAGACTGCCCACTCCAGAAAGAATGAGAGGGGCTCTGAGTAGAATAGATTGGCAAAAATATTGTTGATACCATCAGCACATCAAGCACAACACCAACAAGTGTCGGGCTTTGAAAGATGCCATCGAAGACCTAATACAAAGGGGCCACCTAAAGGAATTTGTCAAGGAAGCACCAACTCACAAAAATACTGGCGAGGAAAATAACCAGGTCCAACAAGCCCCGACCAATGCCAACAATGAGGTCTTGATGGGTATGATCTATGGGGGGCTCGACATAGCAAGAAGCTCAAGGCGTGCCTGAAAGCAATATGCTCGAGAGGCTAGAACAGATTCAGCTCCCCAGGTAATGAGCTGTGAATAGAAACCACCAAAGCAACCTAGACAAAAGAGAAAGATGGTATGATTCACTGTTAAAGAATGCGAAGAATCCCCTCGCCATAATCATGATGCAATCGTAATCGTAGCTAGGATCAGCAATGCAAGAGTGCTGAGGGTGATAGTCGATAATGGAAGTGCAGCGAACATCATCTTCTTGGGAGCCTTCCAAGAGATGAGGTTCACAAAAAGGGACTTGAGGGCATGTCCTTCACCAATCTATGGATTCACTGGGGACAGTCTGGTCCCTAAGGGAATGATCGAGCTTCTCGTGACTTTGAGGGCAGAATCCAAAATCAGAATAGTAATGGCTGAATTCTTAGTGGTAAACTATCCAACCACATACAACATCATCCTCAAAAGATCGATCTTGGATGATTTGAGCGTAGTCACATCAGTATGCTACCAAGTAATGAGGTTTTTGGCTCCCAAGAGGAGTCATGACGATCAGAGGTTGCAGGAAAGAATCTCAAGAATGTTACAACTGGGCCATAAATGCTACACTAAAATGGCCACTCCCAAGGACAATGGTTATTACAGAGTATGAACCGCACCTCGAACCTCTCGAGGATACCATAGATCCTTGCATCCATAAAGAAGAGCCCGATGTAGGGCCGACGAAAGAGCTACAAGAAATATGTGTTAACGAGGAAGATCCAACTCGCGTACTGAAAATTGGCAACAGCTTGAGCAAAGAAATGGCCGATAATTTGGTGGGGTTTTTGAGGAAAAACCTCGACGTGTTCGCATGGGTGCATGCGGATATGGTAGAGATCAGCCCTGAGGCAATATGTCACAAGTTGAATATCGACCCAAAAGCTCGAGCAATAAGACAAAAAAAAAAAAAAAGGTCTATGGATGCAGAGCGTTTAAAGTGCTCAAAGATGAAGTTGACAAACTCTTGAACATCAACTTCATCAGAGAAGTGAAGTGCCCAGATTGGCTCACAAACTTAATCTTGGTTAAGAAATCAAATGGTGAATGGCAGACTTGTGACGACTTCATAGACTTGAATAAAGTCTGTCCTAAAGTCAACTTTCTACTACCATGGATTGACCAACTAGTAGATTCGACAGCTGGAAATGTACTACTTAGCTTCATGGATGCATACTCAATATATAACCAAATCTCGATGTATCAGTCTAATGAAGAGCATACCTCGTTTATTATTGACTGTGTGATTTATTGTTACAGGGTTATGCCATTTGGCTTGAAGAATGTTGGGGTGACCTACCAGTGCTTGGTGAACAAGATGTTCGTTGACCAGATCGGCAAAACTATGGAGGTATACATTGATGATACGCTCGTCAAATCAAAGGTCATCAAAAGCCACGTTGACCATTTGGGGAAAATGTTTAACATCCTCAGAAAATACAAAATGAAGCTCAACCCCCTAAAATGTGCTTTCGGAGTAAGCTCAAGGAAAATTCTTAAGGTTCCTTGTAAATCAAGGGGTTGTTGAGGCCAACCCAGCGAAGATTTAAGCTCTGCTAGATATGAAAAGCCCAACCAACATAAGGCAGGTGTAGAGCTTGACATGGCATGGGCCGCACTCAGCAGGTTTGTTTTCCGAGCCATAGACAGATGCTTACCATTCTTTGAGACCTTAAAGGAAAAGAAAGGTTTCAAGCGAACAGAGGAGTGCGAGAAAACCTTCCAGGTGCTAAAGAAACATCTGGGACAACCTCTTTTATTGTCAAAGCCCGTCCAGGGTGAGCCACTAATATTGTAATTGTTAGTATCAAAGTCTGCTATCAATGCGACATTGGTACACAAAGAAGGAAGAGTGCAGTGGCCGGTATACTATGTGAGCAAGAGGCTGCTTGACACAGAGACAAGATAACCTAAAATGGAGAAGCTCTCCTATGCCATTATCATTGCTTCCAAGAAGCTGCGACCTTATTTCCAAGCGCACTCCATCCACGTGCTGACCAAATTTTCTTTGAGAAAAATAATGCATAGGCCCGAGGCATCGGGTAGATTGATTCAGTGGACAATGGAAATGAGTCAGCATGATATCAAGTACATCCCGAGAATGACAATCAAAGGTCAGACTTTAGCGGATTTCATATTAGAATTCTCCTATCAGCCAGAAGAGGAACTAGGCTTGCCAAGGGCAAATACCTCAAAAGAAATCAAGCAGCAGAAGCCAAAGCTCAATGACTTATGGCAGTGGACTCTACATGTGGATGACTCCTCAAACGAGAAGGGGGTAGGAGCAAGGCTCTTGCTCGAAAGTCTTGAAGGAAACCCGATCAGAGCCACAATAAGATTTGGGTTCACAGCCTCCAACAACAAGGCTGAGTACGAGGCGTCGCTCGTAGGGATCCGCCTTGCCAAGGAAATAGGGGCAGCGTCCATCAAAATTTACAATGATTCCCAACTTGTAGTCTACCAAATTATCGAGGACTACCAAGCGAAGGAAGATAGAATGACATCCTACCTCCAATTGGTAAAATCCCAGCTTGAGCAGTTTAGATCCTGAGCAATTCTTCAGATTCCAAGGGAGCAGAACTCGGATGCTGATGCTTTAGCCTGCCTGGCCTCTGCAATGAACCAAGAGAAAACTGATTCCATACCAGTTAGGTTCCTCCCAAGACCAAGCTTCTCCTTTCTACAAGACATAGTCTTAGCGATGAGTTGGAGATACAGTTAGATGGATGTGATCATTGCCTACCTAAGGGATGGTACATTGCCGGTAGGAAGAAATGAAGCGAAAACACTCTACGCATAGTCAGCTCGGTACACGCTCATCAATGATAAACTATACAAGCGCGGGTTCAATGTACCGCTATTGTGATGTATCAACCATGAGAATGTGAACTATGTCCTAGGAGAAATCCATGAGGGCATTTGCAGGAACCATGCAGGAGGCAGCTCGGCATCAAGAAGAGCTTCATCGCTGTTTATCGGCCTCAAGCCAATGGTCAAGTAAAAGCTATAAACAAAGTCATCAAGCACACCATTAAAAAGAAGCTTGACACTCTGAAGGGAAGATGGGCCAAAGAATTGCCCGAGGCCTTGTGGTCTTATAGAACAACAGTTAGGAGCTTGACAGGAGAAACCCCGTTCTCTTTCTCATATGGGTTGAAGCAGTAGCCCCGATCAAAGTAGGGATTAGTTCATTCTGAAGGAAAGTTTTCAATGAAGAAGCAAATAAAGACCTTTTCCGCCTGAGGCTGGATCTAATCGAAGAACATTGGCCATGTTTTAGTTAAGGCTGGCCTCGTATTAGCAGCAAGCTAGACGATATTTCAACACCAAAGTCAAAAACAGAGACTTTGAAGTGGGCAATCTAGTTCTAAAAAAGGTCGTCCAGTGTACTCAAAACCCGAACTTGGGGGCACTTGGGCCCAAATGGTAAGGTCTATTCAGGATCTTCGCAAAGCTCACACCAGGAACTTTCCACCTGGAACGCCTCAACGATGAAGCAATATTGCGAGCCTGAAACACCGAGCATTTGTGAAGGTATTACCAATGAGCAGCTCGAGTTCTACCCATGTCTTATTTAATCATTCATTGTAAGGCCGATTCTTCATAATTTTACTTTGTTCACCATTTTTATTTATTTGTTTAGTGTTTATTAATTATTGCTTCTAAAATCGCGACCCACGCGATAACATCTAAAGAAAAAAAACTTGGAGTCAAGAGTCCGAAAAAAGGCAGCTTATCTTAATAAGCCACGCTAAAATCCAACTCTATAAGGATAAAATATCTCAAATCAACGAAGTTATACTTGGAAAAATTCAAGAAAAACACGTCAAAGGAAATCGGCCCTAAGCCAACGACTAAAACTCGAGACGAATAGCAGATCCCAAGTCGGAGTTATCAGATAAGATTTCCTCGCATATATTTGAAAAGCTCCATAAGAAGTAAGCTATGCATAACTTGGAACAAATTCGGATTTTTTTATGACAAGTCTAATTAGGACGATTGAAATGACTCTATAAGAATGTAAAAAAAAAAAAAAAAAAAACAAACAAACAATGCTCGATGCGGATATACCAAAATACATTCTATTAATTGAGGAGTTCGATTACAAATTTAACAAAAGAAAAAAAAAAAAGGAGACATAATGATCTTTCAGGCAGGTGGAAGAGCAGAGACATCATCTTCGGCCGGTCGAGAGAGCTTGTCACCTACTGGGAAAGATGGTTCCTCGATAGAAGGAATGGCAGCAGCCTCTTCAATGTTGGGAGCCTCGTCCCGAGGAAGATCGGCAATGCTAGAGGGAAATGTAACCAAGGGAGTTGGATCCTCGACTTCTTGCTTGAGGTCAGTCTCCTCTTCACCTTCCTCGACTTCTTCTTGGCCCTCGCCATCGACCTCGAAATCATCCGAGTAGACGTAGGCCTTTCCCTAAGCTTTGGTCTTCATCTTGTTGACCTCTCTCTGATAAGCTCACAGAAGGAAGGAGAAGTCGATTGAGAGGTGAGCTTCCCACAACTTCTGCACCAAGAAGACCGACGTCTCCTAGGTTCAAGTGGTGATGGCCTCATTCAATTCCTAGATCTGAAGCCTAAGTTTCTCGGCCTCAGCTTTGGCCTTTTGCCGACCTTTCGCTTCCTAGGCAAGGTTGAGCAAGGCCCACTTGAACTTGGCCTTCCAGTCTGAAGCAATTTTTAGAGCCGAGGAGAGCTCAGAATTCAGTTTATTGTTGGCACCCCGTTGTTGTGCCAAACTTTTCTCTGCCTTGGTTGCTTCCACCTTACCCTTAGCTCGCGCGGCCTCACTGACCTTGATTTTGACAGTCCCTTTTGGGGCTTAAGGGCACATTTCCCACCAACTACCTTCGAGGCAGTCACGGGCTTCTTCACACTTGGGCCTTCACCAAGTTCACCCCCTCTGTGCTTCACACCAACAATATCAAGCAATCAATGCTTTCTTGGTAGCCACAGAAGTTGTCGCCTTCTTTTTAAGGCCTTTTGGTTTCTTGGCCCACATTTCTACAAAAAGAGAAGTAAGCAGTAAGCAACCTAGCTATACAGTAGGAATAAGTGCGAACAAGCAATAACTTACTTTTATCGAGAATTGTAAAGAAATTGGCATTATCCTCACAGAAGTTGTAAGCCCTCAAGTGAGGAAGCGAGATGATCCCATGGACACGTTGCACTATCTATAGAAGAGGTCGCTGAAGTGTTGGAGCCTCTGTAAGCTTGTAGCAAGGAGATAGTTCCTGCTTGACATTAACTGCATAGAAAAGAAATTCAGTTAGCTTAAACATAAAGTTTGAAAGCAATCTTTGCACGCACTGGGGGTCGAAGTCTTACTCGCTTCTGAAGCAAAAACACTGGTCTCCTAGGCCTGATAAAAGAAAAATTGGGAATCCCAATGCAAGATCTTCTTTGGGACGTTGACCAGCCCGTTGAAATGTACCTTTCTTGCCTGAGAAAGGTAATACGTCTGGTCTTGCCCTTTCTTTAATCTATACAAATGGACAAACTCCTCAACGGATGGCTCACCTAACTTGGTGATCATATATGCTATATATAGACCTATAATTATGATGTAAGAGTTCGCGAACAGTTGGAGAGGGACAATGTCGAACCATCTCAAAACGTTGTCAATAAAATGGTGAGGGGGAATGGAAACCCTGCACCTCAAGAGGGTCTCAGAGGTCTCCACCCATCTAGCTGGGGGATCCTTCTGGGAAAAGTTCCTTGGGACCCTCAAATTAAGTTATGGCGCATAAGTCTCCCTTATGCGCCTCAAATCCTTGACGTCAATCGACGATTGTGATTCCTTCCGCAGTCTATGAGCTGGAGACTGTTTAGTTTGAGCCAACTCGCGATCAAACGAGCTCGTTGCGTCGGGGTCTACGCTTTGCATGACGATCCCCTCCGAAACCTTAAGGATTATACCCCCGAGGATTGCCGAGCCCGCGGGTGAATCAAACATGCGATCAATCATGTGGCTACTAGATGAAAACATAATTAAAGCTCGCTTCTAGGTACCTGAAACAGAAGTGAACATGTGTCATAGCTCGAAAGACTCGGCGACCTATCCACACTTTGCTTTCAGTTTAGGCACCTGAGATAGCTCACGCGAGATAACAAATGCATACAACATATCCAAGATTCTGACAGCTGCCATGGTAAACCCTTCTTAAACCCAAGACCGTCGGAGACACACTCAAAAACCCTAGTAAAGCCCTAAAAGACTCAATGTGGCCACGATAATGGCCACTCTTAGCCGTGAAAATCAAGAAAGCAACTAAAGAGGGGGAAAGAAGCCTTACCGAAATGAGGGAATGGGAAGAACTCATTGGAAAGAGCACCGTAACGACGAGGAATCAGCAACATAGACGTTAGAGAATTTTCACAAGTTGAGTAAGTTTCTGATGACTTTGCTTGCTTTTATAGTGGGTTGCATGGGAAGCGAAAGGGCGGGGTTCGATCTACAATGAATCTCGACCCTCCATTCATCGAGTAATTCTAGCCCTTTGGACATGGCCATGTATCAGCCATCCGCGAGGGGCAACAAACCATCAAACTGCTGTGATCATAACTGTCGTTGCACGTCACCTCAACTCCACGCGTGGACAGCTCTAGTCGCCCACGTGCGATGAAGCATGACTGCCAAAGGCTGTTGGATTTAATGCGACATGACCGCGTGGAATTTACATAATTGTCCTGACTATTCATATTCAAAGTTTGACAGGTGTCATGAAAGAGAAAAGATCCAAGTGTGGAGTACGTCGACCGGGCATGAGTTCGACCTCGAAACTCAACTGAACCTGCGTCTGATGACCTGCCAACGACGCCGAGCTTGATATCAAATCGAGCAGTAATCTTCGAAACTTGAAACGAGCATCGAACACTAGGGGGTAGATGTTGTGCGTGATTTTTCCATCAAGCCTGGAGTATCGCGAGGTTATAGCCCGATCCAAAACCAGCTAGACTCCGTCGATTGTCCAACCCAACATAAGCTTGTCGAGCTATAGCTTGACCCAGCACAAGCTAGTCACGAACAATCCGCGTGGTCGTTCAACCAATTCCCAGATAACTTTAGATCCCAGATATCTTGGAAGGGATGAGATTGACAGTAATCTTTACACAATCACAGTGCCCAATCGCGAGAATATCAGAGTTGCATTTCAATTTAATTGTAATCCATTTATTTTTGCTCTTTCCTTTGTACAAACTCTATATATAAACCCCCTCAAACAATGAGAAAGGGGTTGGAAAATATTCATAGATTTACTATTGTAAGCTCCCATAGCATATACAAAAAACAATGGACATAGGCTCAAGAGTTCATCTCACCGAACCATTTTAAAAATCTCTTTGCTATTTTTTTATTACATTCATTATTCATTCATTGTTGGTTATCTGTAATCACGCACACACCAGTTCCGATCCCGACAAGGTCGATCGAATCACTCTAGTTGGGGTAAATTTATGTATCAACAATGATGATTAAGTAAAACTATTAAAAAACAATTATAATTGAAATTTGAGGTTGCAAAATAATTTTTAACCAAAAAAATGGTGTACAGGCTGTTTTTATGTTATTTTGATTGAGGATAATATTGTAATCTAAGGAAATATTAACATGGGTCTCTTAAGAAATTTAGTGGGGCCAAACTCTTTAAATTATTATTTCTTCAAAACTTTTGGTAAAATAAAACAGATTAGTTGAAAAGTTTTTGTCGATTTTTGAAATGTAAAATTAAACCAAATATGATATAAGAGGCTCCCTAATTAACCATATCTCAAATGCTATTTGTTGATTTTCGTAATGGACCAAATTGGTTTTTTGATCTAATCTTTTTTTGGTAATTAGTAATTTTATAAATGAATAAAGAATAACAAACTAAAGACGGAACAAACCTAAGATGAGGTTACTCTGGAACAAGCAAGGGAAAGCTCACCCCAAAAGAACAAATAGACAAAGGATGTACAAATCCTTCACAAGAGAAAAACAACCCACTCCTAACTAACTAAACAAGTGAAGTACAAATAATTTGAGCTACATTTCATGATATGTAATTTTCATCTTTTAATTGACAAAAGTACTTCTTGCTCATGCTTCTCCACTCCGGTAATATACCGATATGCAAATGTAGACTAAATTTTAAAAAAAAAAATTGGACTGGGCCTGTTCGACCTTTTGACTGAAACCAACTTTAGATGCAGAATATACAACATCCTAACCCAAAAATAATGACCCCAAACTTGATTACGAACATGGAAGTATTGAGTGATGTAGCCCAAGTCCAAAATTCCCCTTGAAAATGTGACAAGTCCATATTGGGCTAAACTCTGGGCCGTAGGGTAATATCAGATTGAGCCACAACCATTCATCATTAAAGAATGGGTTGGACAGGCCCAGAGTATTAGACATAACACACGACACCTTTTGTTTTTCTTAGTAGTTAATATAGTTTGACTGAAAAAAATGACAAAAATAAAAAAATTTGTAGCAAGATACTGAATAAAATTACCCACTTTATTTTAGGAAATTCTCTTACTAGGATATTTAGTATTAATTTCTTTTTATATACAAACATTCACATCTATTTGACACCATTAAAAATTAAGGAAATGATTTTTAGATCCCATCTTCTGCGTTAAATGAGGATATAATTATCTTTAAAATATATTTTCTTTCTTTTCTATAGATTTATTTGAAAGCTTCATATTAAAAAAAAATTAAAATCAATTAAATTCATAACTTCACAAGTAAATTAAAGCTTATAAGAATAATCAAATTACTTAATATAAGAAAAATTGATTTTTAGACGTTATATCCTTCCAATCCATCTTACCAACTGTTATTTTGCTTGTCCCCATCTGCATCAGCAACCCGGTCGAGGTCAGTGGTTGCTAGAATGTCAGGTTCTCTATTTTTGCGGTGCTGCAACGATTTCTTTCCTCCTTTTCATTAAGGAAGAAACAAAACTTAAAGTGCATTGTACTCTAGTTTCACAGTTTTTAAAACAGATGAAAAGATGTTTTCAGAGTTTTCTAAATTTTCAACGTAAAAACCGTTTTTAGATATTATGTTAAACATTTTCAAATAATTTAAATAGTAAGAACCAATACAAAAATTGAAAAAACACCTTTAACATTAAATTATTAAATTTAAGTTAAAAATTATTACTTTATTTTAAATAAAAAATAATCATGAAATTAAAAATTTAACACTACATTTTTAATTTCATTATTATTATTATTATTTTTGAATCTTTTAAAATACATATTCTAACTAAAAAATAAAAATTTAATTACCAATCAACCACCAATCAATATCAATGAACAATGGTCAATGACAAATCAACGATGGTCAATATTTGATCAACTCTAGTCAACGGTGGTCACGAACTAGTCAACAATGGTTTACCACCACCGATCAAGGTGATCAACGATCAACTCTGACCAACTGTTCAATAAATGTTTTAATAATCACTAAATTATAAAATAATAAATCATTGAAATAAAAATCTATAAAAGAAAAAATTAAGAAATCTTTACTCAAGTTTTTAAGAAATTGATTATTCATAGGATTCCAATTCTTTACTCAATTTCAATAAGCAAACAAGGAATTAGGGCTCCGTTTGTTTCATTTTTGGAAATACTATTATTATTATTCCCAAAAAAGTAAAACAATAAAATTACAAAAACTCACAATATTATTCAACTTTTTTAAACCCCCTAAATTTGTTAATTTAATTAAATACCCCTAAATATTTTTTTTGAAATTACAAAAACACCCCTAAACCCACATTATACCAGATTCCAGCCACCACTATCGAAAGTTGGCCAGAATCTGATATAATGGTGCACTACCGACTGAATCTGGTCGGTAGCGCGCCAATCTAGCCTTTTTCGACCAAATCCACGGTGTATCTAACCGAAAAATG
Organism: Pistacia vera; assembly: GCF_008641045.1. NCBI lineage: Eukaryota > Viridiplantae > Streptophyta > Magnoliopsida > Sapindales > Anacardiaceae > Pistacia > Pistacia vera. The sequence continues at coordinate 436,440 of NW_022195619.1, forward strand.
CCAGATCTAAGGCCAAAGATCTGACCATTAACGACCAAATCTTTGGCCCTAACCAGTCGTTAATGACGACCAACATAAGGTCGTCGTTGACCATCAACGACGATCGTATCTTTAGTCGTTATTGACAAGCAAATGTGGCCAAATCTAACCATTAATGGCCAGATCTAGCCATCGATCTGGCTTTTGCCGACTAGATCCACTGTGGATCTGACTGGCAAAAGCCATATCGACGCACGACCGGCAAGATCCAATCGGTCATACATCGATACGACGACTCCGACCACCCTCCAACAGTGGTGGCCGACTATGATTATTCAATGGGTGAATTAAATGTGTTTTTGTTAACTTTTAAAGTTTTATTATAGGCGTGTTTAGTAAATAAGTATTTTTATTAATTTTCAAATCTTACATTGTAATACCTGCCCAATTCAACTTTTTTTAAAGAATTTTTCTAAATAATGCAACACAGTGAACCAAACATAGCCTAGGATCTAATTCCATTTCCTTATCAATTCTAAGATATGCTCTTAATTAATTTAATTAAAATAAAACGAAGGACGTAACAATTAACCACTCTGTAAGTTTGCGGACTTAAATCAACCTCTCAAAAGTTATTAGTCAATAACTAGGAACCTAACAGTAACTTGATTTTTACAATCAAATAAAATGTCTATTTTACCCCTAATTTAATAGTTAAAAGAAAATAAGAATTGATAAATTATCTCATCTCACCCAACAAAAGAGCATGACAAAATCAGAAAAAGAGGAAGTAAAAGCAAACTTCTCAATTTCAATGCACATTCTACCATGAGGATTTGGATACAACTACTACAATTCTGAACAAGCTAATCAACTAAATAAGAAACTATATTCCTAAAGTTACAGAAATTCCACAAACCCAACCCGTGAGGACCAACCTTTTGAAGGGATAAGAAGATGACCAAATCAACTTATCAATGGCAAACTTAGAACAGAAACTCTCACCCGGTCATTATTACCGATGTCAACGGCAAAACAGCTGTACACAACTGATCTTACAAGCACTTTAGTATTTGGTAACATCGCCACAGCCTAATAGTGCTTTACACTGCTCATGAGTGCACTTTCAGCAGTGCTTGATAAAACTGGTCTATAAATTGATCATCCTAACAAAAGAAAAAATACATCAGTCAAGGCCACAGCCAACAACTACAACATAAAGGAGAAAAGAGCATATTACTCCAGACTTCCAAAAGCAAAGGACCATCTCTATGAAACATACTAATATTGTGTTGCCATTAACTCAACCCAAACACGATAAACCTTATAAATTCATTAGACACAGAAATTATCCGATCTACTAGAATGAATTAGGAAACGAAGAAAAGCGAGAAGGATGGGAATACCTGAACAAGCATTAGAAGTGCATCACGAACTTTCTCTCTGGTAATAAGAGGTCTATCAATAGAAATAGGGGCAGCTCCTGGCGTAAGAGATGGAGGTGGAGTGGGTGGTGGAAAGGGTTGAAGCATTGGAGTTCCATATGGGCGTTGCAGATTCAAGGGAGGTTGAAGTGTAGCAGCAGTTGGTACAGATGAAGAAGTAGGTGGTGTAATCAACGCTGATGAGGAAGGAGGTGCAAAAAATGAGGGTTTCACAAGATTAGTGACACGATTGCTGCTGCTGATTGGGTCAGGTGTGTCATGGAGAGCAACTGTAGGTGATGAGGCTGAAAGAGTAAGGGACGGTACTTGTGGAGTTGGTGCAGGAGAGGGAACAGCAGTAGGTGCATGGGCGAACAAAGGAATGGGAGCTGAAGAATGATAGGGCTGCCTTATATTAGCAGCATTAGGAGCATTATTTCCAATAGTCACAGCCGCCTGCAATACAAAATTTAAATATTCACTCAGGCCAGGAACACATTGGATACTTTAGTCAGCCAGAAGAATAATATGGAACCATTAGCACATACACTGAAGAAGTTTTCAAAAGATGGATCTTCAGGAGGATCAGTGACAGTAGAGGCGGTTGATGTAGGCTCCAGAGGGCCTTCCATTATAGAGAGGCTTGGGACCGCTTCAAGTTCCTCAAACTCACTATGAGATAATTAGACTCAAGATTGAGAAAGTAACAATAGAGTCATGCACCACATTCTCAAGGACACATTTCTCAATCAACAAAATCAAATTAAGAATGCAAATATCTGAAAATATTACAATCTAGCTTCATTTAATGTTGTCAAGTTTCTGAATATTAAAGACATATCAACTTGGTCAGTTCCCAAGATCTTACAGTTCTTTTTACACCATATTGAAAACAGGAGAATAAATATCCAAAGCACTGATAGTTGAACAACTCATACTCCACAAGCACAACTTGTTACTTGCCCAGAACACTTAATAAGTTATTTTACATTTTTAAAGTATTAATTTGGTACACGACAATCTCATAAGAACTAGGGCAAAAAGGCAATGCAATTCACTTATGATGAGATTTTACACCATTGACAGATAAATGATCCAAAAGGGATCAAGTTATAGAGATTCAAGAGCTAGTCAAATGTTAATATTGGGTTCAGTTACAAAAACTCATTACCTTTTGCTTGCAGATACTTTTGGCTTTTGAGGAACTTTTGAGTATGCATTAAGAATCCTGTGGACAGAAAGAAAGGGATTAAAAAATTATCTTGACATCTTAAACACACTAGAAGGCCACAGAGCAATTAAGTTTTGAACAACATATGCAAGCTACATTTAAGATATCTTAATATAATCCACCCACACAACTCACTACAAACTACTAGTAATGTTCAAATCCTGAAAAGGTTAAGAAATTGAAAGAAAAAAAAAAAGTTTACTTTTATATGCCAAGATAGGTACCAAATGATGCATCACATCTATTGACATTGTTAACATTTTTTTTCCTGTAATATTCATTTAAGAGCTTTCTGCTATATATTTTAAAAGTTTAATCAATTTTACTATCTCATGCGCTCTGAATTCTCAATATCTAAGTAGTGCATGAAAACAATTGAGCAAATCATTACCTACTAAAGAGGTTTGCAACCTCATCACATTCACGAGCATTATAAAACCAGATTCCATTAACTTCTTGGGATGCATTTCGATATAACAAATATGGAACTTGAACTTCATACTCAAAATCTCCCAATAGATTCTCCACTAGATTTTCTGTTTATAAGCAAGAGAAAGAAAGGGAAACCAGATAGCATAAATGAGAATATATAATGCTAGCATTTACAAGAATAACTTTGTCCCAATACATATACAATATGCAATTTTTTCAGTGAAAAAGAAATGGATTCTCACTTATAAAACTTAAAATGAAAATTCTAAGCTAGAGGTGGCACCGGCGTACTATAATTTTGAAATAAGCTCCTTTTAAGTACCTACTGAAATTTAAATCAACAAAGGGATCAACCCTGAGTAACCCTAAGTGAGATGTGAAAGTAGAAATAGAACTATATTTTTATAGTACTTAATTGAGCCCAAAAAACAATCAGCAGTTTTTCCCATTCCTAAATTGAAGGATAAAAGACACTGAATTTTATCATGGTGCTCCTTTTATTCAGATTAAGGCATTAATTAAGGGAAAAGAAAAGGTTTTATCTTCCATAACGCCAAGTTCCCTTGAACCTAAACATAACCAATGCAACTTTTAAACAAACCAAACATCTTCCATTAATCGTCTAGAGTAAATAAACTTTGTCAATCTAAATACTTCTTGAGACTTGTAATTTTGATTATCAACCTGCCTAAACCGTACCACTTACCAACTATAATCAGACAATTAAATACCAAAACAAGCAATAGAAATCAGCGAGCTACCTCGAAAATGAAAAAGTTCCTAACCCACACAGACTAGCGAATTTAACCAATAATATGGCATTGATCCAATCACCAAATGCATTCAATGCAAAATCATCTCTTCTTACACTAAGAATCGTATCCACCATCAGTACATAAATCTCTAAGATAGATCTTCTCAACTTCAACATAAAAATTAATTACTCCATACAGTACAAAATTCAAGAGGTAAACATAGCAACAAAAATGAACCCTATTCTTAATAAAAATTCAGACCTGTATTTCGTCGATTCATCACAATAAATTGAAACCGCGGTTGAGTATTCCTAATCACAAAAAAAAAACAAAATTTTAATAAAAAGTAAAAATTCAAAAAAACAAATGCTTAAAATCGAAACAAAATTACCGTTTAACCACAAAAAGAGATCCTTCAACATCCTTGCGACTCTGCAATCATCAGATACACAAAAACAAATATAAAAATTGAAGAATTGATAATAAAAAAACAACAAAATTAGGTTAAAATTTAATAAAACAAACCCATTGATTGCTCTCGATGTTGAACTCGTAGAAGGTGACGTGAGCGGCCGTGATCAAAATCTCTTCAATGAAAGGATCGATTCGCTGGAGGACAGTTAGATTTAGCATTTTGGTGCTTTGTTGGTCCAGATTCGGCATCAATTTCCCCGTCTGAGACATTTTCGCAAACCGTAAAAACCCAGGAGCTGAATTTTCTATTTTATTTTCCCGGGAAAGTTTAGTGAGGTTGGCGAGCGAGAGAGTGAAACAATTGTAATGGATTAGATAAATGACAGTATTAACCTTGCTCATCTCTTAAATTTGCAGTTCTTGGGCCTAGAGATTGAGCCTGGGCTGCTGGGCCTAGGCTGGCCTTCCAACTTAACAACACTCGTATCAAACATTCAAGAATTTGGAAAATTAATTATTTTTAATAATTAATATATATATATATTATCAATTTGTATTAATATATAAATATATGTAATACTATATAGAAATTGTTGAGAAATAAAAATATGAATTTTTAGTGAGTTAATAAAAAATTATGAGATATAAAGCATTTAACAGAAACTAGACTTTCAATAAAAGTGAAATTTTTGAGTAAGCCAATCATTTTATTTTATTTTTAAGAATAAAAGTTTTAATATTAATACATAATAGGGTTGTTTATAAAAATATTAATTAATATATTTTGTTTATAATTAAATTATATAAACGGACAAAAATTACATAAAATTTATGTAAAATAACTCCTTTTATCATTTGATATTTATTTTTTGTCATTTGTATGAATAAGAAGCAAATCATTACTCAATATTAATTCATTCGAATCACTCATGTTATTTCAATTTTGCTAATTAAAAAAAAAAAAAAAATGCTGTTGGAGATAACATTACTTCCGTTGCAAGCTTCTGAGTCTTGTCCCCATAGCACAAGTAGTTCGTTTCAGAAATAAATGTCTCTCAATATAAAATTTAACCCGCAAGAAATCATTGTTTCGCTCTCTATTTTTTCGCTCTATGCTTTCTTCTTCTCTCTGTTTTCATGGCGTTCGATGTCAAACATTCTAAAGAACTAAGGGGTGAACAAGGATTCCTTGTTTCTTCTTCAGGGGCAGACGCGGTTGTCCAGTGGTATCTCCATGGCGGCTCCGGCGGAAGGAAGAACAAGAACAACAAAAGCAGTGATGAAGCCAAGAACTATCTCTTGGCTATGAGATGGTGTTTGTGGTACGCAGATAAGCGAGGAAGGAAAGAGTTACGTTACACTTCGCCACAGGGAAAAGTTTATTACTCGCTTAAAACAGCCTGCAAGGCTTGCATGGATGAAGGAGTTCTTAAAGAAGTTGTTTTTTCTTATCAAAATACAAAGTCAAAAGAGTCTTGTACTAAATTTTCTAACGCTTTACGGTTAAGAAATAAGAGGAAGATGGAGAAGTCAGAAAATTTAGAGGAACCCAGAAGAGGGAAACCGTTGAAAGCATTGAAGAAATTGAGAGAGGTTCAAAAGAAAAAGAAGCCAGCCCGCGTGCAGGTGATTCTTGGAACTTCAAGGTTTAATCTTAGAGTTGTATTGTCTAAGTTGATTGAAAAGAAAGTGGTAACGCCAGGTGAATTCGTATGTTATAGTGGGAATTTGGGTGAAGGGTGGATATGTAGTACAGGGATCAAGTGTAAATGTTGCATTAAGGTGTTTGCAATCAGTGATTTTGAAGCCCATGTGGGTAGCAAAAAGCATAGGCTTGCTGCTAATATTTTTCTTGAAGATGGGAGGTCTTTGTTGGACTGTCAAAAGGGACTGTTGAGCAATAATAAATCGGCAAGTGGTGAAGAGAAGTTGTGTGATGAGATGGAAGATAGTGGTCATCAAGATGTGAGTTATGAGGTGTGTTATGTTTGCCACTATGGAGGTGAATTAATCATATGTGATTCATGTCCTTCCACTTATCACAAGGATTGCCTTGGCTTAGAGGAGATTCCAAGTGGAGATTGGTTCTGCCCTTCATGTTGTTGTGTGATCTGTGGTGAGGGAAAATCTGAGAAAACAATGGAGAATTCTGTGGATGATGGTATTGTTCACACTTGTGATCAATGCGAGCATAAATTTCACACGGGTTGTCTGAGGAGAAGAGGGGAAGTTAAGGTGAAAAATTATGCTCATGATAAATGGTTTTACAGTGATAGATGTGAACATGTTTCTACTTGCCTCCATAAGCTTACAAGAATGCCTATATCACTAGGTATAGATGATTTAACCTGGAGATTATTGAAGAATGGTAAGGTCTTAAAGGAGAATCAGAGGAAGTTGAATGAGGCAATTGATGTTATGCATGAGTGTTTTGAGCCAGCTCAGGACCCTTTAACAGGAAAAGATCTTGTTGAAAATCTTATCTTAAATAAGAAATCAGAGATGAAGCACAAGAACTTTCAAGGATTCCACACAATTGTTCTGGAGAAGAAAGGAGAAATTGTTTCTGTGGCAACTGTTAGAGTGTTTAAAGAGGTTGCTGAGATGCCATTAGTTGCTACCAGATTCAAGTATCACGGACAAGGAATGTGTCGTCGCCTGATGGGTGAGCTTGAAAGGCAGCTTGTTGAAATAGGAGTGATGAATTTGATATTGCCTTCAGCCCATAGCGTGGTAAATACATGGATTACAAAATTCGGGTTTTCATAGATGACAAAATGGGAGAGACTCAAGTACTCAAACTATACTTTCCTAGATTTCCAGGATACAATCATATGTCAGAAGCTGTTAGTGAAGATGCCTTCCGCAAATTTGTGCCAACCAGGAACAACTTTGTCAACTACTGCAAATTCTAATATGGAATTTGTCAGCTCCAGCCCCACTTCTGTATTACTTTTTGCAAATTGAGCAGACAAAGTTGTAAACCAAGAAGTAATGAAANTACAAAATTCGGGTTTTCATAGATGACAAAATGGGAGAGACTCAAGTACTCAAACTATACTTTCCTAGATTTCCAGGATACAATCATATGTCAGAAGCTGTTAGTGAAGATGCCTTCCGCAAATTTGTGCCAACCAGGAACAACTTTGTCAACTACTGCAAATTCTAATATGGAATTTGTCAGCTCCAGCCCCACTTCTGTATTACTTTTTGCAAATTGAGCAGACAAAGTTGTAAACCAAGAAGTAATGAAAATTTATAAAAAAAAAACCCTGGGTTTGCTAATTTAATTAAACACTCAAACATATAAAATGACAAAAACACCCCCACCACCCGCAGTGCCAGATTCCAGCCACCATCACCAGAATCTAGCCGAAAAATTACATTACGACACAAATTGGTCAGATCTATGTCGTAACGCATCGCTATGTCCTTTTCTGGCCAAATACCACGGATCTAGATAGAAAATGCCAGATCTACGGCTAGATGTGGTCGTCAACGGCCAGGAAAGGCCAAAGAAGTCCATATTTGGCCGTCATTTTCGGTCAACGATGGCCAAGATTGGCCGTCTTTGGCTGTTGCTGACGGCCAGATCAGTGAACTCCCGCCAGTTCTGGTCGTGGTGCAGGCCGTTGTACAGATTTCGGCTACCACCGACAATCTGGCAAGTATGGGTGGATAGGGGTGTTTTGTTAATTTTTAAACTTTTTTGGGGGGTATTTCTGAAATTAATAAACTTAAGGGGTCTAAAAATAATTAAAAAAATATAGTAATATTTCAAAAATAATGTGCCAAATAATATTTAGAGAATATGATTGGGAATATGGGTAGAAATAGGGAGCCAAACAAACCCATAGATACGTAAAATTGGGGTTATGTTGTAAAATTATGGTGGACATCCACCACCTTTGAGGGGCTTTAGTATATCAATACTAACATCTCTCAATTCTCTCACTTTCATCCCTTTTATTTTACTTTCTTTACTTTATCTTTCCTAAATTATTACTAAATAGCACCACTAAATTATAATACGTTATCAGCAGGAAGAGCTTAACAAGTGTAACGGTGTACGTCTACTGAAAGTACGTATTTTCAACCCTACAAGTGTTATTTAATCCCTGTTTCCGCCTCCATAGTCGGATTTATTTATTATTGTTAAATTCCACCTCCATTGTCAGATTTATTTATTACTGTTAAATTCTGCCTCCATGATTGGATTTATTTATTACTGTTAAATTCTGTCCCCATGGTTGGATTTATTTATCACTATAAAATTCCGCCTCTATGGTTGGATTTATTCATTATTATTAAATTCCGCCTCTATGGTCAAATTTATTTGTTATTGTTAAATCCCGTCTCTATGGTCGGATTTACTAATTATTGTTAAATTCCGCCTTTATGGTCGAATCTATTTATTATTGTTAAAATACCGTCTTCATGGCTAGACCCATTTATTATTGTTGAATACTGCCTTCATGGTCGGATATGTTTATTTTTGTTAAATATAACCTTTATAGCTACATATATTTTTATTATATTTTCGATAACCAATGTTAGCAACTATACTTCTTTATTATATCTGATAAATGAACTTGAAGTTCCATAAATAAAATATTGTTTTAGAACTTGAAGGTATAAATACTAATTACAAACATGAAGTTTGTAAAACAGAGACAAAAATTGGACCTAAAATTCCATATCATGAATATGAAGTTCTGTAAACATCCTTACTAATGTAATTTTTTTTTTTTTAGGATGGACTTCAAAACTGAGACATCGATATCCAAAATGGTGGAGACATTTGTATAGTAGATAGTGTTACAACGCACACCATACTTCGAGATAGAAAATATTTCTTAAGTTTGACCTTTACTGAGGCTAAAATAAATACCATATCAGGATTTGCAAACATAATTGAGGGCTCCGGAAGAGTAACACTTGTGTTACCAAGCGAAATTAAATTAAGTATCCATGATGCTTTATATTCTAGCAAATCCAGAAGATATTTGTTTAGTTTCAAAGATATACGACTTAGTGGATACCACATTGAAACTTTAAGTGAAAAGGATGGAGAATTTCTATGCATCACTACTAATATTTCATGTCAGAAGCATGTACTAGAGAAACTCCCTGTTTTCTCATCAGGGTTATATTACACATTCTTGAAGAATGTTGAAGTCCATGCAATTATGAACCAGAAGTTCACTGATCCTTAACTTTTTAAGATTTGACACAACCATCTTGGTCACCCAAGATCCACTATCATGAGTAGAATCATAAAAAACACACATAAGTACCCATTAAAGAACCTAAAGATTTTGTTACCTAATGAGAGTGCTTGTATTGCTTACTCACAAGGAAAATTGGCACTTAAGCCATCCATCACTAAAGTTGGTGTAGAATCCCCATCATTTTCACAAAGAATTCAAGGGGACATATGTGGACCTATTCATCCACCAAGTGGACATTTCCATTACTTTATTGTACCGATTGACGCATCGACACGATGGTCACATGTTTGTCTACTATCTACCTGTAATGTTGCCTTTGCTAGATTACTGACACAAATTATCAAATTAAAGGCACACTTTCCCGATTACCCAATTAAAGCAATCCGTCTGGACAATGCTGGTGAGTTTACCTCAAAGACATTTGATGATTATTGTACAACAATGGGAACTGATGTTGAGCACCTAGTATCACATGTGCATACCCAGAATGGTATGGCAGAGTCATTTATAAAGCGTATCCAATTAATTGCAAGAATTTTACTATTACGTATGCAATTACCGACTTCTGCCTAGGCTCATGCTATTTTACAAGCTGCAACATTAATGCGTCCAAGACCCACTGCATACATCAATACTCTCCAATATAGCTTGTATTTGGACATCAGCCTAATATATCCCACTTAAGAACTTTTTGTTGTGCTATGTAAGTTCTAATTGCACCCCCTCAGCGCATCAAAATGGGACCCCAATGTCATTTGGGAATATATGTTGGCTATGACTCACCATCTATCATCAGATATCTTGAGCCCCTGATGGGCGGTCTGTTTATCGCACGTTTTGCGGATTGCCATTTTGATGAGACAACATTCCCACCTTTAGGGAAAAAGGTAAAGCCTCCTTAAGTAAAGCCTGAACTTTCTTGGAAAGTGAATTCTATATCTCATTTAGATCTTCGCACATCTCAATCTAAAATTGAAGTGCAAAACATAACACATTTGCAAAACATTGTCAACCAAATGCCTGATGCATTTACAGATGCAGCAAAAATAATGAGATCATACATTCCTGCTGTCAATACACCAGCAAGGATTGATGTTACCATGAACAATCCATGCAGATAGCAATCGATTCATCTGTTACACACTAGAAGTGTGGTAGGCCTATTAGAGCCAAGGATACTATTCCTAGGAAATGAAAGGCAACCAAATAAGTGTCAATATTGACAATACTGGAATAATTAACAATTCCATATCTTCTAAACTAACTCTAGAAGATTTAACAGTCCCTGAAAGGACACAAGCCCCTGAAGAGGAAGAAATCCCTAAAGGAATACAAGAACATAGAAATGAAGAAATTTCTATAAATTATGCTCATTCTACACAAATGTGGAATCTTGAGACAACTATTGTCGATAACATATTCTCATATGCAATAGCTATTGAAATTATGAAGGATGAGTCTGAGTCACCTTTTGTTGATGAATGTCGATAAAGACATGATTAGCCAAAATGGGAAAAGGCAATTCAAGCAGAATTAACCTCTTTAGCAAAACGTAATGTATTTGGACTCGTAGTCTGAACGCTTGAAAACATGAAACCCATAGATACAAGTGGTTATTCACAAGGAAACGAAATGAAAAAAATGAGATTGCTAGGTATAAGGCTAGACTAGTGGCTCAAGGTTTCTTGCAGAGACCCGAAATTGACTTTGATGAGACGTATTCACCAGTAATGGATGCTATCACATTTCGATACTTGATTAGTTTATCGGTCTCAGAAGGACTCGATATGTACTGCCACAATTGCAATGCCTGATTCTGAACTTTTTATAAAGACACATGAGCATGCAGAATCATTGATATATCCTTCCTTCATTAGATATGCATGGATGAATGTGGTGTAATCGTCTCAATGAATATCTAATGAAGGAAGGATATATCAATGATTCTGCATGCTCATGTGTCTTTATAAAAAGTTCAGAATCAGGATTTGCAATTGTGGCAGTACATGTCGATGACATGAACTTAATAGGGACTTCTAAAGAGGTCACAAAAGCTGTTGAGTACTTAAAAAGAGAATTTGAAATGAAAGATCTCGGGAAAACAAAGTATTGTCTTGGCCTACAGATCGAGCATTGTTCAAATAGAGTTTTGCTCCATCAATCAAATTATACTGAAAAGATCCTAAAGCGATTTAATATGGATAAATCTCACCCCTTGAGTTAACAGAATGGTTTGAATTGTCCTCTCTTTTGAGAAGGTCTTTCATTATATAGGCAAGACTGCCAGTTATACAGGGAAACTTAAATCTGTACATGCTAATTACATAGAGTGATTTTAGGAAGCTATACATGGTAAGCTAAATCTCCTCTCCTATTAATGAGAGTATATACAACCTAGATTAATAGCTATTAACAAGGCATAATTTATGGCCTTCTATTGACATCCCCCCTCAAATTGATGCGGGTTATCTATTGTAATACTTTCTTTCTATCAAGTATACTCGTAAAATAATTAATAAAACTCATTAAAAATATATATAAGAAAATACACATATATATACGAGTAATAAAGTATGGGCCCATATTTAATTTTCCTTTATATACAAATATTTACAAAATGTTCTCAAAAATAGCAACTTGACAGTGTAGCCTAACCCTTCCATTGCGTGACGTTCAGAGCGACCACAACTCACCTATTACCTGCAAAACATTAAAAACAACGGAGTGAGCACTAATGGCTCAGTAAGTAAACCCGTTATGCTACNGGGAAACTTAAATCTGTACATGCTAATTACATAGAGTGATTTTAGGAAGCTATACATGGTAAGCTAAATCTCCTCTCCTATTAATGAGAGTATATACAACCTAGATTAATAGCTATTAACAAGGCATAATTTATGGCCTTCTATTGACATCCCCCCTCAAATTGATGCGGGTTATCTATTGTAATACTTTCTTTCTATCAAGTATACTCGTAAAATAATTAATAAAACTCATTAAAAATATATATAAGAAAATACACATATATATACGAGTAATAAAGTATGGGCCCATATTTAATTTTCCTTTATATACAAATATTTACAAAATGTTCTCAAAAATAGCAACTTGACAGTGTAGCCTAACCCTTCCATTGCGTGACGTTCAGAGCGACCACAACTCACCTATTACCTGCAAAACATTAAAAACAACGGAGTGAGCACTAATGGCTCAGTAAGTAAACCCGTTATGCTACCTTTCTCTCTCCGTTGCTTAAATCCTGAATTTTCTTTCCTTACAACTCATTTCCCGAGTATTCTCTATTCTTTCTCTGTTTTGCTCTTTGTTTTCTAATTTTTTCACTACCCATGATAATGAGCATGGTATTATGCATATTCATGATGCAAATGCACAAATGCATAAATTATGCGTTTTCTTTTCTAGTTTTCTTATTCTGTTTTCTGTTTCTTTTTCTTTATTTCTTTCTTTTCTAGTCTTTCTGTCTATTCTTGTCGATCGGACTCGGTTGAGGCATGGATTTGGAGCATTGGCGGTGTGAGTGAATTCTCTAATTCTGGGTACAGTCCTCATCCACACACACTTCTAACGGACTGTGCAATTCTTCTTTCTGAATTTTGAGGCCTCTCACTAAAGGCGGCGTGCATGTGGGACTATGTCACTCACGGCTCCCCATCGCAACAACCTTCTCTTCTTTTTATCTTTTTTTTTTTTTTAACACTTTTTTAAGAAAAATTCAGATTTGAATATCTTTAATATTCTTACTTCTTTCTATTTTCTCTTTAACATGTTTTAGGGCTTTTTCATGCTCTTATGAATATGTATGCATGTTGATGGTTTCATGCTTATAATTCTTTCTAAATTCACATATTTAAATGCAATTATGCATTATGGAATGCAAACATGTCATTCTCTACTATCTACAAACTCATCCCAAAGTAACACATAATCATTCTCATACATGCACTTCTCTTTGGCATTTCATCAAACAATTCATGTGCACAAATCAACACTAATCTGGCTACACTTCTATCTCTATTTTAGGCCACCAAAATTTTGGAACAAACTCCTCCATAATTAACACCAAATCTGCCCAAAATACACACTTCAAAATTTTCACTTCAATTCTTCCAAATCTCATCCAAACATTCATCAAATAACAACTTCACCAACACAACTTCTCATGGATAGGTTCTAATCATTATTCAACACCAAATCCATCAACAATTTTACATATAACACATATAAATGCATAAAGAAAGTTCTCTACACAACATAACTTAAATCATACTTAGGGTATGATTTACTTATCTTGTGCTTGAGTAATTTCACTAGAATCTCTCTTTCTTTGGTAGACTTGTTCTTTCTGTAAAACCCTAAGCATAAACACTATATGAATTCAACACTTTGAAAATTAATCTCACATCTATTGCAAGAATTCTTACCTTTGGGTGCTTAGGATCAAATCTCTATCAAAATCCTACCAAAAGCCCTCTAAAATCCCTTGGAAATTTGATGAAGAGATGAGAGAAATTGAGAGTGAAGTGGCGTGAGAGGAAGTAGAGAATGATAGGGTCTTTTTGCTTGAACTCTTAATATCTCATATTAATATGCATACTTTCCCATTTTGCCGTTGCACTTTCTTTAAAATTTCATCTATGTCCCTTAGTCAATTACCATAATGCCCTCATTTTTATTGCATTCTCCATGAAATTCTATATCTTTTCACTCCCCACTTTTTCAACTAATTTTGAGTGAAAAGACCAAGTTTAAGGAATTTTCTTCACATTTTTTATGCGCATTTCTTACAACATGCAATATGTAGCAAGTATACTAGTCGCACAAGTAATAGAGTGATGAGTGAGTATCGTTCCCATGAGGATTGTTGCTAAGCACTAAGTTTTCTACCGTTTTCAAGTTGAAGCAATCGAATTCTTTTGGATTTAAGGGAGCAATTTAAACTATAACTAAAACAAAATTTTACTAAAATAAAATTAAACTATGAAAGCAAGATTTAAAATTGGATAAAATCAATTCAAACAAACGGGTAGGGTTTTGACTTCATTCAGACTCTATGGGTTAAACTTAAAGAATTAAACTAAATTCATATTCACATGCATTGATTGTAAATCAAACTCTCTAAGGTGTCCAACATACCTTCTCAGGCTATGTTTTCCTACTCTTCCCTATTAACCTTCCACACCCAACAAAATGAAAGTTAATAAATCTAAGCTCATTAAGCACAAGAATCCTAGATTGATTTCATTGGTTCTTGAATCTATCTCTACCATCCAATAATACAATGGTGATTACCCAAGAGGCTTAACATGAATTATCTCTCAATCTCATCATGTTCATCACATAAAAATAATAAATACAGAATAATCACACAATCAAAGCAAAATCATATGAACTTAATAATCATCAACTTTCTAACCCTTTAGAATCCGAACTACATCAAAACCCTAACCCTAAAAAGGTTAGTTCATGGCTAAATCAATAAAACAATCAAAAGAAACGGAAAACTCCAAGTTCAACATCATGGAAACAAGAGAAAAGGAAAAGAATCGTCCCAATTGATGAATCCACTGATTTCACCTCGAATCTTCACACTTTGTTAATCCAAAATCACTCAAAAATGAATCTAAGAAAATGTAAAAACTGCTCTTTTTCTCTCCACGAACGCCCTAAACAAAAAGACTAAGTATTTCTTTTATACCTCGCCCAAAATCTTACAACTCGGTCTAAAAACGAAACTGTGTGTTTTACAAAAAGTGGAGTACGCAGACTTTGCCGCGGCGAAGAAGGATTCTCGCCGCGGTGACAAAAGAGTTGAGTCTGGTGCGTCACTGGGCCATTTTGCCGTGGCGAAGAACAACATTCGTCGCAGCGAAGCTTCCTGAAGAATTCTGAAATTCCAGAATTGCCCTCTGCTTGCTTCTGAGTCCAAAAACTTGTAACGCCCCGCTTGAGGTACGTTGTTATTGTTTCCTCTTTCGCCCTTAATCGAGTTGGTTTTTGTTATATTTGTTTGTTTGAGTGTTATTTGATTGTTGCCCTGAATTTTGGTTGAAAATAGAAGAATTTGAGTGTACCAAGCTTCGCCGGGGCGAAGAAGAATATTCGCCGCGGCGAAGATGGGTTGAACCAAGGGTGAAACTCTCTGGACAGTTTCGCCGCGGCGACAAANGTCAGCTCCAGGTGGAGAGTCATCTCTTGGGTATCTGTTCGAAGACAAGTCAGATAACAAGTGATCCTACTTTCTATATATATTTTATATATATCTCCCAAACTCTCTGGGGAGATATATATATTCCCTTGTCTTGAATCTTGAAATAAGGGCTTTTGTTCCCATAAATCAGATGTTTAATTAGAGCTTGATCTTATAAGTAATATGAAAACCATGATTAATGACTGTACGTGTTTAGGGTTTCTCGAGTCCTGCGCACGTTTAGCTAGGGTTTGAGAAATACGTGGGATATATCATGTAATTAAGTTGCTGATTGTATATGTGTTCATCATGATAATCAAATATAATATTTTCTATACATATATATTCTGACATGATGGCTGCTTTCAGTCGAGCTATAAGAGTGAGCCGTAAGTTCTCATGCTACAAAATTAATTTAACGAAACCTCTTTTCAAGCAGTTTTATAAATGTTATCTTAAAATTAGAATAAAGATCATGCGTTTGAAAAGCTTAAGCTTGGATTCGTTCTCTCTGACCAGTGGTTGTTTTTCCTTTTCCCTGAAACAGTGCTTTCTTCATTGTCTTTTGCAATTTCTAGATGTCCCTTAATTTATTACTCACATTCCATATCTAATTTATCAATTTTTCCAGAAAAGCTCCTGGAAATTAACCTCCACCTAATCAGTTGACCTGTTAATTAAGTTAAGGCAAATGAGCATAAATATATATTAACTAGACATGGGGCGTGCGCGTTACGCGGATATGTTTATTTAATATTTTTGAAATATGTTATAAACAAATTTATTCTAAAAGAATAAAGTAATTAGATTAAGAGATGATAATTGTTAAATTATACAAGTTTTAGAGTAAATATAACTTCTATATATGTATTAAGTTGTGTTAAGACAAAAATTATACTTTTATAATTATTAAGATCAATTAATATTATGAAGATCAATTATTTAAACTTAAAATTTATATTGTGTTCATTTTCAGGTTTGACATTGATTGGTAAATTTTTTTCTCACAGTATAGGATTCTCTCTAACCAAGGTTTGAAAACAGACTAACTTCCACCTTTATACATTTTTCTTTAAAATAGGTAGATTTTTGGAATGCCTATATAATGTACTTATATAATTATTATTAATATTCATCCAATGTGTGAAGATGAAAGAATTAAATCAAAACTAACGTGTTATGATGTAGAACAATTTTCAATCAATTAATGAGTAACACCAAAATCAAGATAAAATTGAATATAGAGAATAATACTTTTATTCTAAAAGAAATAAGTATATCATTTTTTCATACTGTGAAGTGGGTTTGGATGATATAGACTTTATTTTTTATTTTTCTTATAGTTGTTCAGTTCTTCTAGTGCATAGACATACTCTCTCTTGTTTATGTTATATATAAATAATATCCATGGCAGATTCCATGATTTGTAACATTTGGTTAATGACTTTTCTGAATTTGTTTCTTGCAGTATGTAGATCATCTAGATTGATGTCAACTTTTTTGAAAATCTCCCTCAATTATTGTATTCCCTGAAAAATGTCTAAACCAATTGCAGAAACAATATACAATCAAATTTTATAAATATATGGAAATGGTAACATAAATGTGTAAATATAATTATGAGATGAACTCTTGACATATCAAAAATGTTTTTAATGGTTTTTATATTCCCGAAAATATATATGTATCATCGTTTTGTTTGACATTCTGTAATTTAGGATACAAAAGATGTGCTGTCTGATGGTGGTGGCCGACTGTCGGCAATAGTTGGGTGGGTGGGGGTGTTTTTGTTAATTTATAAACTTTTATTGAGAAAAATAATTGTTAATGTTTTGAGTTGAATATAATATGATTGAATTTTGAATTGAATAGCCAATATTAAAATAACATATATTTCACTGGATTGGAAAGGATATGGTTGGAAAAGTTAAACAAATGGGGGGACAACCTCTGAGCTGATGCAATGTAATTTGAATTGTTAATTTATCTTTATGAATACACCTGATTATATGAAGATTCTGGTTGCCTTGGTGGAGAATTATTGTTGTTGAGGTCGTTGCTGGTATTGGTTGCATATTCTTTTGGTTGTGATGTTTTGTCAGCCATTTTCGAATTAAGTTGTGCAGGAGAAATGAACAATTAAAAGTGTATAGTATCCGAAGAAAGTTAAATGGGTGATTGATGTTAGAGCAATATTTATAGGAGAATAGGATACGAAATGTGGAATATGAACAGACAACTGGTACTAAATAAACGTGTCAATCGAAAAAGTGTTAATAATTATTTGGATAAGGTAATACGAAACATTAGTAGACTATCGGTACAATATTAAAGAAAACCGTAATAAATATTTTGTTAAGTGTGCAACATATTAGTTAGGTAGTTAATAATGGTTCGACAAGATGTTGAGTTATTATAATAAATAAACACTGTGATTTACTAATAATAAAATCTTATTGATACATTTTTAAAGGATGGACAATAAATATTTTGTCAAGTATCAAAGTCAGAGATGATATGATGATGTCATAATATATTTACTAATTTTTTAATTGTGGTTCGGCAATATGGTTATGAAACATACATATAGTTCGACTTTGATCTTGTTTGATAAAAAATGCTTTGATAAAAAATGCTACAAAAGTTTTTTTAAATCAGTAATAGAAATGGTTGTTTCTAGTTTTTTTAAATTAAGATTATAATATATTTAGATTAATGTTTGTTGAATATGTTCAATTTTTTAACATTTTTATAAACAGTTTTGCCTAATATTGTTATTAAATATCTATTAAAATATTAAACAATTTTGTTACTTCATATTAGAATATATCTTGACTTTTTTTATGTAAATAGAAACAGGAAACAAACAAAGGGAATAAATTTGAACTCATCTTTTATGTGAGAATGTTTGAACAATTTTTGGGGTATTGTATCACACAATATAAAAGTTGCTCCAGGAAAATTAACAGACATTTAGTAATAGATAGACACTTTGATTGAAAAAGTATTGACAACTTATTGTGCGATGAGATACGAAACGGTAGCAAAACTATTTGTGGTGCATTAAAGGAGAGCGTAATAAATAGTTAACAATGGTTCAACAAGCGGATTTCCAAAATATGTTGTGGTTCGGTGTAGATTTTAATCTAATGAATAATGGAATGGAAATTTATTTTTATATGTTATAGGAATAGTATTTAGATTGTTATTTGTCGAACATGTTTAATTATTTGAAATTGTCATAATCATTAGTGTTTAATATTTTTATTAAATATTGTTTACGTTTTACTGATCATAGTAATTTTGTGATCAATTTTTTTTATAAGTTATTAAATATTTGGATTAATCGTAGATAATTGAGTGAGTTTTAACTTCTATTTTCAGATTAAACTAAAAAGCATTTAAATTTGTACATGTGCAAGAAATTACATAAGAAACTTACTAAACATTAAATTTCATATGGACTATTTGGTAATCCACGTTACATATATGAAATGTGATATTTTATTGTGATGTTGACCTGTCCCAGTGCATACGATTTTGATTCTCCTTGTTGCAAGTCCCAAATATTTGTCTTTTAATGAGAATTGTTGCAGTTGGAGTCAGGGACTTGAATTCTTCCCTGCAATATTTCAATTTGTAGAAATGATTACTTAGTTTTACTAATTTCATTAGAATTTGTATACCTCTATTGTCATGTATAGTAAGCAGAGCAACGACAGTGTGATATATTGCTTGCATGTTTTATTTTTGGCAAACCGCAATCAGTAATTTTAATCCAATATATGTATCATGTTCGATGAAGAACAAATGTGTTCCTAGCAGTAGCAAAGCCTGTTTATTTTATGCTTCTACAAGTGTCTTCAGAATTGAAAGTCCCGCTGTTGTTATTGTTGGTAGTTTGTGTCGTTGTTTCGAAATGTCTATTCTTTGTAATATTTGTTTTATGTTTGCTTGTTTGTTAAGAGATTTGCACCTGTAAATTGTATAGTAAGTAATGGTTTCGAAGCACAATATTCGTAATAGTTTTAAAAAAAAATCCATAGTTGGGAATCACAATACCATTACCTTATGATTAAGCAATTAAGAATAAATAAGTGTGCCAAATATGACTCAGTTAAATATGGATCCTAAAATGCATTTTGTTTTTTGTGTATTAGAAAACTATTAACAATTAAAGATGCACATGGTTCGGCAGAGTCATTTGTATGGTTAATAATTATTGTTATAAGACTGTTGCGGAATAAACCACTATCTTATTGTTTTAGTTGTATGTTTAACCATTTTGTATAATATCATTTTCTGTATGATTAAGAAAATAATGAAATCAATTGATTAATGAAATAAGATGGTTTTAGTAAAACTTACGTTAACCGTGTTGCTTGCAAAGTGGTGTGATCTTTGTCGGTTGCTTTTATAATGATTCATTGTAGAATTTCTGATGGTAATTGTAACAGACCTGTGGGTTGTTTTTTTGTTATTTTGAAAGGAATCATGATGTCTTGCTGCTGTTTTTTGGGTGCAAGTATATGGAAATTATGTTGTCGATATGGTATCTGTGGTTTATGTAGTTCACGTGTGGGTAGCGAACAATTTTATTTTTTATTTTTTTTTTATTTCAACTACTTAGGTAATGTTCTGTTAATTATTAATAGGAGTTAGCGTTGTTATCTGAATCTGGTTTTTAATAGTTTTTTAAATTAATGATGGTTGTATTAATCATTTAATGTTAAGTATTACTTATATTTAAATGTAAATGGTCCGCATTCATGTTAATTCCTATATAGGTATATTAAGCTTTTGAGACATTTGATTAGTATGATTTTTTTTAAACCAGTGGGAAACAAATCATGTTTCATCAAAATAAATGTCTTTTTTTATGAATTCCATTAATATCATATAAATATCTACATAAACAGTGTCATTTATTTGATCAGCACTTTTAACAAAAGCTGTACATTAAGAATGACATTAAATATCACAATATGAGATATCATCAAAATATTAATCACATCAATCAAAAAGTAAGTACATTAACCCATAATTAAAACTAAATTCTAATATATTGATTTTTAATAGTAATGTCAAATAAAAAATATCACATAATAGTACAGTGCATCGATCAACAATAAATAAACACGGTGATCTAACAATAATGATATCTTATTGGCACAATTTTAAAGGAAATAGTAATAAATATTTTGTTAAATATTCAAGTCAAATGTTGTGATGATGTGATAATATATCAATTGATATAAAATATTTATACAGTTTGACTTTGGTCTTGTTTAATTGTTTATGTTTTATTGAGTATGTTAGTTTGTTAATTAAAATTTTGTTGATTCACATTAGAATATATTTTGATGTGTTTTGTTTAACAATAATGCTACGGACACCGGCATTTTTACATCGAAATATTGTACCGGCCTATGTGTCCTGTGATTCATACCAGTAAATCAGGCGCGTTTCACGTTATTAAATTTTTTTCTAGTGAACGACCGTTCATCAACTATGGACGGCCGTTCACTTACTATGGATTCCCGTCCATATTATATAGACGGGGGTCCATTTACTACGGACGGGCGTCCCCATTTAAAAAACGCCTGTCCATAATGTAAATATAAAAAAATAAAAAAAATTTGGACGCCTGTCCCTAACTTGTGGACGGGCGTCCCTAACGTGTGGACTGGCGTCCACATATAATGGATGCCAGTCCATACTTAAAAAAATAAAATTTTAAATAAAATAAAGGGACAACCGTTCACCATTTCTGGACGGTCATCCCTTAATCAAAATTGGAAGTTATCTTCTCCTTGAGTCCACTAATCACGTCTTTGCCTCATCAATCTCTTTCTCCAACTCAGTAATCTTGGCCTCCATTTCCTTGGATTTGCTCTCTGATTCCTTCAAACTTCCCTCCACTGACTTCTTCTCAACTATCCACTTATCCAATTCAGACTCCAAAACATTAACTTTCTTCTTAAACCCACTAATTTCCCTCTCTTTGTCATCAATTTTTTCCCTCATTTCCTCTTTAACTCTCATGCTTTTACTCTTCTCTTCCAATTTGCTCACTTCCAAAGTCCCAACTTTTCTTTCCAACTCCCTCACTTTCTTCTCACTATCAACTTTCTCACTCTTCAACCCATCAATTTCTTTCTCTAATCCCTCCAATT
Organism: Pistacia vera; assembly: GCF_008641045.1. Taxonomy (NCBI): domain Eukaryota; kingdom Viridiplantae; phylum Streptophyta; class Magnoliopsida; order Sapindales; family Anacardiaceae; genus Pistacia; species Pistacia vera. Next base: position 458,290 of record NW_022195619.1, read on the forward strand.
TCACTCCCTTCTCTCCTAGACTCTTCTTCAACTCTACCACCTCAGCAGTCGCCTCATCCCCTAGATGCTGTCAAAAATCTGTAATTTTTCTTTTATCAATTTCTTTCTCAAAAATGTTATTAGAAACGACCTTGCTTCCCTAGATGCTATCAAAAATCTTTAGGAATCTTGACTCTCTTTGTTGTATCAAACTGATGGCACATGAGGGACAACCTTCCATTCCTTGTGGATTGGCGTCCAATTTTTATTTTTATTTTTTAAAAGCATTATTAATGGACGGGCATCCATTACCATATGAACGCCCGTCCATTTTTTGGGACGATCGTCCCCAAGTGATGGACGGCCGTCTCTTAATTTTGTTTATATTTTTTTATTTCATTTTACTGATGGATGGGCATCCTTTAAATGGGGACGTCCGTCCGTATTAAATGGACCCCCGTCCATATAATATGGACAGGAGTCCATATAAGTGAACGGCTGTCCATATTTGATGAAAAATCGTTCACTGGAAAAAAATTTAATAACCTGAAATGTGTCTGGTTTGCTGGTGTGAATCATGGGACACGTAGGCCAATATAAGATTTTGGTGTAAAAATGCCAGTGTCCATAGCATTATTGTTTGTTTAATTAGGAATACAAAAGAAATAGATGGAATATGAATAAAGATGTTATAATAAATAAACATGGTTGTTTAAGAAGAATAAGATCTAACTGGCATGAGTTTAATAGAAAGGATAAAAAGAATAAATTGGAAAAATAATATGGATTGTATGATTAGACCATATAATATTCATGTAGTCTTCTGAACTTGCATGAGTGATTTAATAACATCTATATACAATTGATATTAATAATTATAGAGGTATAATTACTAATTTTATCTGAACATCTGGTCAATGACTTCTTTGAATTTGTGTTCGTATCACTTTAATATTATGTAAATTATTTATTAAAAATTTAAAAGTATTTATTTGTTTTTTGAGAATACAAAAGGTGCTTTGGGAAAACGAATAAATGTCTAGTAATAAGTAAACATATTGACTTAAAAAATGTTAATAACTTTTTGGATAAGAGGATGCGAAACGATGGCAAACGTAATAAATATTTTGTTAAGTATTCAAGTCAGAAGTGTCATGATGATATTATAATATATTAGTTCGATCGTGAATAATGGTTCGGCAACCGTGCTCCAAATGGATATTATCGTTCAACATGAGATTTATTTGGTTGATAAAAAAAAGGATTTATCTTACCATCTGGTAATGACTTCTCTGAATTTGTGTTGGTATCATTTTAATATTATGTAAATTATTTATTTAAAATTAATTTTTTTTTGAGAATACAAAAGGTTCTTTGGGAAAACGAATAAATTTCTAGGAATAAGTAAACAAGTCAATCGAAAAAACGTTAATAAGTTTTTGAATAAGAGGATATGAAACAGTAGCAAACATAATAATTATTTTGTTAAGTATTCAAGTCAAAAACATCATGATGACATTATAATATATCGGTTGGATAGTGAATAATGGTTTGGCAGCCGTGCTCCAAATGGATGTTATCGTTCGGCGTGGGATTTAATTTGGTTGGTAATAGAATGGAAGTTTTTCGATGTGCGATGGGAATGTTTATTTATAGATTTTTTTAACTTACATTATAATATATTTAGATTGATGTTTGTCAAACATGTGTAGACAATCCAATGAGTTTTAATTTCTATTTTCAGAATAAATTAAAAAGCATTTAAATTTTTACATGTGTAATAAATCATATAAAGAACTCACTAAAAATTATATTTCATACATACTATTTGGTAATCTACATTACATCTTAGACATGTGATATCACTACAACATTATGCATTTCTAGCCATGACGTTCATTGTAGCTAAAAATATGAATTTGCGTAGCTAAATGGTTTAGCTACAAATGCAAAGTTTTGTAGCTTGTCGTAGCTAGAAGTGGCGTAGCTAAAAGTTAGCCATGTAACTTTTTGCTTGTGTAGCTAACAATTTATATTTTTTGCTATGGATGAGATTAATATGTAATTAAAAACTTAAATGTTTTTGCCATAACAATAGTAAGCTTGTAACAAAAGCTTTGCCTTTATAGCCATGGAGAATAGTCTTGTATAGCTATGTTTCCATTTTAGCTACACAAATATAAATTTGTTACTAAAACTTGAAAAATTTTGCTACAAAAATAATATCCATAGCAAATATATTGACATTTTAGCTACGTAACCACTAAATTCATAACTAAATAAAAAGATTATTTGCTACGGACATATAGAAGTCATATCTATATATGAAAAGATATTGCTATGGATATAGTGTGTTAATAGCTAAATATTGAAATTACTTGTTATGAATACTTTTAATTTATAGCTAAATATTATTATTATTTGCAATAGAACAAATAATTTATATCAAGAATTTATAATTTATCGCTTCGTTTAAAATTTATTGTAACAAATATTACTATAATTAACAAATTTAATAATAATTACAAATTTATAGAAAATTTTTATATTAAATAGATAATATGACGTCATAAGAAAAATTCTGATATAAAAAATAAAACATAAATAAAGTCATTTTCAACCAAATAATTGTCTACTCATAAAATCCTTCATCATAGTAATTTAAAATGCTATCAACTAATTTTTTTTACAAAATATGAATGCTTCAATGTCATTACTACCAACACCAAAACTTCTCTTATTAACCTCAATGTAGTTCCCAACAACCAAAATGAGACCACCACCACTGCTGTTTCATTTGTATGTATAACAGTCACATCACCCTATTGCTTCTTTAACAATTTCTCTGTCTCATCATTTCTCAGGAACTAAACTTTCTTCCTCTTACCCCACTTGAGCACCCCTCTACTCTTAAGCTCATTCCAGCACCATCCTTTCTTGGAAGGTTCCAATAAGATGTTTTTAGGAATCTCAACAAGTGATGATGAGAGTCTACTATAAAGTAGTAGTTCATGACCGACTTCCTCAGGTTCCATGGCATGCTTTTTGTCCAGTGAAGGCATCTTCGCCTTGAGCTCTTTTTCAATCTTCTTGTTACTCAAGTGTGTGATTATGTATGCGCGGAGAGAGTAATAAGATAAATGTGCTTCGTATCAATACAAACTGGGATAATTATTAAGTACTTGTCTGTCCAAACCAAGCATTTTGCGACATCGTTTTAGTTTACCTACAAAACAATAATATTAATTAATAATTATTTAAAATAATAATAAAAATGAATATTCAATTTGACTGAGTGCAGAAAATAAAAGTGGATTGCAAATTACATAATAATTATGTTTAATGATACATCATCTAAGACTAACAAAAAGTCATACTTCTTGTGAACTTTCACAAGTTCAACCATTGGTGCAAAGTCTCCATCCATACACTATCAGGATTTTCAGTAGTAAAAACATTAAAAAATAAATAAATAACACAACATATCATGTCAAACTAAAAATAAGAGCACAAATAGGCAAACAACATATTCATGACATTAATTTTAAATGCCAAAAAAACTCAATGAGAACTAGAACATGACATAAATGCAATCAAGATAATTGCCTTAACGATGACATATATTCAATCCTCTGTAGGCATGGGAATCCTTATATTCCTTTGTCCAATCTTATCTTACCCTATGAACCATTGCTAAGGGGCTATTATTTTTTGTGCACAAGTAATAACAAACCTTTTGTAAATGGTTCAGATAACCATTTTGTTTGAATAAAAAAGCCAATCTTTTTTTTTTTTTTCAATTTTTGTCAAAAACAAATATCTAAATGTTGTATTTGTAGAAAAGTGCATTTGGCGTTCAAGATGCCCTTTTCTTTCGCTTTCTACCCCAAAACCCATCCCTAGCCTAATCCTTCTGCACTTTCCTCCTTTTCCAACTATAATCCTTATTTCCCAAAAGTTAAAAAGTTTCAAATTTCAGGCAAATTCATATCTATTTAGATTTTAAACAAAGACAAACACAATCTGAGTTTTCCTCATAACCTTATGACAGACACAAAATGCAAAGAAAAACATAGGAGGAAAATTAAAAAGAAAGCAGATAGCAATAGTGCATTAACACAATTGAAATATGTAAGGCATTTGCACATAGAGCCAACTACAAGTCCTCTTTCACCCACTCATGTCTTTGGTTAAACCTCTGAAAAGATTAACAATTTTCCCATAAAGCCTTATTACAACATGGAAAAGAAAAGAAAAGAAAAACAAAACAATAAATGAAGAGCAGTAATGCAAAGCTTGTAAAATCACATGAAGTGCTCACCCTCTAGCATCTATAATTTACTAAATGAAATGCACGTTTTAAGCATTGTAACTCATGAACCAAACAAGCAAAACTGTACAGAAGACATATCAAAATAGTGACCTGATCTTTTGTGGCCATTTTTGGTGGTTCTTTAAGCCGCACCAAACGGTACTTAAATAGCTATGTTTAATCATAGCATAAAGCATTCAGATCACAATGAGATAATTCTAAACAGAAAGTCATTGAGTTCACAAAGGAAGTGAAACACGACACATATTTAATCAATAAATAGTATCCAATCAAAGTTACAGTGCTACAAAAAATCAACCATTCTACACTATAAGCAATCCAAATTAAAGAAATTTACCAATTTAATTTTTCAGGTAGATGACTGAGATTGGAAAGAATGATTACACCTAACACCAGCATCACCAACGATTCTGATCGCCATACCCGCAGAGACACCAGCGAGGCCATAAGTGAGACCAGAAGAAAGATGGGCATAGCCATCAAAGAAGCAGTAAGATTTAGCCTCAGGGTTAATCCTAGTACTAATAATAATGACAATAATCAAACCGTAAATACCTAACACTCCACACTAGTTCTGGCCTCATCATCGCCACACCTACTCCACTTTTCGTTGTTTCATATGCAACTCCCATACATGCGATACACCCAATTAAAACCCCAGATGGAAAAGCCAAATCAATCACTAAAAAATTGGATTAATTTGATATGTGTTTGGTTCTTACAGGAGATGACGAGGGCAGTAGCAGTGCCGAGGAAGCCAAAGAAATGAGCAGTTTCGTCGCCACTGAATGTTGAAGACATGTTGATTTAATTTGATGATTGCAGAGAGATGGATCGGATCTGAGAATGTTGGTCTTCAGTCCCTCTACAGAGAATGTCTTCGAATTGAAGTCTTTTCAACCCTATTTTTTTTTCCTCAGTCGTCGTTGTACTTGTATACCATCGCAAATAAAGCCCTTTGTAAGATATTTTAAAAATTGATTTTAAAAATAAGAATGACAAATAAAGCCCTTTCTAAGATATCAAATTATAAAGTAATCTTATTCAAAAACTAAATTAAACAAATAAATTAAGTTAATCATTTTTTTTTTTACATTATAAAAATTGGATTGCACTATGGCAATCACTGTCGGAGCCAACAATGACTATCTGGCTCTGAGACTGACAAGCCACTACCGGATTTCGATTCGATGTTTGAGTGTAGGCAGAGGAAATATATTCGTCAGCCACCTGCGCTCAACCGCCACATCAACTTCTAGCAAAACCATTGGGCTTACATAGATCGACATATTCTAATCCTAGCAACACCAACTGTGTTGTTGGATGTGCCTTTCAGTGGTCATCGAAAGTTGGTCATCGGTGCCAATGGCAATTACCATTATGCAGACCAATTTTTTTAAGTTTTATTTCTATAAATTATTATATAAAAATATTTATCTATAAAATGAATTAAATAGATTTATTAAAATATTTATCTAAATACTATTTATAGTTATAAATGTATCTAAGAAAGAATATATACTTTTTGGTCATTATACATATAATGCTTATATAAAAATCTAATTTACCAAACACATATATGGTATATAGCTTTTGAAACTCATGACAATTTCAAAAATTAAATTTACCAAACACATTTCTGATTATTTTTAAAGTTTGGTATAAACTGGTTAAACTTATAGCTACAATAATCCGAAGCTAACCCTTAAAATGACATATTTTACTCATTAAAATATATGTATAATCATATAATATATTTTAGTATATATTTAATAAATATTACAAAATATACTACAATAATTTATCTTAATTAAAATTTATTAAATCAAATATTCAAAATACAAATCATAAGAAAATAGGCTGGCCGGCAACCAATTGTTAAAATTCGACAATAAATTGTTGAAATCAAGTAATCTTTGACAAGACACGTCGGCATCATAGCTAGTCCTCTAAGGATTGCCATGAGATAATCTGTCAGAATCTGGTGGTTTCACCGGATTCTAACAAGCCATTTGGCCACAAAAGGCAATCGAATGTTTTGTCGCCTTTTGTGGCCAAATAGCTTGTTATAATCCTTTTATAAATCAGATTATTTCATAATCATCTTTAAATTTGATCAGTTTTAAAAGTTGTTTACCAAATACTTTTATTGTTGCAGCTTAAAACTTAATTGATTATTTTTAAATTACAACAATCTCAAACGCACTCTTACTTTCTTTCAACTTAATTACAATTTTATCATTTTTAAAAATTACTAAATAGGATATAATTTGTAGCTAAATATTATAATTATTTGCAATGGAACAAATAATTTATATCAAGAATTTATAATTTATTGCTTCAATAAAATTAATTGTTACAAATATTGCCATAATTAACAAATTTAATAATAATTACAAATTTATAGCAATATTTTTATATTAAATAGATAATATGGCGTCATAAGAAAAATTCTGATATAAAAACTAAAATATTAATAAAGTCATTTTCAATCAAATAATTGTCTACTCATAAAATCCTTCATCCTAGTAATTTACAATGTTATCAACTAATTCTTTTACAAAATATGAATGCTTCAATGTCATTACTACCAGCCTCAATTTAAATAGGTATTAAATCAGTTGTCGATTTTCTAGTTGTTATTATTGCCATCTCCGGTCGCTAGCATTTGTGACTCCACCATTCTTAATCTCTTCTTCTTACTTTATTCTTTTACAATAGTCTTGTACCATTGTATGACAAATTTTATGAAAGTATTAAACCAAACACATAAACAATGAAAAAGTTTTTAAGAAGGTAATTTTGCATTATTTTATATGATTTAATTTGTATCATATCTCCTATAATTTTAATCGTATTTATATGATTTAATTTTTTTTTTCTTGTATTTTCTATATATAGTTAACAATAAACAAATGCTTGTTATTCTCAAATACTAATAGTATTATTAACACTATCATCATCATCATCTAAAACATACATACAAGTCCATATATAGAAATATGTAACATTACCAATTTTTATAATATCTCATATCTTATACCTAAAATCATCTATATTTCATAAAGTGTGAGTTTTAAATCATCATAGAAAAGAAAAAAACTTCAAAGATCCTTTAAAATAAAATTTTATTTTACAAAAGCCCACACTTTTAGCTTGTTGAAGAATTCATTTAAGTTAGCTATTGGTTGAAGGTTCCAATTTACTATGGACCTTAGCAGTGTGATTAACACTATGTTTGACTATAACCATTTAATTCATAAGTAATAAAAATATAATTACTCACAAGATAAATTAGAATATCTATAGTTGCATACTATAAGGATTGTAGCAAATTAATTTTCACATTCTTTATTTGCTACAAATTCAAATAATTTATAGCTAATACACAAATGCTAGCTATATCTTTAAACTAGTAGCTAATAATGATACTATAATATTGTTACTACCATGAAAATAAAATTTGTATAGCTAGATACCTTAATTAGGTACAAATTTCAATATTTTATAGCTAATGCACAAATAATAGCTATATAGTTAAACTCATAGTTAATAATGGTACTATATGCCATGTAAATAAAATGTTTATAGCTAAATACATTAATTAGCTACAATGTTTTACCATAGCTAATACATTGTAGCTAAATGATTAGTTATTGCCACGATTTTAATAAGTTAAAGCAAGAGCTGAATATTAGCTTCGAGGGAGAAAATCTTATCACTAAAATTATTTCAATTAGCTATAAATATTGACTTTTGTAGTTGTAAATATGTATTTGCTACAGTTTTCCTTTCTGTAGCTAATTTTCGTAGCTATATGTGTATGATGTTGTAGTGTATTTTTTGGCGACGTTGATCCGTCCCAATGTATACGATTTTGATTCTCTTTGTCGCAAATCCGAAATATTCTCCTTTTACTGAGAATTGTTGCAGTTGGAGTCATGGACTTGAACACTTCCCTGTAATTTTTCAGTTTGTGGAATTGATTGGTTAGTTTCACTAATTTCATTAGAGTTTTTACACCTCTACTGTCGTGCATAGTGATTAGAGCAACAGCGGTCTAATACATTGCTTGCTAGTTATTTTGTTTGCAAGATGTAATAAGTAGTTGTAATCCTCTAAATCTATCATGTTCCACGAAGAACAAATGTATTCCAAGTAGTAGTGAATCATGCTTATTTTCTATTTCTGCAAGGATCTTCAGAATTGAAAGCCTTGCCGTTGTTATTGCTGGTAGTTTGTGTCATTGTTTGAAGATGTTTCTTTTAAGTAAGACTTGCTTTACGTTTGTCTGTTGGTTTAGAGATTTGCACCTGTAAATTGTAAGGTAAATAATGGTTTTCAAACACAAGATCCACAATAATAAAAAATAAAAAAGTGTTTCCAAACACAAGATCCAAAACAACCAAAAAAAAAAAAAAAAGTGTAAATAATAGTTTCAAACAGTTGGTAAGCATAATATTGTTACCTGTATGATCAAGAAGTTAACAATAAAAAAGTGTGAAAAATGTGGTTCAGTTAAATATCGATTCTAACATGTATTCTGGTTTTTATATCTAGAAAGCTGTTAAGAACTAAAGACACAAGTGATTCGGCATAATCTATTTCAATTGTTGGGAGTCAACCTACGGTTTTCTGTATGACTAACAAAACAATGAAATCAACAGATTAACGAAACATGATGATATTAGTAAAACTTATGTTAACTATATTGCTTGAAGAGTGGTGTTGTTATTCTGAATTGCTTTTGCAATGATTCGTTGCACAATTTATGATGGTAATTGTAACATATTTGTGGGTTGCATTTTTGTTCTTTTGAAAGGAATCATGATGTTTTGGTGGCCTTTTTTTTTTTTGGTGTAAGTATATGGAAATTATTAAGTTGTTACGGTCTTAGTGGTTTATATAATTTTTTTTGTAGATATTGGATAGCAAACAGTTTTCTGTGTGTTTGGATTTGGTAGATATTATCGTGTTAATTATTAATGAGAGCGTTGTTATTTGAATCTCGTTTTTAGTATTTTTTGTAAATTAATTATGGTATTTCTATTTTTGTTGAACATTATTTATTTGATTTTGTTATATATATCAGATATCGTTGCTTCATTGTTTATTCTACCAAGAAAAATTGATTATTCTATTCAACAAATATAAACTTTTATTATTCTATTCAACGAATATAAACTTTTTTGTTCATAATCATTTAATGTTAAGTATTAATTTATCTTAAGTGTAAACAATTTGCATTCATCTATATCTCTACGTAGGTATATTAAGTATTTGATACATTCGATTCGTACGAATCTTTTTAAATTCATATAAATTAATGTATTGAATGATATTTTGTGCATTGTACATGGATTATGTGCATATCTTATGTAGGTGTTTGATGCTCTGAAAGTTCTATGAGATGATTGGGCAACTGGTCAAATGAAAGAGGGTGCCTCTGCTGTAAGAAGGTGGAAGGATCTGGACACTGACATATTGGTGAAAATCTTTCTGTGCTTTGATGTTTTCCAGTCGACTTCAGGGATTGATCATGTTTGTAATTCATGGTGTTCAGCTTGTTGTGATCCTCTGCTTTGGAAAACTCTTGATTTGTCAATGTTGAGATCAACTTTCATCAAAATCCCATTAGAGCCATATGTTTACGTGGATGAGTGTTCTGATAAGACATTGATTTGTTTATTGAAGATTTCGTTGAGTCTCAGCTGGGGACAGATAAGAACCTTGATTTTTCACTTCAATTTGTATGTAGGGGATGAACAATTTACTTATATTGCTAAAAGGTAATTTTTTTATGTTTCTATTTAAAACCTTGCTGAAAGGTAATTTTTTTTTTTATTCTTGCTATTTATTGACTGACTCTTTTTCATTGCCTTTGGTACCACTGATCATCATCTTTAATTTTCTTTTTGGTACAGTGAATTGAGAAGTAACCCACCATATATTGTTATCTGCAGGTGCCCCCAACTGAGGTGTCTCGTTATGCCAGCTTGGAATAGAATAAAGAAGGATGTAATTTGCAAGGCCATTCATACATGGAGATCTCTTATATCCCTGACAATGCCTAGTATAGTAAATCCGCCTTATCTTATAGAGGAAATAGCCCTAAATTGTAAGAACTTCAGTGAACTCAAGGTCATGGGTCCTTTTGACGTTCTCTTTGCTTTTACGATAGCCAAATTTCTTCCAAATTTGAAGATTTTGAGCTTGAGATGCTCAGTGATAGTTAAGGATGCCCTAATGCTTATGTTGGATGACCTAGCAAATCTGGAAGTCCTTAACATATCATATTGCCTTCTTATAGAAGGTCCACTGCTTCCTCCATTGATGACCAAAAAAATTATTAAAAAGCTAGATAAAATTATCTTGGAGAAGGCTGCTCAATTATGTGAGTTCTTAATATGTACTGAGCACTCATGCATCATGTGCCAGCGTACTCGAAGTGATGAAGGCTTTATGAGGTGGTACAAGTATGAGGAAGGCCTATGGAAAATGGATGAGGCGAGATCTCTTGCTCTTTGATTAGAACACTATAGAGACTATAATTTTAACATTTTGTTTTGCTTGTATGTAATATCTACATAATATGTTGTTGAATAAACATATATGTAATCGGTCTGTTGTGTTTTAGGTTGTCATCCTCCTAATGCTTTTGTTTTAGGTCGTCAATATTGTAATACTTACATGATGATCTTCTCCCATGGGAAAAGTGTTAGATGTCTGCATAATTGTGTACATATGGTAAAATTTCACTTTCTGTTGCTTCAAGTTGATCTTTTGTTGTCCATTAATGTTATTTGAAAATGAAGTGGTTTCAAAGTAATACGCAATTGAGTATTTTATATGTTTTCAATTCATGTTATTTATTTTGTAATTGTTAGTGTCAAATTCATTTCTATTGTCAGGTTTAGTATTTTATAGTGAGATTTCGAAGGAATCTTTGATTTTCCCTTCTTTTATACTTTGATGTTAAGTTATAGTGACATTGTTTGGCTGAAGTGGTAATATTAAAGTTTTACAGTGTGCTGTTGTTTTGGCTTTGTAAAATTTGTAAATGATGAAAAACATTGTCGTTTAAAATGCTGTTGATATTTAAAGAAAATATGCGGATTTAATATTCAATATTTTACTTGAAGTAAATTTGGGGATTTAGGGTTTTCTCTATCAGTTTCGGCTTTAAAGGCATTTGTCCCAATCCGTTTGTCACGTTTTCCATGTTCATCTTTTCTCGTTGATTGAAGTTGAGATAAGTAAAGTAATTTTTCTTTAGTTACAGTGACAATGTCGTTTTTTATTTTACATTGGTCTAATTAATTTGTCATCGATTTTAACTTTGATTAAAGTGCATTTTATTCTTACGGAGTTATGAGATTTGTTACTATTGTTATAAGAAGTTGTTGTTAGACGGTTGTGCTAATAATTTGTTATGCTCAGCTTGTTTATTGGTTTTTCTAGTAATCATGTTGCCGATTATTTTCTCGGTAAATTTACTATTGAAATTGGTGTCTTTCTTACTACGATTTTGTTTGTTCAGGTTAGGTTGTTTATTTGTTGTTCTGGTAGTTACGTTGCACACTATTTTCTTGGTAAATCTACTGTTGGAATTGGTGTTTTTCTCATTATAATTTTGTTTATTATCTTGTTGTATTTAGTGTATATTGTAATATTGTTGTTGTTTTATGAATTGATGTTATGAAATGCCAGCGGTTCAAATGCTTTAGAAGTTACCATCATTGTTATTGTGTAATTATCTATTTATTTTTCGAAACAGTTGCCAAGGTTTTGGTATTCTCTGTAGTACGTTTGAGATATTGTTGTTTTAATTTGTGTCTCTATCACGTATCATGAAGAATAAATGTCTCCCGAGTACTAACAAAGTCTTACAGTTTCTATTAAGTTGAATGATTGTCTATTTTCTCTATTTTTATTTATTTGACGATATTTTTTTTTTCATTGTAGTAATGGCTCCCAAAAACTTGATGAAATTTATTTGAAGACTTAATTCTGAAGTTTTGCATAAAGGAGGATCAAGCAGTGATTCCAAGTCAGAATTGTTAACGCCTTTACAGACTCTTGTTTTACCTACTTCAGCCTCCAATTTTGTGAAACCTGATTCTGGTTCCTGCCATATTAAATTGATTAAAGAAGAAGATAATCAGTCAGAAGAAATTCCATTACGTGAATTGGTGAAATGGCAGAAAACCTGTCAGCAAGAGGGTTCAAATACGAATTCTGAACGAAGATGGAAAAATCTTTTTAAAGAAAAGCTAGACAGCAAAACATTCGGACTAGGGAAAAAGGTAATGTTTTTTTACTTTATCATGTGAATATATACTTTATTTGGCACAACGATGTTAACTTGGTTTCATTGTTTTTGAAATAGGCTTATGAAGGTTTCTTAGAAAACAGAGAATGTTGGCTTGTTTCAGAAGATGTGATATCAGATTTGAATAAACAAAATGAAGATGTGATTTCCGAGGGTCGCAAATTGGAAGAATAGTTGAAAATATCAAAGAAGGCGTTTGAAAAGGTCAAAACCAAATTGAAACACTGTCAAGAATTTTTAGAAATGCTGAATAGTCTTTTGCAAATGAGCGGCAGCAAAAGGAAGTCTTTAAAAAGAAAAGTAATGAATTGTCTGAAGAAAATGATAACATCAAATCTTTAATCGCACAAGCTGAGAAAGATAAAGAAGAGGCTTATGATTCGATGTCAGAAATGTTTTTGGCCACCAGAAAAGCTTGAGTCAAAGAATTTAAGCACATATTCCCAAATGAAGATTCTAGTTTTTTAGAGACAATTGTGTTGAAAAATGAGAAGATGCAGCCTAATAGAGATTATATTGACTGCAATGTAACTTTCTCTGGTCCACTTAATGCTACTTCTGTAAATTTTTAAACCGTTTGTTAAATATTTTGACAGTATTTGCCAATATTTTGACAATATTTGCCACGCAAGTGTTTATAGTTGTGTTATTATTATGGACGTGGATGTATTTAGTTAATGCTAATTTTTGTGTATATGAAAAAAAGTCTCCAGCCCATGCAATGTTACTTGTGTAAATATTTTAAGTGTTTAATTGTACTATTGATGTTAAATATCTCGACAATGTCTATCGTGCAAGAGTTTGTGGTTGAGTTGCGTATGTAAAAAATATGCATTTATAATATGTAATACATATAATGTAGCATTCATTGTATCTGACAATAATAATATAAAACGTATAAATATCTTTGTATCAAGGAATTTATGTTTTTGTATATATTTAAACATTTGATGTGACCTTTTCATATTCATATAAATATCTTTAATTTTTCACATTAATTTCTCATAAACGATGTCTTATATTATATACAATGTATCGATCATTTCTGCTATAAACAAAGCTTTTTATTATATATAACATATCAATCCCTTCAGTTAAACACTTCTTTGAAAACAATATTTGTCAATGTTTCTGCTGGTTCATCTTGTTGCAAGGGTAGTAGAATCTTGATACCTTGTCTTGAGGTTACTCTTGATAGTGCGGCGTATAATTAACCATGTGTAAAGATCTGATGTTTCATATACAATCCTACTGTTTTGAGTGATTGACCCTGGCTTTTGTTTATTGTCATACATAAGCTAACTGTCACAGGTAACTGTCTTCTCTTCAACCCAAAAGGTCACTTCATATTTGCATTTGACATTATTATTCTGGGAATTGTAACAATATCCCTAATATTTGACCAGATAATTATCACCACTTTTATGGACCGCTTTCTTAAATGGGTTATAATCAGTCTGGTTCTATTGCAAAGACCATTAGATTGATTCAAATTACGTAGCAACAGAATTGGAATGCCAATCTTAAGATGCAATTCATGTTTGGGCATGTCAGAGCACATTAGAGAATTAAGAAATGCAGTCGGATAGAGAATGTCATCATCGTTTGAGATACCTGCTGCTTTGCAAGTGCTGTTTAAGCTGAAATATGTCTTTCCATCTGTTAGCAGACTTTGGGTGATATAGTCGTTCAATCTATGTACTGTCTCATTTTTGGGTATCAATATTGCGCTCTCTCTCTCATATAGTCAATATTATTTATTTGAGCAGATAAATCTGGAAAACAACATTCATAATTGTTTCTTCGTGACTGGTATGTTGATTGATTTTCAAGTCTTCAAGTATTTAGATGTAACTCTCATCTTCTGTAACATCCCTTCCTTCTCCAATATCAAGTAACCATTTGTCAAAAGTCTTCAAGTTATCTAATTCTGTTGGGTTTACCAAGTTTGTCTTCAATCTCATGTTCTCTGTAAGTCTCAACACTGTTACATGTTTTCAAAGGGTAGATGATGATAAACAGGCCTAGATTATGTCATGTTTTTTCCCTTTTGGTATAGCTGGTAGAATCTGTTTGAAACCACCACCCAAGGCAATAGTTAGGCCTCCAAATATTCTATCTGCATTTGATTGATCTTTTTCAGACAAAATATCTTTTAGAGTTCTGTTAAGAGCTTTAAAGCAATACCTATTTGCCATGGGTGCTTCATCCCAAATGATCAAAGCTGTTTGCTCGAGTAGTTTTGCCAATTGCGTCCCCTTTTCGATATCACATGTACTTTCCCCACTGATTTTTAAAAGGAATTCAAAAATGTGAATGTGCTGTTTTTCTACCGGATAACATCAATGCAACAATTCCTGATGTAGCTACAGACAGTACAATTTTACTCTCGGATCTTAATTTGGCCATAATTGTTGACCATAGGAAGATTTTGCCTGTTCCACCATGTCTATAAACAAAAAATGGTGTTCCACTTTGATTGTTGACAGAATCAAGGATTGAATCGTACATGTGTCTTTGGCCATTATTGAGACCCTTGCATAAATCACTGTGCAGTGTTTTCATGTTGTTGATATCATAATCTAATTCCTCGGCAATTAATCTATTATGTGAATTCTAAAAAATGCAGCAGTTTGGAATTGGCATTCCAGGGAAATCAACCAAGGATTTTCCTGCCTTTTTCATCAGCTCTTCAATCTCGAACAATGCATGATTCTGAATCTGTTCCTCAGTGCATCTCAATTCTATCATCCGCATTTTCTGTTTAAGAATGTAGGGAGTGTCTTCAGATAGGCGTTCTGCATTTGCTCTCCATATGTCTCTTAGATTCACGACTTCATTATATACAAGAATAGTTACAAAGAGTTGTCTTAATTGTTTTCCGATAGCCCATGTTGATGCTTCATCCAAGCAATCATTCCACTCTTTATCATCATTAGGATATATGAAGTAGGTGTTTTGGCTGACTAAAGTGGTTGACTTGTTGACCACAGCTTGATAGAACAAGTTGACTTGTTGACCACAACCCATTTTGTATAAAAAGAAAAGTGTAACACTCTTCTTAGTAATGAAAAATAAACACGTCTCTTAAAGAAATTTTCTCTCATATTTTTCTTTCACTTTCTCACGCTTTCTTACCGTTTCTTTCTACTTCTCATTTGGTATCAGAGCCATTGACAAATGTCAAATAATAGCCGATCAATGAGCAATGTCTTCTCCTTTCAACAAATCTGAAACAAATTTGAGCTCTAAACCCCCTTCTGACTCAATTTACCCAATCAATTTGTCTACAATTTCCTCATCTTCACTTCCCACAATTTCACCCAAGCTAACAAGAGACAATCACAGGTTCTGGAAATCTCAGATCCTTTTCGCAGTTGGCTCACACGACCTTAAGGACCACCTAATTGGCTTGAATCCTTGTCTAGCTTTGTTCGTCAAAGTTCAGCTAGACAGTTCCAGCTCAAAGATGGTCAAGAAACCTAATTCAGAATACGCGCTTTAGAAGAAAGCAGATAAGCTTTTAGTGAGTTGGTTATTGTCTTCAATTTCAGAATCCATGTTTCCTGTGATCTCAAAATGTCAATATTCTACAGAAATTTGGACTACGTTAGAAAAAAAAAATTCCTTATTGAATCCAGAGCTAAAACATTGCATGTTAAGAGCTTATTACAGAACACTAAGAAGGATAATCTTAGTATGCACGATCATTTCATTAAGATGAAAGGGTTTGCAGAGAGTCTGACAGCTAGTGGAGTTACTATTACCGATGAGGAACTCTTGAATTACATTTTAGATGGACTCGATTCTGACTACGTTGCAGCTGTAGTCAACATAACTTCTTGATTAGAATCTAGAATTGAGCCTATTTCTATTCAAGATGCTCAGATTATTCTATAGAAATTAGAATTAAGACTGGAAAGGCAAATTCTATTCTGAATTCAGTGGTGCAGAATGAGTTTCATGGAGGAACTACAAATCTGGCCAATCTTACAATTGATGCTGGTAGTAAGAAATCTCAACATGCCTAGATTTCTCAACCTTTAGTCATGAATTCACACTATAATACAATACCTCACTCTAACTAGCAACAACATAACCTCACTGCACCATACTTTTAGCCCAACCAACATCAGTTCATGTTTACATCTCCTCATAACTTATTTTATAATCATCACCCCTTTGGTGGATTCTCTGGTGGTAGAGGTAGAGGCCGAATTAGAGGAAGAAATAAGTCTGTTTACCAAGTTTGTGGAAAAACAGGGCATCTCGCATTGAACTGTTACCATGGGTTCGATGTGCACTTTGCTGGACAACAAAATTCAACTCCTGGTTTCACTAATGTGTCTGGTTTCTCTAGGTCACCAGAATTTAATCACAGACAATACTCACATGTGAACACTCATTACCATCACCAAAGTCCTAACTTTAGATCTCTTGGTCTAAGTTCTAGTTCCAATCTTGGCTCTCCAACACAACCTACTAGAGATTTTACCTTTCAACACATTACATCACTCACCTTCTCTTCTGCCACTGGTTCTCAGTCATCTTTATCAACTGCTACTATGCACAACAGTCAAGCTTTTATAGCTCAACCACAGACTCATCATTCCTCTCCTACAACCATCAATTACATTGCAACACCATCCACTGTTTAGGATGCAAGATGGTATATGGACTCTAGGGACACAGACCATCCGACCTCAAACTTTTCTTAGTCGACAACAAGCTCAAGTTACATAGGTGGTGAGAAACTCTAGGTTGGCAATGGTGAGTTATTGACTATTTCTTACACTGGTTCTACTATCTTACACTGTCCAATTAGGTCTTTATATATTAGGAATGTTTTATATGTACCTAGCATTACCAAAAACTTACTAAGTGTGTCTAAGTTGACTAGAGATAATCATGTTTTTGTTGAGTTCTACACTGATTATTGTGTGGTTAAGGATAAATTTTCCAAAGCAACTCTACTCCAAGGAGTCCTTAAATCTGGTCTGTATCAAATTCAGACTCCAACTTCTTCATCACCTCACTTTACTTCCAACAAATCTGGTGCTTGTTTCCCTTGTTTTCCTAATCTGCATACTAGTAGTATTTCCAATACATATAACTCTGATTGTAATGCTGTTGCTAGTCACTCTAATGATGATTATTCTACACCTTTAATGTCTAGTAGTGTATCCTCGCTTGACGATGTAAATGTGATCAATAAAATGCATAATTTTTAGTCATTTCCTGCTCAAAAGACAGACATCATGTTATGGCATAATAGATTAAGACATCCCAATATTTCAGTCCTCACTAAAGTCCTTAAAGAGTTGAATCTTCCTCACTCCACAAGTTCTATAACCTTCTGCTCAGCTTGTCAATTTGGCAAGCTGCATCAGTTAGTATACCCTAGATCTAGCTTTCAAGCCCTCAAACCTCTTGATATGATTTATTCTGACCTTTGGGGGCCCTCTCCTGTCACCTCCCCTAAAGGATTCAAATATTATATACAATTCTTAGATGATCATAGTCGTTTTACATGGATTTTTCCTTTGAAAACAAAATTTGAAACCTACATTGTGTCTACTCAGTTTCATAAATTAGTTGAAAGACAATTTGAAACTACTCTCAAATGTGTACAAACTGATTGGGGAGGGGAATATGGAAGCTTAATACCCTACTTTAAACATCATGGTATTAATTTTAGACATCCTTGCCTTCATACTCATCAACAAAATGGGAGGGTTGATAGAAAACATAGGCAAATTGTAGAACAAGGTTTAACACTTCTTGCTCAAGCTAGTATACCTCTTAAATACTGGTGGCATGCTTTTCAAACTGCGACTTACTTAACCAATAGGCTGCCTTCACCTATTCTATCTAATCTATCCCCTTTTCAGAAGTTGTTCATTGTTATTCCTAACTATTCTGCTATTAAAGTATTTGGTTGTGCTATGTATCCATTCCTTCGACCTTATAGTTCTCACAAGTTCAATTTTCATACATCAAAATGCACTTTCATTGGTTACAACTTACATCATAAGGGATACAAATGCTTAGATGTTAATGGAAGAGTTTATATATGTCAAAGTGTCACTTTTGATGAGTCAGACTTTCCTTTCAAAAATTCCAGCATTAATAATACTTCTCAGCCACCTATTCTATCTAATCTATCCCCTTTTCAGAAGTTGTTCCATGTTATTCCTAACTATTCTGCTATTAAAGTATTTGGTTGTGCTGTGTATCCATTCCTTCGACCTTATAGTTCTCACAAGTTCAATTTTCATACATCAAAATGCATTTTCATTGGTTACAGCTTACATCATAAGAGATGCAAATGCTTAGATGTTAATGGAAGAGTTTATATATGTCAAAGTGTCACTTTTGATGAGTCAGACTTTCCTTTCAAAAATTCTAGCATTAATAATACTTCTCAGTCACGTGACATATCTTCCACACACACTACTCCTCATTCTTGGCATATTCCACTCTTTCTACATCTCAGGGCACCGTTTCTGCTCCATCTACTACTCCTACCACAGGTAATCAATTAGGCTCACAAAACAGGTCCTCATTCTTCCAGAATAACACTACATCGTTAGCCTTAACCACTCCAACTGAAACCTCTAGCTCGAGTCACTCACCATCCCCCAATAAATTATCACCTTCACCACATACACATGATGTCTTTGCAGTGCCTTCTTCACGTATAACATCACAGTCTAGTCCTATCCTTTCACCTATGTCTCCTCCCTCAGATGTCTCATTTCCAAGCATTCCATTGGTTGTACAATTAACTTGTGTCACAGCTCCACCTCCACCATTAAACACTCAACTTATGATCACAAGATCTAAAACAAAAGCACATAATACTGTTTTAGTGTCTTACTTTTCCCTTGACACCAAAGAACCAGCCACAGTAACAGAGGCTCTTTCTCATCCATCCTGGAATGCAGCCATGCAGGCTAAATTTAATGCATTATTGGCCAACCACAAATGGGAATTGGTTCCAGCCACCTCTGATGTCCATGCAGTGGGGTGTAAATGGGTGCTTAAGGTTAAACATAACCCTGATGGGTCCATACAAAGATTCAAAGCTAGGTTGGTTGCTAAGGGGTTCTAGTAGATCCCTAGTATAGATTATCTGGAAACTTTTAGTCCAGTGGTGAAGTCACCAATAATTCGAGTGATAATGAGCCTTGCTGTGTGTTATGGTTGGGATATTCAACAAGTTGATATTAATAATGCATACTTGAATGGAGATTTAACTGAAAAAGTTTACATGGTTCAGCCTGAAGGGTTTGTTAGTACTCAGTATCCTCATCATGTGTATTGACTGATTAAGGCTCTCTATGGCCTCAAATAGGTTCCAAGGGCCTGGTTTGGGAAGTTGAAAAAAGCCTTTATTATGTGGGGTTTTGTGCATTTAGTGGTAGATCCTAGCTTATTCATTTACAGAAGTCAAGAGAAAATCATGTATGTCTTGGTATATGTAGATGACATACTCCTTATAGGCAATGATTCTGAGTTAGTTCAGGAGATTGTCAAGCAACTTAATACTCAGTTTGCCCTGAAAACATTAGGCTCTTTGAAATATTTCCTTGGTTTTGAGGTCACCCGAGATGAATCAAGTCTTCATATGAGTCAAGCCAAGTATGCTAAGGATCTCTTAGAGAAAACTAGCATGCAGGATTGCAAACCCTACCCTACACCTATGTGTGTTGGTACCAAGTTGTCCTTAGAAGATAGTGCAGCCTATGACAATCCAGTGCTTTATAGTAGCACAATTAGGCCTGATATTTCATATTCGTTAAACAAATTAAGTTAGTTTTTGAAAGCCCCTACTTAACTTCATTGGCAAGCCTACAAAAGGTTACTTAGATACATCAAAGGGACATCCAATTTTGGTTTATTTTTCAGCAAAAGCCAAAGTTTAATCTGGATTGTTTTACTAATGCTGATTGGGCTAGTAGCTTACATGACAAGAGATCAACCAATGGGTGTTTTGTTTTTCTTGGTTCTAATTTACTTCAATGGACATCTAGAAAACAAAAAGTTGTTGCATTATCCTCCACCAAAGCTAAATACAAGGCCCTAGCACAAAGGGCAACTGAGTTGACTTGGTTATGCAATTTGTTCGTAGAAATTGGGCCGACACTTAGTGAAATTCCTGTTATTTGGTGTGGCAACCAAAGTGCAGGATCACTTGCTTCAAATCCTGTCTTTCATGGCAGGACTAAGCACATTGAATTGGATGCTCACTATGTGAGGAAGCAGGTCACAGATCACAAACTTAAGGTTTTGTATGTCTCTACCGAGTTTTAGAAAGCTGATATATTCACTAAGGCTCTCTCAGTCTCCAGGTTTGAGACTCTAAGAGAAAAATTGACAGAAAGAGATTCTCCTCAAGGACAGTCTAATCTGCATACAGATTCTGCAAGAAAATAGTTTTTTTTTTGTCTACTACTGTTTTCAAATGTATGTTGCAGTCTGCTTTTTCATGTGTATTCAAGTGTATGTTAGGGTGTCTCATAGAAAGAAGTGTGTTTTGTTGAGAAGGAAGTGTGTTTTGTTGGGATGTATTCAGGTGTATACTATTTTTAGCAAGAATATTGGGTTAGATGCATATTGAGTTCTACTGCTTTTAGGTGTATGTTGGGGTGTCTCATCAAAAGAAGTTTACATTTTGGGAAGTTTGCATTTTGGAGCATTTTTCAGACTACATTCTTCTGATCTCTCCCTTTGACTGCAGCTATGTTTTTAGACTTATTCAACAGATTTAGAGTATTTCTTGGTCTTATACTATCTGATGTCAAACTTTTAGGTGTACAACAATACAGTTGAGCACTCAAAGTATGAGCAGGAGTGGTGCCACTTACAAAACAAGCTTTTACACTTTCAGAATAGCATTTTACAGTTTCCAATAAGTGCTCCCTAATATAGTACAATAGATCAGAGGAAGCATTAGTCAAAATTATGTTTTTTTTTTTTTTTTTTTTTGTTCCTATAAGAAGTCTATTTTACAGGGGAATGTTGCTAAGAAGGTTTAGTTTACAGAGGAATGTAAGTGAATAACTTGTTGGCTAAATGCTAAGAAGGTTTAGTTTACGAAAAGATGTTAGGATATATGAAGTAGGTGCTTTGGCTAACTGAATTGGTTGACTTGTTGACCACAACCTGACTGAATTGGTTGACTTGTTGAACACATCCCATTTTGTATAAAAAGAAAAGTGTAACACTCTTCTTAGTAATGAAAAATAAACACGTATCTTAAAGAAATTTTCTCTCAGATTTTCTTTCACTTTCTCACACTTTCTTACTGTTTCTTTCTACTTTCTACTTCTCATTATCATCATCCAACAATCCTAATGCATAACATGCATTGAATGTACTGAATATTTCTTCGTTGATAGTTAGAATATCTTCAAATGATGTTGCTCCTCTTATTAAGTTCAGAAGCATTCGCAAATAATATTTCTCACCTCTACCTGGAAATGCAAAATACACCCTACCAATACACCTTGATTTTTTTCATGGGGACCATTTTCTTTCTGTATCCTTCCAAACCCATTTGCTTGGAAAATCAGGATAAGTCAATGATCTTGCGGATTGGTATCGTTGATTACACTTCATCCATTCAGTCAATTTCGTTTGCTTAACAACCTTAGTTTCCAAAAGTTTAACCAAACACTTATTTGGATTGAAAATAACTGTTTGTTCGTTCTCTAAGTGGAATGGCAATCTTTTGACAGCCGGTTCTCTGTAATACATGTCAAATTGAAATATGCTCTAGCAAGCTTCCATAGAAGAGATATATCTGTAATGTTTTCGATTGAATCAATTAATATTATATTTATAACAAACATGAACAAACAATAGAAAAACATTATATTTGATGTATTTTATACATACCTGCAGTCTAGATATGCCTTTGTTTCATCTTTGTTCTGTAAAATCTTGCATTGATTGTTCTGTTGACCATTGTTTTCAATTTCCATAGAAACTCTCGTTTTATCCAGCCCTTTGTTGACATACTTGAATAGATATTTGATTGATCTATGTTGATTAATAATTTCAATATTTATGTGAGCATCAAACTTAACCAAAAGATTCCTATTATAAGAAACAACAAAATAGTTACCCAGTTTGATTCCCTTTTTCTCAACAAATGCTCCATTATTCTGTCTTCTGTACATTGGGTATCCATTGTCATCCATAAATGTTTGATCGAAAAATTTCTTTGGAAAACGTTTTTTACATTTTCCTCTCTCCATACATGGTGAATTCTTGTTAACATCACCGCACGGACCGTGGATCATGTGATTCTCGACAGCTACAAAGGCAACATGATCAGTTTCCTTATTTGATATTTCAGCAGAAACTATTTCATCTATTTTGGATGCCGAAGGATTCTTATATTCGAAATGTAGAAAATCCAATATATGAGCATGTGGGAGGCCTCTCTTTTGGAACTTGATAGTGTAGATAACTGACAAAAACAATTATAACATGTTCAACAATAGTTGGTATAATATAACTTCATATAATAAATTATCAATGAACCAGATTTTTTACAGAAGGTAGAAATATTATTCATTGGATTACTTACTTGCCACTGTTTCACCAAAATATTCACCTTTTTTAATCTCTCGCATTAGCTCAAGCAATTTGATCTCAAAAATTCTGCAAACTGCAATTACTCTACTTTTTTGATCACATTCTCCAATACAATTATGTAGATATTGTATCTTTGGCCATTTGGGATTACAGGTGTAAGTCAGAAAAATATCTGGATATCCAAAACATCTGTAAATCGCCATTGCATCTTGATAATTCTGAACACGATATCGGGGACTACCAGTGTGAGACAAAGGGATCAACGTAGATTTGCCTAGATGTTGTGCATTAACATCATCTTTTGAAATGGCATCCATCAACCAGCTATACAAATCACTCCTCAATTTTTTCTGATTGTTTCTAATCCAACAAAATCTTTCCTTTTCAACAGCCATATATGCATCGACAATATATTGCTGCAATAATCTACCTGATCTCGTCAGAGTATACCCTTCATTTAATCTATACTGTTATCGAAATGCATAATATTCTCTCATGCTCAACCTGTTTCTCTTTGAAGACTTTTTGTTAGAAGACTCTTTATGGTTAATGTCAATTTTGTATCCATCTTTTGCATATGGGAATAATATTGGATAACTTAATGCCATAAAGCTTGGATATGAGTCAAAAATTCTTTGAAAACCCTTTTTTGAATGATGAACAATGATATCTTTTCTGGTTTTTGAAATTCCAATACCACCAACAATTAAACCCACAATTTTAGATGCAGTTGGAAAATTGTATTGTCTTCCATCTTTTTCCATTTTCATTTTTGACCATAAATGATATTTCTAATATCATTCCAATGCATATGGTCCCTGACAGAACAAAAACTTTTAACCAATTCATTGTTCTCATCAAACATTAATTGCAATTCCTGCAGTAATTCCCTGTCAACAGTACCATCGACTGTATTATCTCGTATAGAATTTAATCTATGAAAAGTTTCATACTCTGTGTCATAAATATAAAGCTATGCAAACTGAGGTTTCCTTCCTTCAGGTGGAAGTAATGATCCTATTCAGTGGTAATTCTGTCCACAAAGTTTAAACATATGGACCACCCCCTTGGTTAATCTCATGGTCAACATGCCCTCCCATCGATGTAAATGAGAACAATAAATTACATATCCTTATTTTGCTTTTGAAACTAATCCCTTGTTACCACTGCCCACATCCAATAAACCTTTTAATGGTTCTGGCGATTCTTTTAATAATGGTAACTGAACTTTGCCATCCATACAACATATTGAAAACAAAGGGATGGCTGGCTCTTGGTTCTTAACAGTTCGCTCTTTGTACCACATGACTGATCCACAATGAATGCACTTGTAGGATGGTTCACCAAAGTTCCAGGACTCTTTTTCCACTATGCAAAGAAATAACGTGATATTTTTAGAAAGTAATAAAGTTAATACTTATATGTGTTTTGTTATTTCGGGAACTCACAATGATATTTTTTTTTAAATGTAACTTTAATATTTGAGTCAACATTTAAATATGTCTAACTAACAATATGATATCTGTTACCTCTTTCTGTTGAGCGAGATTTTGAACCTCTATTTGTCTCTGATAAAGATTTCTTTTTTTTTTTTCAATGTTTGACCTGGAAATGAAAATAATAAAAAAAGATCATCACAATATTCAACAACACTTGCAATGTCAAAAATGGTTTGGCAAAGTTCCACACCTTTGTTTTTACAATGTAATGAAATAACATTATGTTTTTAAATTATAACAAACTGAATGTTTGAATGTATGTTGTCAGATTCAAAACTCACGATTGTGTTGTTTTGCATTAGTAATTGGAATATTAGAATCGGGATCTGCATATGGAGAAGCACCTGAAAAACATAGATTTAGTCAGCCAATTTAACTTATCATAATCTAAAAAACATAGGTAACCACTAATATGATATTTTTTACCTCTCTTCCTTTTTAATTTAGACATCCTCTCTGTTCTACTTTCCTCGCGTATCTCATTTCCATATACAGAAGCATTTGAAGAACTTGTTGAACCCTTCTTTATGTTTGATATATATTGTTTCTGGTTTTTAGATCTCTTATCTAGATTTCAAAATAATAATAGAATTAGTACTATACCATGCAACAAATTATATAATAGAAAAGCTTACCTAAAAGGCAAAAGCAGTAATTAAATATCTCATTTATATTTGTAGAAGTACTTAAAGAAATTATTGGATCTTTCTTTGTCTTCGATACACATTGTTTTTGCTTCTCAGATGTGTCACCTAGAATTCAAAATAATAATAATATGATCAAGAATATATTACACAACAAGTTATCTCATTAAAGAAAACAAAAATTAATTCGCCTAACAATTATTTCATATCTATCAAAAAAGTATTGACAACCATGTAATATACAAAATAATTGTATAACTATACCAAAATAAATAAGCTAGTTATTTTTGTTCAGAAGTTTATTATGGATTATTTTGATGTGAAATTCATACATCAAAACAACAATTTATAGTTCATAAATAACTAAAACAACAAAGATATAGACTGAACTTGTTTCCTCTCTAGATAATAATTATATGAAGTTCTAATATTAAATACCTTTTTTCTTTTTGGAGATTGACTTTCTGATTGGCTTTGGAAATTTAGGCCTTTTTTTGTTCCATATAAACATTCTCAATTTTCTATTCTCCTTGCATACTTTTGTTCTCAAATCAATGATATTTATTTTTCCAGAATCATATTCCAATCTATAGTTTTCAATCGCTTGCAAATATAATTCCTGAATATATGACTATATAGCTGTTGCATCTTGATCCGTAAGAACCATCTTACAATCTTGTACCTGACCAAAACAAAAAATATACGCTGTTAATTGCATTCTTTTTTTCAGCTTTGTTGAGTCCAATTTATTATAATTATATGCAAAAATTGATAACGAATGATTTACTACAGTTTTTTACGTAAATTTATGGATCGACAAATTTTTTATTAAAATTTTATAGCATAGAATATTATAGTTTTGCAGCAAGATTTGAACTGAAACAGAGCTTCATTTGTTACAGCCACACATTAAAATGGTTCGGCAACAAAGAGATTTTCAAATAAAGGAGAAATTTATTATTATAACTATGAATAAATTGTTGGTTCGGCAATGGTCTACCAAAAGTATATCATGCATTTGTTGATTTGACAACTGAGAATAACTTTGACTTTGACATTATAACCAAAAAGATACTTGCATCTATTACAGTTACACTTATATTATGATATTCTAATTAACTTGTCACAATTCTATAGGTCCATTATATATAAATAAATGGTTTATCAATTAAATTTTGATCTCAAGGAAATCTTAATCGATTACAATTCTAATGAAAATTATGATGAACAACGAAGTTTTCAATTTGTACTTTATTGCTTTTCCAAGAATTTATATAAATATTTTCAAAAATTAAAATCGTCAAATTCACCTGTATTAAAAAACTTGAGTAATTTGAATTTGATATCACAATCAATATTCAATTTAACAATTGTATAGAAATAATTCACAGAAAGAATATATTCATCACCTTTAATAGGAACTACACTGTAACTATAAGGAGCAATCGTTTCATCAAAACTGTAATATCTACATTGACGAACAATAAAATAAAGATGTAAGAATACATCAGTAAGAAGCATATAAATATTATCATGCATAATTATTTAAGAAATGAAAGCAGTATGATATAAAAAAAAAAAATCTAAACCTTAAGTAGAATCAAACACAATATTCTATAACATATACAATGTATGAGTCCATTGAAATTCACATAACTATAACTGTAACTATAACTATAACTATAACTATAACTATATATATATATATGCCATGCATTAGAACTCACCATTTATTTATAGGATCAAATTCATCTCACTTGCAATTTATTAAGAGCAATACATTAATGAGCAAATTAAATTTTACAAAATAAATCATTAGCAAATTAATAGTTCGATATATTTTTATATCGTGAGATCTTTATATATATTTTTAAACAGTAATGAAACCATGAAGTTCATAATTAATTATAGTTGTTAAATTATTAAATATTTTGTCTCTGTTTTAAATGACTACAATAAGTTTTTTATCAGGTGTAATTATATTCGGAGTTGGATATCTTCCGCTTGATTAAAACGTTGATGTTTAACATGTTCATCGTCCTGAAAGCAAATTAGGGATTAAGGGCATTTTCTCCATTGATTCTATAATCAGAGTTGCACTTCAAAAGCTTTCGTATGTATCAGCAAACTAAATTACATTACTTTACTGATTGAATTTATTGTTTTTATCGACTCACATCACTTTCAACTTTGTTTTTACTTGCATTAACCAACAATTTGTGTGTAATTTCAGTTTTTCTTACTAGGTTTTATTTGCATCTCATTTTTCTATCTGACAATGTCGCTTAAAGAAATTCCTAACACAATTACTTGTGCTGATCTTTTGCAATTCCGAAAACATTACAATATCGGTGACAATTTCGATTTATTACCATGTGATGGTTTTAAATTTTTTGTAGATTCGCAACCCCTGCCTAGGTTTTTCACATTTTTTGAAAATTTTCTCCAGTGTGGTCTTGTTCCTCCTTTCTCTTCGTTTGTTGAAGAAGTCATGATTTCTTATAACGTTACACCCAGTCAACTCCATCCTAATGCTTGGAAAATAGTTTTGGGTTTTGAAGCTCTGTGTTTGATGCATGATATTCTACCCATGTTTTATATTTTTAACTACTTCTACGCTTTGAAAAAGAGGCTGAATAGTCCGTTCTATTTTATCAAGGGTAGAAAAGGTCGAGGATTGTTAACTGGATTATCAAATAAAGTGCATGGATGGAATGATATATATTTTCTGTGGGGTTGCAAAAAAGGTTGGGGTGGATTACCCACAGAATGGATAAAAGCTAAAATACCCCACCACAATCTCGGTAAAATACATGTGAACAAATCTGGCATCCAGACATTGGAGAATTTTATTCACAATCAACAAACATTTGATGTTTTCGATATGTTGGAGAAACACTCGATTCTTTAATTCAAAAAAGGTATTGCACTTTTTTATATGATCAGTTTACATTTATTTATTAACTGTTTCTCATGCAGAATTTCCCCCCTGGTTATAGTGGATATTGAAAAAGCTTCCCCAAATTCAACAACTTCAATATCAACTTCTACGCCCAAATTTATGGGCGCTATTTCTACAACACCATCCACATTTGAAATTGAACATAAAGATAAAGATATAGAAGAGCTGCCACTGATCAGGCGAAGCAAGCGTAAAAAGGGGTGTGATGAAGAAGCTCAAGTTTCAATTCCTCCCAACAGTTTAAAGACAATGTCTGAAAAAGATCTTCAAGAACTTACATCAAAAGAGGTGAATTATTTGATTTAAAATTGATGAATTTTGTTTACTTTTAGTTTATTAATTTTTTTTATATTATTGTTGTTGTTGTTGACATGTTTGTGGAACAGCAAATTATGGCTTATTTGGAAATCAGGAGCCGATGGCTAGCCTTTGATAAAGTCATTGCAAATTTGAAAAAAAAAAAAAAAAAATTATTGTTCTCAGGGCCAAAATCACAAAGGAAATAATGGATTTAGAGAAACATATGGTAGAAGCTATGAATGAATCGGGGTTTCATAAGAAGAAATTATCAATTATTGAATAATCATGTTCAAATGCAAAGTTAGAAAATGATGTTCTTGAAACAAAGGAGAAAGAATTGTTGGATTGCAACAGCAAACTGAAATCTACCCTTGTTGTAGTTGAAAAGGAAAGAGATAGAGCTTTTGATGTTGTCTCATGCATGTTCTTGAACACTCGAGAAGTCTGTTGTGATGCATTTAAGTCCAAATTTCCTGATGAAGATTTCAATTTCTTAGAGAGTTTGATTTTGCAAGACGAAGAGAGAGATCTGGTAAAAGAGGATTGAAACGCCGACGTTTGTGGTAACAACGGTAACTCAGTTCAGACTTTGAGGTTTCCTGTTACTTATGCTGTGTTTTGAGAGATGTGGAATTATGTATAATTACGTAGCCATGGATACTGAGTTTCCTAGCGTTGTTTTGTACTTGGTTGGGACTTTCAAGAATATAAACAATTATAACTACTAGACTTTGAAAGATAACGCCGATATGTTGAAATTGATTCAATTGGGGCTAACGTTTTTAGACGAGAATGGAAATTTATCTAGTTGTGTTTTGCAAGTGATTCGGTGGAGTTGTTACGCCAATGTGGGATTGACTTTAAGAAGAATAATGAGAAGGGTATTGATGTGAATGGAATTAGTGAGCTTTTGACGTCAATAGGGATTGTGTTGAATGATGGTGATGGTGTTCACCGGGTTATGTTTCATCGTGGTTTATGTTTGTATTTGTAAAAATATTCAGGTTTATGTTTGTATTTGTAAAAATATTCCCTGATATATTATGAATGAATTGTGTGTGGAGCTATTGCAACTGCTATACTTGGTTAATGACTAGTACAGTCTTAAGAACATTAATTTGGATTGTATCAACAAATATTGAAATACTGGTATTACAATATTGCGAATATATTGTTTAGCCAATACTAAATAATTTCAAGCGGTAAAAAAAAAAAAAAAAATTATATGAGAACAGAGATCTGTTTAATATATTTTAATATCAAAATACATGCATGCATTGCTTTATATATTTATCAAGGTTCAGCAAACGGTGTAGGTCCAGGTTTCGTAGTCATCTGATAAGAACATTTCGATTTGAGATTAATCGAATACTCCCGTGTCTTAACATCAACAACAATAAGCTTAACATCATCCACGATTTCAAATAAAGCATCAATCATATCGTTGCATTTTTCTCTTGCACCATTTAGATTTTCTATGTTGCTGCGAACATTGGGTAGTATCTGTTTGAACTCCTTTTATCTGACATTTTTTGCCGCACCAACAGGTTTAAAAAAAGAAAGAATTTCCATAAATATTTAAACATGCTAGGAATACAAATTGCATTATAACTGTATATATATAATAATAATAATAATAATAATAATAATAATAGGATAATATAAAGTTGAATTCCAAAAAAATAAGTCAACTAATAACACAAAATTTATAATATTTTTGATTTGGTTTTATATTACACAAAATTTGTATTACCTTCTCTCTTGACGCCTTCCCATTCCAAGTTACTCCTCATTTGTAGAAAGCAAAGTATCATTTTCTTTCAAATCCAAAACAACAGTGACTATAGAATTCATGACCTCGACCAGCAAATGCATGCCTTCTTTGATTTTTGTTTTCGCAGTAATTATATCGGTAACATTGTGGTCGATGTCGCTCAAAATCCGTTTCAGGTCTCCTCTTTCTCTAGCCATTATTGAACCAATTAAAGGTAAAATAGATAAAGAGAGTCCACAAACGTATAAAAGTTATAGGAAAAAAAGTTGAGATTGATAGTTATATATACATACAGTTTCAAGAAGAGCTTAAATAAGAAGAGGAAACGAACATATGGAAAACAAACATACATGCTCTATTAAATGAATGCAACGATTGAAGAATCCAAAAATACCAAAAACCCAACCGAGGTGATATGCACTGACTTGAAACGTTTCATTGATTTAATAAATAATTACATCTGGAAAACCAACAAAGAAATAGTAATAAATAAGTATAATGATAAAAAAAAAAAAAAATTGTTCGGATAGTTTCAAAAGAAACAATAATAGTTAAAGTCCATTGTTTCATACAGCAGTTATAGCTTGATATTAGCATAACAATTTGTTCAGTAGACCAATGGTAAGAATGTTATAGTTTAATGAATGATATAATGTTTATAAACATGACCAAACTTAATTAATATGAAATTGTCTATCAAATTAATTTTTCATTTTAATCTGGTTGATGGTTTTATATTAATTAGGTTATAAATAGTTTATTAAATTACTAATGACATTTTAGTTTTGCATTCCATTTATGATTCGCTGGTTGGCTTATTTGAATTAAATATATTTCACCTAATTTTTGCAATATTTAACAATAATGTTGTTCGGGGTATTCTTAAAAAATTAAATGAATATATTAAAAAGTACACCTGCTATTTCAAAAACATTGGTCCAACTGGTTTTCTACAGTCGGCGAATTAACAATCATTTATGTTTTATTAATATATTCATTTATCTAGTGTTTCTTTATTTAACACATTTTCTATTTCTTTAAGTTGTGTTCACACCCATTGTCTATCCAACATGCTGTCAATGTAATCGTTTCGGCTTTCTCTCGTGTCGGTGCCGATCTTCTTCCAAAGGGTTTGAAGCTTTCGTGTCGACATCTTCTACATTGCCTATTCAGTTATTGTATATCTCATCCCTTTTTTCAATACTGTTCTTTGTTTTTGGTAGTAGTTTCATCTGTTTGTTTGTGTAATCTATCATTAAAATTTGTTTAATGTTATGGTATACAATTGTATTTGATGGGCATTCCTACGAATTGAAGTTATTTCTAAGCAATTATAACACCTATAAAAAAAATTGGATCAAGTGTTATTAAAAGTGAAAACCTAGGTTTACTGTTCATAAGAAATTAATACTTGAAGGGTCACAAAAAGGAAAGAAACAAAAAAAAAAAAAAAAAAATTGTTACAACTACTTTTACAGATAAATTTCTTGTTTTAGAATTTACATGTTTGAGATAATGAATTTTTTTTTTTTTTTTTTTTACCGTTTGTTTTTCTTGTTAATATATTTTAGTTTCATATTTGATCTGCTTTGTTATGTAATCTTGGTAGAATGGAAAAGAAGAATCAATCATCAAAGATGGTAGAATCACAAACTTAGAGGAAAGAAAATGCAGAGAATTTATCTTCAAAAACTAAACAAAAGAAAGTTGGTGGAGGTCCTAGTAGGTGCTCTGCAAGACTCCAAGGAACAGTTGTGGATACTCACAATGACGATGTTCAGCGTGTGATAGAATAGGTGATTTTCACTGATAGCGACCAAGAAGTTGAACTGCAATCACCTCAGCAGATGAAACAGGTTGAACCAAGTAATAAAATTGAAATTTGAAAGGAAAGGTTGACCATTTAATACATCTAATAAAAAATCAGCAAACCAGATATAGAGATTTGTACTTCTAATCCCAAAAGAAGGTATGGAGATTCTGGTAGAATATGATTCGCTTTTCTAGATGATTTCAAATGCTATATCTATTTAAGTACTGTTAATGATTTTGTTTTCACTCAAATTTAGGTTCAAACCTTAACAGAAGAAAATGATCAGTTGGCTTTGAAGTTACAAAATGTATTTGGAAAACTTGAAGTAGTATGACTTCTATAGATTATTAATCAGACACATTGTTGTATCACTTTTATAAACTCACAATATTTTTATAGCAAAATAATATATCTTTCCACAAACTATATTTTATATATGAAATTGGTTGAATGAATTTGAACACTTGAGAAGATTAGAAAAATTGTGTTTATTTTATTTGCTTGCAGACAGAGAAGTACACTAGATTAATTCTGAAATTGATGAACAAATGGAAGAACACGGTCTTGCCAGCAAATTCAACAGAAGTTCAAGATACAATCAATGTATCCTCTCAACCAGCGCATGAGCATCAACCTCGTCGCAGGGGTAGACCCCCATCGAGCAACAACAAGAATATCCACAAATGAAGACCCAATTTGTTTATGTATTTAATATATTCAATATGAAATGAATACTTTACGAAAATTTCTATGTTGTTTCTTTTGGATTGCTTTAATAGTTTTTATGTGAACTTAAAAAACGTTTGGTTAGCTATTTTACATGAATATTGCAATGTTATGTTGTTTCTTGTTGGATCGCTTTTATAGTTCTTTTCCTCTTTGGTAATGCCTTTAATATGTTTGTATAAAAATGATCTAATTATATTTTCAGCATCATCCACTTGTACAATTATTACTATATTTGCAAACATGTTTTTGACATTCAATGTCAGTATTTCGTAGTGAATTGTGCATGATATTTAATATTACCTGAATAATATTGATAATATTGAGATCAACTATTTAAACTTAAAATTTATACCTATCTTCCATAATTTCTGTAACTTATAATAATTTTCAAGTTTGACATTGTCAACTAAAACTTTTCTCACAATATAGGATTTATATATTTCTTTAAAATCAGTAACCTCCGGTCCAGTTCTCAAAACAAACATTTGTTCACACAGTTCATTCAAAAACTTTGTTTGTTTAATAATTGAGAACATGATAATCCAATTAATTTCATGATTACTATATCAAACAACATAAAAGTTATTTCGGCAATTCCGTCAGACATACTCACATCTACATTTTCCTGTTATAACATTAATGAAAAATTTACTAAAATTAAATGGAGAATGATCCTATTACCGGACCAACCATAAACTTATGTTATACTTATTTTATTCATTTAAAACAGTAACAAAAAATTTAATAGTTTGAAAACTATAATTGATTTGAAATTTCATAGTTTCATTATTATTATTTTTTTTTAAAATAAAGATTTTCAGATATAAAAGTATATCAAACTATTAATGTTGCACGTTATATAATTTGATCATATTTCATATTCCAACCATTCAACTTGATTGTTCATAGACTCAAAGGTTCAATTTTGTTATTCTTGAGTGAAGGGTGTGATATATATATATATATCCATGAAATAGTTTATTCACTGTTTTATACTAATTGTGGTTTAATGTTATATTTATTTGTGTTGGCATCCATCAATCAAGATAAAACATTTTCACAAACGAAGTCCCAATTACATTATATACTTAATCTATCAAATGTGACATGATCACTTATCAAGACCTCAACTTTTTTCTTGGATTGCTTTTGTAACTCTTACTACTGCTTTTAAAATTCTCATTGTCACGTTCTTTCTGCTCATTTCCTCGTTCCCTCTCTTTCAATGTGTCTAACATGTCTGTACAAGAATTGTCTATCCTGTTTTCAGCATCAACAGGTTCAACTCTTGCCACCATTTTTCCAGACACATCTTTGATTTTTGGAGTCAGTATTTCATATTCAATCACGTCTAACATCGACGATTGTAATCCATATTCTTCATTATTTGCCTATTGTTTTTTTACAAAACATTGATATCACTTCAATATTATGAGAATTAACTATCTAAGAATAAAAATTATAATGACCTTTTGCAATTCTCGTAACTTATATTCATCCTCAAGATTCTCATCAATCGGAAAAAGTTTCGTGACAGTATAACTATCTAAGAATAAAAATTATACTGACCTTTTGCAATTCTCGTAACTTATATTCATCCTCAAGATTCGCATCAATCGAAAAAAGTTTTGTGATAGTATAAGATTTGTATCCTTCCTTCATATCCATAATTCTCAACTTGATTTTGAAAACGAACATTTGTCCAGACAGGTCGCTCAAAACTTTTGGGATATTCTTCTAATCATTACCATGTTTGTTCAACAGTCGAGAACATGGTAACCCAACGAATCTCTGGGTCATAGTATCAAACAATATAAAAGTTACTTCGGCAGTTCCATCCAACACTCTCATTTCTACCTTGTATCTGTTATAACATTAACTAAACATTGTTACAAATAAATGTCTGAAATTGAATGTAATTCTTATTGCATTAATATCCTCATCTGAGGAAAATTCGATTCCTTGTTGCATTTGTCACAATATAAATAGGTATTAATATCAAGGATTTTCTTCTTGCAATAGGTGCGGGAATTGTAACACCAACCATATCTATCATCAACTTTGGTTATCTTGGCCTTAATTGTATACTCGATCACCTATACAATTGTAATTTCTATTTACAAACAATGTTATAATAATCAGTTTAACGTTTTAGTGAATATTGTACCTCATCAACATCATGCCACACGAGAATGGTAACATGTTTGAGTGATGTTCTATTCTCAAACATTTCCTTCTCAATCGGAACTTGATTCAAAATCTTTTTCTGCAATTGAATTACTGGTAGAATTCCCATTCTAAAATAACAAAGAGTAGATAAAATTTTAAATATGATTCTATCCATGAAATTACTTTAAAAAACTGTTTCTCAAATACATACTCTTTTTGTAGAGAATGCACCTCCCCAATATCTAAATTTATATAAATTCTAGATGCCGAAGTTGTATTGAGATATAATCTTCCTGTATGGAAAAAAACATAAGTTAGTAATAAAAAAATATATTTATTTCATGTAATATACTTTTACTACCTTGAAAATCTTTAACATTTGTTGAAGTAACTATTATGACAATTAGGTTGGTACTTGCTGATTGCAAATCTTCACCTATTTCTTCAGAAAATTTTCCCCATAACGTAATGTCAATTGCTTCTCTGAAATTAATATTAGTGTAAATTATTTAAAGTGGAAGAAGAACATAAAAACATTAACAAAGGAATTTACTCCGCCATCTGCAGTCTGATGTCTCTTTTTTAGTTTTTGTCGACTTGATCTCTTCAATTTCTCCTATTGCATTCTAAATTTCGATGACATCAGCATATAATTTATCATATTTGATATACAAAAATATTTCTCATGCATTTAAAATACAAATATTCAAATTAACTATACCTGATAATAACCTTGTATCATTTGTTCTATTCTGAAGATCATGAAGACCAACAAATGCAGATTTATATCTTGGAATAACAACTCTCGATTCTTTTATTTCTTATACAGTCGTGATAATGAGAAATTGTATACGGTATATACCATCAATGGGTCTGTAAGAGGGAGCAGATGGTATGACTTTTATATGTCTGATCAAATATATCGATCCTTCATGAAGTTGATTTTTAAACTTTGCAATCCTATTCTTTGGTATCGAGGCATGAATTGTAAAAAACCAATGAAAATCACAAATTTAAACAAACCCGTATAAATCAGAAATAAAAGTCTTAACATTATTTTCAAACTATATTTTACCTGTTCATCAATCAAAATCATGTCAAGGCTCATAAGTTCGTCACCCATTCTGAAATTCCTACATTCCCACAATCTAGATACTTTGACAGTGACTATCCAATCATCTCTTGATTCATCAATATCTTTAAGAAAAGTATTAGACATTGTTATGACTTGCCTACAAAAAGAAATTCATCCTTAATACAATTCAATAAAAGCAATAAAGATTCCCAACCAAGATTTTACAACTAAAGTAAATGTCGTTGTATCACAATTATAAATAAATAAAATAATGTTTCAATTTTATAATCTAATTCATCCTATAAATATTTCTTATCAAAATTTAATAGTATGCGGAATTTTTTGTTCAGTATTGAAATTTTAAACTCCAAGAAGAACTTACTGATTTACAATTGTCACAACAATATTGTTCGTCAATTTCTTTATTACAATTCTATAATATTATTATATGCAAATTAATAGCTTTTATAGATGAATTCATAATCCAACATATATAGCATTACAATAGAAAGATACAAACAATTGAAGGTATCACATTATTTGTAACAGGAACTATATCTCAATTATGCCAGCAATTTGTTTGTTCATTTGTTTGTTTTTTTGTTTTTTTGTTTTTTTTTTTGGGAAGAATGATCTAATGATATACTTTCAAGTACCTTTACTTATTTCTCTTAATCGTGTACGACAACATAAACAACTACGTATATATAACAAACATATTAATTCCAAGAGTTATGTATAAAACTTTTCACATTCACATAAATACTCCTCATACTTCACATTAATTTTGCATTAAACATAATACATAGCAAATACAATGTATCGATCTCTTTCAGATAAATATCTATCCCAAAACTGCATCAACTTCAATAATACTTAATAAACAACATAACAATAATAACAAAATTAAATAATGACTAGGATTTTTTTATTTTTGTAATTTTTTATGTGAACAACTGTAATTCTTATTTAAGTTGCATTTGATATAAACTTATACTCATATGTGACATAAACAGTACCATTTATTTCTTCAACACTTTAACAAAAACACTACATTAAGAACGACATTAAATATCAGAATACCTAACATCATCATAATACCGAACACATCAATAAAAAAGGAAGTACATTAACCCATAATTAAACCAAAATTCTGATATCCTGACCATTAATATATAGTAATATCACATTGAAAGTATTACACCCATCGATTTTGTATACAATTATTAATAGTACAAATCCAACGCATAAAAAAGGAGCAATTGTAAAGCTACAAAACACGATATCAAGAGACTAATACCATTAACAACATTAAATATCAGAACACCAAACATCATCAAAATACTAAACATATCAATGAAAAAGTAAGTGTATTAACCCATCGGGCTACATGATTAGTTTGGCACTTTGTTTATTACAATTTATCCACATAAAATACCATGATTCAGAAACCACACCTTTGATATACTGAATGAATTACAACACAGCAAATGGTTTATTACAATGGAAATCATAACCTTTATCATTTATAATTTGTTACAACTTTTCTAGGAAACTGCTAAACCATGAATTTGAATACTTATCCATGATTTAAGGATGGCCGAAATTTGGATAGCTCGATATATTAGAAAGATAAACAATTCCATCTATTCCTATGTTAGCCACTCCTAGGTTATTTTTTATAGCCAGACCAAGTATTAGGCAGCTTGCCTGATACCAACTTAGAGAGACGTTAAGCCACTTAATTTTTTATTGATATTATTGTTCGGCAACTTTAAAAAATTGCCAAACAAATAGTATGAATCCGTTGCCTAACCATTGTTCTTAAGTATGATTGTTCAAGCTATCATCAAACGATTGATATATCAGATCGAATTGGTTGTACTCAATATACGGTAATTTGTTGGTTGTAGTCAATATACGATCCACAATTTATCCATAAGGTATCATTGAGGTCTACATTCCATTGCCAAACCATTATCACGATATGATTGGTTGCGTTTATAATTTGTTATAACTTTTATAGGAATATTGGTAAACCATGAATTTGATCGGAATTTGAATACCTTGACACAATTCCATCTGTCCCTATATTGGTCACATTCATATGAATACTGGGATTTTTTTATTTTTATAATTTTTATGTGGACAGCTGTAATTCTTATTTAAGTTGCATTTGATACAAACTTATATTATTATGTGACATAAACAATACCATTTATTTCATCAACACTTAAACAAAAACACTACATTAAGAACGACATTAAACATCAGAACACCAAACATCATCATAATACTGAACACATCAATAAAAAAGGAAGTGCATTAACCCATAATTAAACCAAAATTCTGATATCCTGACCATTAATAGTAATATCACATTGAAAGTATCACATAACAATACAATTATAGCACAACAAATGATTTATTACAATGGAAATCACAACCTTTATCATTTATAGACTGATGCTGAAATTTTCAACTGAGAGAGATATTGACCACTTCATTTTTTTTATTAATATTATAGTTCAACAGATTTGCTGATATAAACTCAAAGAGAACTTAAGCCACTTCATCTTGTATTAATATTATAGTTCGGTAGCTTTAAAAAATTGTACTAACAAATAACGATGATACACCACTGAACATGCACCCTTTTTATTCCCCCTTATTTAGACCTTCCAAATACCAACACAACTAAATACGAATTCAATACGAAGAAAGTTTTCCAATGTCAATACAATGCACCTATATAATTATAGATAGCAATCCTAGACAAATGTCATTAAACCACAATTAGTAATAGAAATCCAATACATCTGTATATTTGTTATTAATGTACATCTTTGGAGTGCCAATGCAATGCACCTATATTATTATTATTGTTATTATTAATTATTAATACATATCCCATTTTTTTAACTAATTAATAATTATAGATGGATCAATAAATACCAATCCAACGTGTCAAGATAGAGTAATTTGATTGGCTTGTCAATCCAATGTGTCAAAATGGAGCAATTCTAGAGCTTCCAAAATGTGCCACATGGCGAACAACCTGCATAGGTATTCAGCTTATTAATGCACATATGGAGATTTAATTAGTTTTATTAATAACGAAGCTTTAATAATTTGCGCTGATTTAAAATTAAAAGCAAAATTAAAAAATGAATTAAAACATAAGAAAACAAAATTAAGTGGATTTTGTAGTCAATACGGTTATGAAAAAATATTACCTCTCTCTATTAAGTACAAGAAAGATAAAAAAACAAAAACAATATAGAAAACCTTATTACAAAAGAGATTATAAATATGAACAAAAATCTTATGATAAACCTTATAAAAAGAAAAAAAATCCTCTAACAAGAAAATATCCAAAAAACCTATCACATGTTGGAAATGTAAACAACAAGGTCATTATGCAACTAAGTGTCCTATGAAAAATCAAATTAAAAAATTAGAAATAGATTCAGAATTAAAACAACAATTATTAAAAATTATTCAAATAGACTCTAAAGAAGATTCTAGTTACAATACAGATAATGAAGATATGGTATATCAAATTCAAGAAAATACTTCTGAATCAATGAGTGAGTCTTCCCAAGACTCTGATGATTGTGATTGCATGGGGCCTTGCTACTGTGCAATGAAATCAATAAATATGATATCAAAATCTAGACCTAAGTCAATAAATGTTATCACAAAATCAAAAGAATTTTTATTAGATATTATGACAAAATTCAGGATGAAGATATTAAAAGAGAATATTTATTAAAACTTAAAGAATTAATTTTATCAGAAGGAAAACAAAAAGATGTAGATTCTTACAATTTAAAAGACATATTCAAAAGATTTGAAAAACCCACACAAGTTACTTTAAGTGATTTGAAAGAAGAAATCAATATTCTGAAAAATCAAGTTAAAGAATTACAAAACGATAACATTGAAATTAAAACAGATTTATTATGTTTAAAAGCTTCTCAAGAAACTATAGGACAACCATCAACCTCAAAATCAGAATTAAAAATTATAAAAGAAATCGAAGAATCATTTATTAATGAAATCTCTAGAATTCAATTTCAAAAATGGCATGTTTACATTAGAATCAATATTAATCATGAATTATATATTATTACACAAGCTTTAGTAGACACTGGAGCAGATCAAAACTGTATAAGAGAAGGATTAATTCCAACAAAATATTATGAAAAAACAAAAGAAATATTATATGGAGCCAATGGTCAACAATTAAACATTAATTATATATTATCTAATGCACATGTATGTATACAAAATTTTTGTATAAAAAACACTTTTATTCTAGCAAAAGATTTAGATCAAGATGTTATATTAGGTGCTCCTTTTATCACACAAATTTACCCTTTTAAAGTAACCAATAAAGGAATTACAACCAATATTTTAGGACAAGATGTAATGTTTGAATTCGTAAATCCACCATTAATAAAAGATATTAGTAATTTAAAAAACGTTTCAATATCTAAGATAAATACTATTACTAAAGTAGAGAGTCTAGAAATTGTCCCTACAAAAGAATGGCTCGATTACCACAAAATTTTGGATGCTTGCATTACAAAAACTTGTTTTCAACTTTTTGCATTAAGACTTCAAAAGTTTCAAAATTACGTTTTCAATAAAATGCAAAAGTCAAAAAGTTTTTCTAATAGACTCTCTCATCACAACAACTTTCAGGACACAGAGTTTTTGAGAGAAAGTGAGGAAAAGATGGGCACTCCCATCAAACCCAAAAACAATCCAAAATCAAAAGCATCGTATGCGATGCTACCACCTCAACAACCTATTACCCCACAAACAAAACCTTCACAATCAAAATCTTCAAAGCCCAATAAACAGAAAACCATTATCACCCAACCAAACCGGTTCACTCTTCTAGATGAAGAATCTGTTTCTTCATCACCCCCAAAAGATCACCAACCACCAAAAAATTACCAACAAGCCCTTACAATACCACCATCTTATTCACCTTCTCCGTCAAAACCTACCAACATTAATCCCACTTTTCAATACATTGAGAAAGATATAACTCAATCAATTTGCATTGTTGAACCCGAATATTGGGGACAAACTATGCAAGAAACCTTATCAAAAATTTTCCCTCCAGATTTTTATTTTATTCCTGATGATTTATTAAAAACAAGAACATTTTATGAATTTATTTTAGTTGATACTGATTCAGTAGAAATTACCCATAAGCCAGATAGAAATAATCCAAATAGAATTGCTTTTTCAAAATGCAAAATCAAAAAGGTCTTGAGACCTCAAGATTGGCGCATTGGAATTTATCAAAAACGTCCATTTTCTCAAAACTTTATTCCCCAAGAATTCTCTTATAAAGATTATCAAAAAGCCTGGTTTCATGCTTTCTGTCTAACACATACAACACACTCTTGGTTTTTTATCTTTGACAAAACTTGTCCAAAAACTTTTCCAAAATGGTTCCAACAATGGTTTAATTTTTTCGGTTTAAATGAACAAATCCTCCCACCTTCGGTTTTGGAAGGATATCAATTATTTGCCAAAAATTTCAACAACAATGAAGATCCTTTACTTGCATTTTCTAGTAATTTCTTACTTGCCTGGATAATGAGTTGGCAATTTCATATCACTACACCTCCTCCTCCAAAATTCAGACAATTACAAAGAAAATTCCTTATTAAATGGTGGCCTAGTTTTTCCATCCAAAATGTTAGTCCACCAGCTGTGCAGATATGGATTTCTCAACACCCTCAGATATGTCAGCCTCAACAACAATCAACATTTCTAACACAAAAATCAAAACTTCTGGCCGAGCTAGCTCAATGCCAAACCCCTCAAGATATGGACAAAATTATTATGGCCATTGGATCTTCCTCTTCTCAAAAGGCAGATTCAGACAACACCAAATCACCGAGTGATCAAGATGAGGATGATTATTTTGTAATGTTCTAGAACCAAATCAATTATGAGTTCAATAAAGGACAATAACTCAGCACCACCTTTATCTGATTTTCAAAATTTGCAATCAATGATCAAGACTTTTCAAAGTTTTCTCTTTATGACTGTTAAGAGTCCCTGCAACTTTGAAGACCGTCAAGTTATTACTTTTCAAAATGGAAAATTCTCAAGATCGCTTGACATGTATCAAGACTTTTTCAAGATTGTCCTTGTGAAGATTTTCAAGATAACGTAGCTTTTGCAGCATTCACAGTTTTCAAGACATGAAGACTTATCTAAATGCAAACTTTTCAAGCTCCCTTGACAACAAGCAAGACTTTTCAAGAGTTCATTTATGAACGTTATCCTTTTGTCAGCCAATATCTGAACAAATCCTCAATAATTCAAGACACGTATCTAGGACAACTCATCACCTTATCAACAACTTTATCTTTTTCCTGTAATGTAATAATGTAACAGATTCAAATCCTTTTGAAATCCAATCTGTTGTAGTATAAATTTTCATTCCTTCCTTTGTAATGGCAAGACTTGGAAAGTGTAAGTTTAAGACTTTAGATTTAGTTCAAAACTTGAGAGAGAAAAACTCTCGTGTACAAAGTATCATCAATCAATAAAAGTTTCTTCTTCAAAGTTTTCATGTAAGTCTTCATTCATTACTTTTCAAGTCATTTACAATTATTCAATGTCTTTTATGCTTTACTATTTCAAGTCATTTACATTAATTATTTCAAAGTCTTTATTACTATTCATTTTCAATATTTGATATTTGATTTATATTACATGTATTTTAAAGATCCTGCCTTATATGGTATTAGAGCCAAGTAGAGTCAATAGAAGTAAGGGATTAGCAATACAAAACTGCACAAAACAACATCCATAAACGTAGAGTCTTCACTTAATGTAATATTGAAAATAAATGTAAATAAATGCTTTGTAATAACTGCGGTATACTAATAAAATACATGTACAATAATAAAAGTAAATGGGCCCAAAAATTTTCTTGTATTATGTATATATATTCTTTGTACAAAAGAGTATCATTTACAAAATGCCATTCAAAACAGGGGACAGTGTGGCTATTGCTCCTCGCTTGCCGACGCCCAACCGACTGCAACATCACCTAGATCCTACAACCACAAAGGAAAAATAATGGGGTGAGCACAAAATAATGCTCAGTAAGTAAGTCCTCTACTTGTCTATCCCGGTAACTATTTCTCTTAGTTCTTTCCTTACATTATTTCTGTTTCTGTTTCTCTTTCACACATCTTTCTTTTTATTAACCTCTACTATATGTCATGGCCTCATCTTGCCGGAGGCACGGCCGGGTGGAGTTCACACAGCACCAACCCACTCTTCCTGACTTTCGGGTGGAGATCACAAAGCATCAACCCATTTCTCATAACTATCGGGTGGATATCACAAAGCGTCAACCTGTTTCTCATACCTATTGGGTGGAGATCACAAAGCGTCAACCTGTTTCTCATAACTATCGGGTGGAGATCACAAAGCACCTACCCGTTTTTAGTGCTCTTCTCATTCACTCTACTCTAGCACTAGCACTTCTCATTCTCTCTACTCTTAGAGTAGTTCATTCACAAAGTTTTCTACTCTTTCTTAAGTCACTTCTCAATGCACAATTAA
The DNA here is from genome assembly GCF_008641045.1 of Pistacia vera. Lineage (NCBI taxonomy): Eukaryota > Viridiplantae > Streptophyta > Magnoliopsida > Sapindales > Anacardiaceae > Pistacia > Pistacia vera. The sequence goes on from NW_022195619.1 coordinate 502,121, forward strand.
GGCATATGGATGGTTCATTTCCCCTAATGCACTTATGAGATGCCAACATGCAAGATTGCAAGAATTTAGGCTTACTACTCATACTCAAACCTCTCTTAGGCATTTCATCGAACAACTCAAGTGCATATAAAGATTTTACTATAACAATAGTTGTATTCCTTTCTCTAACCATCCCAAATGGGAGAAAACTCCCTCACATAGCTATAAATCCTGCCAAGGAATAACACTTCTAAAAAGGTTTACTCAAAACCTTCCAAACCTCATCTCAACTACATCTTCTCATCACATATCAACACTTCTCTTAAATGAAGTGTATTCAATCACAACATGGATAATTAATCTCAATTTCATAGCATATAACATGCATATAACATGCATACATAATTGCTATTAAATCTCTACTCAAGAAAGTTCTCAAATCTCAACTTAGGTGGGGATTTACTTACCTTGTAATGGAGAACTCTCACTAGTACTTTCTTTTCCTTTGCTTGCTTGACTTTTCTCTACCCTTTAAACAATAAAACCATACAACTTTAATATACAAATATACACAAAACCTCACATCCAAAGCAAGAATCCTTACCTTAGGATGCCTTAGCTTGATTTTCTACCCCAATCACTCCAAAAAGCCCTCTAAAAATCCTTGAACTAATGAAAGAGGAGTTGAGAGGAAGTAGGAAAGGAGAATGGCGGTGGAGAAGAAGAAGGAAAGGTTTGCAATGACTTAAATCCTTTTAACTCAACTTATGGGCAAGCATTCCCATATTGCCCTTACTCTTCCTTGGGAATTTCATCTATATCCTTTAATTCATCACAATCACACCCCCACACCAACATATTTTTCATGAAATTTCCTTACATTTTACTCCCCACTTTTCCCACTAATTAGGGGTAGAATGGTCAAATCGCCCTTAGGGAAGAAAATATCTAAACTTCCATAAATTTTTCAGCCAACCCGTCGCCGCGGCAAAGACAATTCCGTCGCCATGGCGAAACACTCCAGCAGCTCACCGCGGGCTAAAACACCTCTTCGCCGCGGCGAAGCTTGTAACCCCAAAATTTCGCCAATTCTTCATAATTTCCAAGGCAAACACTCAACCAAACCAATACCTCCATTCAACTAAGGGCCAACCAAACAATATTAATAATAAACCGACTCAAATAAGAGCAAAATAAGAAACATTAGCTACATACCTCAAGTGGGGCGTTACATGCTTCCTCCTAACATTTGTAATATAACAGATGTGTCAAAATGGAGCAATTCTAGTGCTTCCAAAATGTGCCACATGGCGAAAACCCGCATGGGTATTTAGCTAGATTGTATGGAATCCATTGCCTAACCATTGTCCATAATTATGATTGTTCAAAGCCTGTTGTGATTGATAACTTCAGTGTCAAACCATCAATTTGGCTATAGAATGGTAATAGGGCAAATATTGATTGTGATATCATGATTTAAGAATGCTTGGAATTTGGACAGATCAAGGTATCATCGAGATCTACAGGCCATTGCCAAACCAAAACCAGGATGTAATTAATTGCATTTATAATTTGTTATAACTTTTCTAGGAACACTGCTAAACAATAAATTTGAATACTTATCGAATATCTAAGGATGGCTGAAATTTGGATAGCTTGATATATCAGAAAGATAAACAATCCCATATGTTCCTATATTAGTCAGTCCCAACTTATTTTTTATAGTTAGACCAAGTATTAGGTAGCTTGTCTGATACCAACTTAGAGAGACATTAAGCCACCTAATTTTTTGTTGATATTGTAGTTCGACATCTTTAAAAAATTGTCTAACAAATAGTGTGGAATCTGTTGCCTAACCATTTTCCATAATTATGATTCTTCAAAGTCTGCTATGGTTGATAACTTCACCGTCAAACCATCAATTTGGCTATAGAATGGTAATAGAGTAGACATTGATCCACAATTTATCCATAAGGTATCATTGAGGTCTACATTCCATTGTCAAACCATTATCAGGATATGATTGGTTGCGTTTATAAGTTGTTATAACTTTTCTAGGAACACTGCCAAACCATGAATTTGATTGGAATTTAGATACCTTGATACAATCCCATCTGTTCCTATATTGGTCACTTTAGGAATATTTCATTGGCCCAAGTCCAAAGGAAAGGATAGTAAATATTTTATTAAACCTACAACTTAGAAAACATTATAAGAAAGTCAAGATGGTTAGATCTTCCGGATGCCAATGCAATGCACACATACTGACAAAAGAAGTAAAAAATCATCATCTATAATTGGGCGGCATGATTTGCTTGTCAATTTGTTTGTTGTAATTCATTGCATAAGATATCATGATCCAGAAAGCACACCTTTGATATATTGCCTGAGTATTAATAAATACATAGATGATTGGGACACACATAGTTGAATACATCAAAATCACCGTATATTGACTACAACCAACAAATCTTTACATCATCAAATGTCAAATTGCAAATGTTCATGTATGTAACGCCCGCTTGAGGTACGTAACTTATATTTGCTCATTTTGCCCTTAAAGTTGTTTTGTACCCTTAGTTAAGTGTGTATGTGTTGAAATTGCTTGAATGCCCTGAAATTGGTGAAGTCTTGTTGAAAGTTGTGAAAGGCAGACTTCGCCGCGGCGAAGAAGACTCTTCGTCGCGGTGACGTAGGCCTTGGAATTTTTCGTTGAATTCTTCGCCGCAGCGATGATTTGGCTAAAACTTCTTATGAGTTTCTAGAGAATTCTTCCTTTAGGGAAAAATGACTATTCTACCCCTAATTAGTAGGAAAAGTGGGGAGTGAAATGCAGGGAAATTGCATGGAGAATAGTTTAAATGGGGGTGCTTTTGCAAAGAATTAAAGGGTAAAATTGGAATTCCTAAGGAAGAGTAAGGGTAAAATGGGAAAGAGTGGAGAAAATATGAGATATTAAGGGTTTAGCTTTAGAAACCCTTTCATTCTTTCTTTTCCACCGCCTCTTCCATCCTTCAATTCTCTCAAGCTTTCATTCAATTTTTCCAAGGATTTTTGGAGGGCTTTTGACTAGAAGTTGATACAAGTTGATCCTAAGCACTTAAAGGTAAGAATCCTTACTCTAGATGTGAATTTTTATTGGTGTAAGAGTAGGATCCTTACTAAGTTTGTGTTTAAGGTTTACGAGAAAGCATCAAACCATCAAGAGTAGAGAGCTTAAGTGGATTCTACTTGAGTATACAGTAAGTAAATCCACCTAAGTTGTGATTTGCATGATTGAATGATGTATAAAGATTTGTATATGATTAATGCTTGACTTTTTAATGTTTGAAATGAGTTGATGGATTTATGAATGAGTTCAATGTTGATTTATGGAGAGATTTCCACCATGAGAATGGTGGATTGTGTTGATAAAATTTGATAGAAGTATGGATAGATTTAGAAGAATTTGAGAGGAATACTTGGATTGTGTTTTCTTTGCAAGATGTGTGATGATTAAAGGAGTTGAACTCCAATTTTGGATGGTTAAGAAAGAAGTAGAATTATAGTTAGAGTAGAGTTTATGTATGCACACATATTGTTTGACGAAATGCCTAAGAGAAACATGAGTAGAAGTAGAGAACCTTACTTTATGCAACATAGCATACTTGCATTTATTGAGTGCATATAAGAAAGATTCTAGGCAAGAGCCATTCATATGCATATGTTTATATGTGTAATCATCAAAGAAAGAAATATGAGTAATGAGAAAGAAACACTCTAAGAATAAAGATAAAGGAAAGAACTAATTCTCTTAGAATAAAGAGAAAGAAAGAATTAGCATTAGAGAATAAAATGAATAAAAAGTGCTAAAGAAGAGAAAAGAGAATAGGTTGTGCGATGGGGAACCCGTGAGTGTAGAATTACCTGCATGTAAACCGCCGTGAGAGAGCGGTCTCCGCCATGAGAGAGCGGAATGAGAATGAGAAAAAGAATTCGTATAGCCGTGAGAATACATGCGGATGAGGGCTATACACGAGAGAGAGTACACTCACATGGCCAAGGGTTCCGAATCCATGCATCAACCAAGACCGATTGGCAAAGAATAGGAGAAAGAATAAGAAAGAATAAAAAGGAATAAGAGAAAGAATAAGAATAAGAAAGAATAAGAAAAGAGAGAAAATGCATTGCTTTGCATTAGTGCATATGAATCTCATCCATGCATGTTATCATGAGATCCCTCATGGGTGATGAGAATAGAGAGAAAGAAAGAATAGAAAGAAAGAAAAGAACAGTGAGAACTAGAATTAGCGGAAGAACAAGAGAGATTGAATAAGAGAAAGTGATAAGAGTAAGGAAAGAATTGAACAGTGATACACGGGGATAGTGGGGTAGAGGATTTACTTACTGAGCATCTTTATGCTCACCCCGTTGTTTTCTGTGTTTTTGTAGGACATAGGTGAGGACGTGGTCGAATGGACGTCGGCAAGTGGGGAGACTTGGCTACACTGTCCACGGTTTTGAGAGTCTTTTTGTACAAATGATATTGTATTATGTAAAGAATGTATATATTCAATAAGAAAATTTTTGGGCCCAACTATTTTGATAAGTATACTTGTATTTTTTTTTATTTTATTAATATAGTGTATGTATATGATAGTAGAAAGAAGTCATTACAATGTAGGCAAAATAACTTGCACAATAACAACTATCATAATCCAGTAAGACCGAACTTGGAATAACCAAATCTCTAAATCACCATCACCATCATGCCAGGATACTAACCATGACACTCCCACAACACGAAACGTTGACATCCACAATGACCAAATTTGATACAACAACATTCCATTCATAAATCACAAAATCGAACCTCAACTACTATCGGATTTTGCCACCCTGTGACAATAATGCACCGAGCATCATAATTCGATGATAGTTGAGGACCGATCGTGTCACCTAAGAATAGAGTTAGAAAAAACAATACTCACACAAGTCTTGTTAACATAAAACAGTCCATAAATGTTTCATTTAGCTCAGTTCTGAAACAAATGCTTACATATCGGTCGGAACAATTAGATAGCATGGTCTAAAAAAAAACAATGTTTAATCTTTAGACAAAGTACAAACCATGAACCTTTAATGTTACTCAGCGTCAACAATATAGGGAAAAACTAATTGCCCCTCACGTGAACATACCGACAACAAATACTCACTGTTCGGCTGAAATTGTAAGCTGAAAATAAAATCAGTAAACATCAGTGAGCATATAGTTCACACTAATTGATTGCAACCACTAACACACCAAATCAATGACCTTACCAAAGACTTAATAAACACAACTTGGAACGGAACTCACTGGCCATTGTATAAACACGTCAACTTTTTTCCCTGTAACCTGAAAACAAAATCAATGAATTCACATTTTATGCCGATCGATCGGCAGAAGAGACGCATCGAATCAACGACTCTAGCAAAAAAAATAATAAACACAAATCCTCATTTCCTTGAAAACAAACATAGCAAAATGTAATCGATCTTCATGTTAACATTGTTAAGGAACAATTATCCATTCATATAAAAAATGGTACCTAAAAAACGGAAACAACAAAAGTTAATTAATATTCATATTAAAATTATCAAGGAACACACTTACTATTCGAAAGGAATAACACAATCAATCATTTAAATAAATTGGCCAAACAAAAACAATCATTAAATCTAACAATAACTGTTAAAATAGTTGGGAGATATACTTACAATTTCATATGAAAATACTTAGAAGATATACTTTCAGTTCAGAAGAACAAATCAAAATAACAACTCATTTGACAATATCAATCCGACATCCTGCCTTTATTCCATGCCAATTCATGAATCTCTGACCTATAAACAACAACAAAAACATACATAAATAAAAAACCATCGATCAAAATGCACGTGAAGAACAAACATATTATTTTCACAAACTAAAATAACATATAAACAATTAACAAAAGACCAGACATATTGTTGACACCAACTAACAAATTGCGATGATATACAACTAAAAATGAGCCTCTTTTATAACCCCTTATTTAGACCTTCCGAATACCAACACAATTAAATATGATTTCAATACGAAGAAAGTTTTCCAATGTCAATACAATGCACCTATATAATTATAGATAGCAATCCTAGACAAATATCATTAAACCACAATTAGTAATAGCAATCCAATACACCTGTATACTTGTTATTAATGCACATCTTTGGAATTTCAATGCAATGCACCTGTATTATTATTATTATTATTATTATTATTATTATTATTATTATTATTATTATTACATATCCCATTTTATTAATTAATTAATAATGATAGATGGATCAATAAATACCAATCCACGTGTCAAGATAGAGCAATTTGATTGGCTTGTCGATCCAGTGTGTCAAAATGGAGTAATTCTAGAGCTTCCAAAATGTGCTACATGGTGAACAACCCGCATGGGTATTCATGGCATACAACTCGCATGGGTATTTATGAATCTTAGAGCTAAAGATATCTCATTAAACCACACATCCAACGTGGCAAGAGAGAGCAATTCTAGAGCTCCAAAATAAAGCAATTTTAAAGCTAAAAAAAGAAAAGAAAATAAAAGAAAAAAGTGTCATATGTGTCACTCAAATAGGTATGATTTTACATTTGGATTTAGAATACCAATGCAGTAATTAATATCTCTCTACATCATCACCAATAAAATTCAACCACATGGCAACCACAAATCCTATGTGTCAAAATGGAACAATTCTATGAGTTCCAAAATGTGTCAAGGTCTATGAACATAATTGCTTTTCTCATCCGAGGTGTGTGTATTCCAAGGCTGTTTTTTTTTTTTTTTAAATTGTGATACAATTTTTGAGACCTTGATATTAAAGTACTCTGAATGACCGGAATTCATTATAACTTGCACAATTAATGTACGTTTGATAACAACATGGAATCACCAATAAAATTTGATGCCATTATAAGATATAGGCAACTAATACAAGAGTTTCTATTGAAGTTTCCTTTAAAATTTTAATTTGGATGAAAATTTAAAAAAAAAAATGTATTTTATTGGGATCTTTTAACTTAAATTCATGACTTAAATTAGAGAATACAAATTGATGACCATTGATTTATTGGAATCTAACTAACAGATATGATATGGAAGTTGAAGGGGTTATTTTCATCATTACCCTGGTCAACTCTTAAACTATTGGATTGTAATAGATAAATAGTATTATAATATGCTGAGATTCTCTCTCTCTCTCTCTCTCTGTGTTGTTTGAGTCTTATTTGTTCTTTAGTCGTATCAAGTTATAAAACTATACTCATAGAGTTGTAGGAGAGGGTTCAATACAATATAAATAGAGTGTTGAAGTGGAAGCTTAAAAATGGTGTACTATTGGTTTAAATCGAACGACGTCGTTTCATGGAAGTGTTAAGTGAATCCATACCACAAATTTTTTCTTCAGATCGAACGGCCATCATTCAGCCTCCAGGTCAACCGTATATAAACCCAGGTTTTTGCCCAAATTGAAGATTTGACTCTTTTCTCTCCATTATTCGATTGAGAAGCTAGGGTTTGTGGAGTTCTTAATCAAGATTGGTGTAATCAGTTAGACTTGAGTGATTAGGGCTGTAATCATTCTTGGGAGGGTGTTGTTCTCTTGGATTAGAGTTTCTAGGTGAGTTTCTCTAAAGGGCTAGTTACAAGATATCTTGTATCAAGGGTGGGTGATTCTTTTAGATTGATTTAGTTGTGTTTGTAACTGTGATTCTTGGGTTAATAGTTAGTGTAGCAAGCTCTTCTCTTTCTGGAGCTCAATGTGGATATAGTTTATCCTATAAGGATAAGTGAACCACGACAAATCATCGTGTTCTTTCTGTTCTTGTTTGATTGTGTGTGTGTTTGATGTTTAGTAGAATTCTATAATTTACATAACAGTGGTATCAGAGCTGCATTTGGAGTCTAGATTAAGTTACTAAGTCTCTGTGTCCCGATCGAAGACGATTCTTGAAATCTAGGGTTTCAGGAAATTTAGGGGTTTCTCCAAATTGAGTATTCTGAGTCTTCCTATAGAGCTAAGGTTTCGGGATTTGAGTAGAATTTGTCAATCTTGACAAATCTTGAGAAAAATCTAGGGTTCTAGAATTCTGAGAAAATTTAGGGCAAAAGATCTAAGGTTTCAAATTGGGGCTTTCCAAAATTAACTCTAAAACACCATTACAATTACCACTAAAACCATCACGTGGTTGGAGATCACCCAATATGATGGGAAGATCGACTTCGGAAGCTAGAAGAAGAAAATGAAAGCCCTCATTTCACACAACAAGGTGGCAATTGCACTGGAAAAGGACCCCAAGGAGTGGCCAGAGGACAAATTAAGGAAGAAGGAGGAGATTGACGAAGAGGCCTACAACCTGATCATGATAAACCTCTCAGACAATGTACTTCGAAGGGTAGATGGACTCGAAACTCCTCTTGGATTGTGGGGTAAGCTTGAATCGTTATATGCTTTACAATCTGCACTGAATCTTGCATTCTTGAAGGGTGTTTATTTTCTTATAAAATGGATAACTGTAAATCAATTGAGGAAAAATTAGATGAGTTTTTAAAAATGACTCTGATCTTGAAAGGCATAGATCAAGAGTTAGGAGACACTAGCCTTGCCATGATACTGTTAAACTCACTGACTGATGACTAACAAGTAGTCAAGAATGCCCTTCAGTACTCAGGTACTGTACCAAGTGTAGACCTGATTATTGTTGGTCTTAAGGCTAGGGAATTAGAGCTTAAAACCCTTAAGAGAAATAACAGTACACTGTTTGTAAAGGGTAGAATAGAATCTGGCCAATCTAGTAAAGGAAACCAATTTATTCATGGGGGTAAGAATAAGAAGAAGTGGAAAGGAAATAGTAAGGCTAAAGCAGAAACAAGAAAGTGCTTTTACTGTAATAAAACAAGTCATTTAAAGAAAAACTGCTTTGACTAGAAGAAGAAACAGAAATTAGGAAACATTGAGAACAATTTGGCTACTTCTAATAACCTGATAGATGAACCAGAAGTTCTTACAGTGTCAACATCTGACACTGCTAAGGAATGGACCAAATAGGAGCTGGTTTCAAGAATTTGAAACTTCTAATCATGAGACAGTAGTCATGGGAAATAATCAAGCCTGTAGGGTTAAGGGAATAGGTATCATAACACTAAGGTTAAGTGGGGGTAAATTGATTAAACTGACCAAAGTTAGATATATCCCTGATCTTAAGAGAAACCTCATATCTTTAGGAACTCTAGATGAAGCAGGATGCTGTTATAGGGCTGACAATGGTTGGTTAAATGTCTATAAAAATGAAAAGCTGGTTTTAACAGGAGAAAAGAAAAATGGTCTATATATTCTCTGTGGAAGTTTCTATTATGAATGCAATAATACTGCACTTGTTTCTTCAAATTTATCTATGACTGAAAAGTGGCATTTGAGAATGGGTCATATGAGTCAAAGGGGGATGGATGTTCTAAATAAACAAGGGCAGTTTGGGAAAGACATTGTTACTACCTTAGAATTTTGTGAGAACTGTGTCCTAGGTAAACAGCATAGAAACAACTTCCATAAAGGAACTCACTTAGCTACAAATTGCCTTGATTACTTACATTCTGACTTATAGGGACCTGAAAAGGTAAAATCATATGGAGGAAACAGTTATTTCCTCTCTATTATAGATGATTACAGTAGGAAAGTATGGGTTTGCCTACAAAAGTCAAAGGATCAAGTCTTAGCTAGGTTTAAAGATTGGAAAGTGCTAGTAGAAAACCAGGTTGGTAAAAGGGTTAAGGCTTTAAGGACTGACAATAGGCTTGAGTTCTATAACCTAGAGTTTGACAGATTCTATAATGAACAGGGGATCTTGAGGCATAGAACATTGAGAAACACACCTCAGCAAAATGAGGTAGCTGAGAGAATGAATAGGACTCTGTTAGACAAGGTTAGGTGCTTATTGATCACCTCAAATCTTCCAAAAACCTTCTGGGGAGAGGTCCTCACCACAGCTGCTTACCTGGTAAATAAGAGCCCCTCTATAGCCATAGGACTAACCTGTCTAGAAGAGAGGTGGTCTGGGAGAAAACCAGAGTTAGGCCACCTTAGAGTGTTTGGGTCTACAGCTTATGCACATACACAAAGAGGCAAACTAGAACCTAGATTCACTAAGTGTGTGTTCCTAGGATATCAAGAGGGCACAAAAGGGTATAGGTTGTGGGACAGCAAGTCTTTGGGGGTTAGGATTATAGTGAGCAGGGATGTCATATTTAATGAGGGAGTCTTCCCTTGCAAAAAGACTAACCTTGATGCAAGCACATCCAAGAGTATAGAAACAACAACTATTCAACCTACTGCTACTCAAATTGAGGTGGAGCCTACAGCTCATCAACCTGATCCACCTCAAGTGGAAGCACAGCAGCAACCTGGAGGTGAAGCCAAACCTGGTGAACTCGATCAAGTTGTAGATGATAAAGCTGAAGATTTCTTGGAACCACAATAGGATGAATTGGTGGATTATTAGCTGGCTGGAGACAGAACAAGGAGAGAGGTAAGACCACCTTCAAGATATTCATATGCTGAATTGATTTATATTGCCCTCCTTGCAGGTACATAAGTGCTAAGGTCTGAACCTGAGACTTACCAAGAGGCCATAGAGTCTAGAGATAGGGACAAATGGAGAACTGCCATGGAGGAGGAAATGCAGTCCCTAAAAGTAAATGACACATGGTCCCTGGTTCCAAAACCAAGAGACCAAAAACTAACCCAATGTAAGTGGCTCTTTAGAATAAAAGATGATATTTATATAGCTGATCCCCCTAAGTATAAAGCGAGACTTGTTGCAAAGGGGTATAACCAAAGGGAGGTTATAGACTTCAATGAAGTCTTTTCCCTTGTGGTTAAATATAAGACAATCAGAATGATGTTATCAGCTGTAGCCCACCAAGACCTAGAACTTAATCAGTTGGATGTCACCACTGCTTTTTTGCATGGAAACCTAGAGGAACAGATTTATATGAGTCAACCAATGGGTTTTGTTGACCCTAATGCTCCAGACCATGCCTGTCTCCTTAAAAAATCCCTATATGGCTTAAAACAGTCCACTAGGGAGTGGTACAAGAGGTTTGATACCTTTATAGTGAGTATATGTTTCACTAGAAGTAAATATGATAGTTGCTTCTACTTCAAAATGAATAATGACATTCCTATATACTTACTACTATATGTTGATGATATGTTGCTAATAAGTAAGTCTAAATCCCTAATTAGTGATCTAAAGAAGAAACTCAGTTCTGAGTTCAGCATGAAAAACTTAGGGCGTGCCAAGAAAATACTAGGTATGGTGATAAATAGGGATAGAAGAAAGTGTGAACTAAGGCTGCACCAACAATCATACTTGCTAAAGTTAGTTACAAAGTTTGGCATGGCAGGTGCCAAACTAGTCTCAATGCCCTTGGCAAGTCATTTTGTACTCAGTAAATCTCAATGTCCCAAGATTGAGGCAGACTTGTTGAAAATAGAGTATGTCCCTTATGCAAATGTTATGGGGTCCTTGATGTATGCAATGAAAAGTACTAGGCCTGATTTAGCATTTGCCATTTTTATGTTAACTAGGTACATGTCTAACCCTGGTATGGAGCATTGGACAGCCTAGAAATGGACGTTAAAATACATAAATAGTTCATTGTGTGTTGGATTTGAATGTTGTAAAATGACTTCTTCACTTGATCTTGTTGGTTTTGTAGATGCTAATTTTGCAAGGGACAAAGATACTAGAAAATCAACCACAACCTATTTCTTCACATTGAGTGGAAACAATATAAGTTGGAAGTCTCAATTGTAGCCAATTGTGGCTCTTTCCTCAACCGAATCTGAGTATATTATAGTGACTGATGTGTTTAAAGAAGCTTTGTGGCTAAAGGGAATTTTGACAGAAGCCAACATAATTAGTGGGAAGGTAACAGTTTACTCAGATAGCCAAAGTGCTATACATTTGAGTAAGAACCCAGTGTACCATGAAAGAACTAAACATATGGATGTCTGCTATCACTTTGTGAGAAACCTTATTACCAAAAGAGTTATTGAGCTAAGGAAGATTGCTATAGAAGAGAACCCAGCAGACATGGGCACCAAAATAGTCACTACAACGAAATTCAAGCATTGCTTGAATTTGCTGTTTGTAAATAATTTGGAGTGACTAGAGCTATGAGGGAATGGGACTGAGCAAACTACACTAATGAACTGTTTTCAAGTACTTCCAAGGTGGAGATTGTTGAAGTGGAAGCTTGAAAACGGTGTAGTATTGGGTTAAGTCGAACGGCATTGTTTCATGGAAGTGTTAAGTGAATCCAGACCACAAATTTTTTCTTCAAGTCCAACGGCCATCATTCAGCCTCCAGGTCAACCGTATATAAACCTAGGTTTTTCCCCAAATTGAAGATTCAACTCTTTTCTCTCCATTATTCGATTAAGAAGCTAGGGTTTGTGGAGTTCTTAATCAAGATTGGTGTAATCAGTTAGACTTTGAGTGATTAGGGCTGTAATCATTCTTGGGAGGGTGTTGTTCTCTCGGATTAGAGTTTCTAGGTGAGTTTCTCTAAAGGGCTGGTTACAAGATATCTTGTATCAAGGGTGGGTGATTCGTTTAGATTGATTTAGCTGTGTTTGTAACTGTGATTCTTAGGTTAATAGTTAGTGTAGCAAGCTCCTCTCTTTTCGGAGCTCAACGTGGATGTAGCTTATCATATAAGGATAAGTGAACCACGGTAAATCACCATGTTATTTCTGTTCTTGTTTGATTGTGTGTGTGTTTGGTGTTTAGTAGAATTCTTTAATTTGCATAACATAGAGTATGAAGATTAGACTGCAATATCTGATTAAATTAAGATAATTTTAAACTTCCATGATGGAGAAAAATTAGTGCTTTCTACCGAGAACAATTCTCACCAAGTGATTTGTGGTCAGACTTTGGTAAATAACTATCTCAGTTAACAGTGCTAATGTTTGTAATGGGTTTCTGATTCTCTAATGATCTAGCTAGACTCCTTGTTTTACGATAAAATTTATTAATCATATCACTGAAAACAGCTTAAAACTGCTCGTTGTTTTTGCTAGTCCAAACAATCTTCGGAAACACCCGTTAGTAATTACTTTTATCTTGTTACCAATAAAAATTCCTCTCTGCAATGCAAGAAATTTCCATAACTTCAAGGGGGCGTTTGGTTGGAGGTTATGTGAGATTACTGGGGTTAAGTCATCTTGTATTACTTGATTACCATGTTTGGTTATCAAGTAATATAAGATACCAGTAATCTTCAAATACCAATAATGGTTACTATTGGTAATATTGGAGGTAATCTGATTACCTCAATTTTATTAGGTACTCTAAGATTATCAAGGTTATCTTTTTTTGTTACAATTCTATCCCTTATTAATAAAATTTTAGGACAATAATGCCCTTATTTTTAAATTTATTTACATGAATATAACTTTTACTATTTCACCCCAATTAATTAACTTTTTGGACAAAATTATCCTTGAATTCAAAACAAATTGCAGCCCACCCAAGCTACCACCCCCATCCACTTGCCGTCGTCGCCGCCGGAATGGTGCACGGATGGCCAAAAATGGTCGTCACGCACCGATATGGCTAGATCCGTCGATCTGGCTGTCAAAGGCCAGATCAATGGCTATTAATGGCCACGTCTGTGGCTGTCAACGGCCATCGATCTGGCCGTTGACAGCCAAATCTGTCACGTCTGGCAATTTTCGGCTAGATCTCTGGCCGGAAATGGCCATACGGCCCACGGAGGCCATTTCCTCCCATCTGTGTGCCATTAGGTTGCCGGTAGCCTGCGGTGGTTTCCGACGGCCGGCAGTGACTAGGTTGGTAGGGCTGCTTTGTTGATTTTCCAAACTTTTATTATAGGGTTCTTTTGCTAAGTTTTTAAATGCAGGGGGGTTATAATAACCAATATTAAAAAATAATATAATAATAATATTTAATTAGAGGACAATTCAGTAATTCAAATAACATATCCACTAATTTATTCCTTCCAACCAAACATAATATAACATACCCACCAATTAACTAAACACATTTTCCTAAAGATTCCCAGTAATCTTCAAAGTAATCTAATTTTCCAGTAATCCAATATTCCCTAAACCAAACGCCCCCCAAAGGTAATTTAAGGAAAAAAAAAGGAAAAAATTAGAGAAAAAAAAATTCTAATTTTAAGAATTGTACTGGAAGATAATTACTAATCAAATATACTACTATTTTTTCTCTCCAGACTTTGGTGATAGCTTCAAGCATTTTGATATTAGAATTACTGAGTTTAAGAGTGCAGGCAATCCAAAGTTACCGAATCTATCTCATATCCGGCAATAAGTTGTCAAAACACAGCGCAATATCAACGGATTCTGGAGCTGTTGGTGATGGGAAACATCAAACACCAAGGTCTTCAATTCTGTAATTACTAATCTAAGCCACTTGACATAAAGACGGTGGAGCTCAACTTATTGTACCATCAGGCAAATGGTTAACCGGCAGTTTTAATCTCACTAGTCATTTCACTCTTTATATTGATAAGGATACTATTCTTTTCGCATCTCAGGTACATAGTGATGCAGGGAACCAGAGGGTAACTCGTTCCCTCTAAGAATGGTGTGTTCAGCGGAGTTAAACAGACCGGTCAAACGAAGATAAACGTCCACACAGGACGGCATAAGCCCACCAATGACTGATTAATAAATGCCCACTAAGGATGGACGACGAACCCACACATGATTCTAAAGAGTGACCACAAAGATTACTTCAAAAATTTCTGTATATTTCTTCTCAAAAGTTGCGGTTATACTGTGAATAGTGCCCTTAAATAGGCGCACAAAAACCCTAACATAGTTTGATGCTATAAGAGAGTGTGTATGTGTTTTTTTAAATAAAGAACTAATTTTAATTATTCTAGTCAATTACTATGAAATATTGAAGGGAACCCTTATTTTAAGATATTACCAAATATACTCTCGATATAAGTTTTCATTTTCCAACAAATGTCTTTGACTTGGACTTAATTTGTTAATCACAATGCATATTTTTATACTTATATGATTATATTATTATGGACAGGATGAATAGGAATGGCCTATTGTTTCTGCGTTGCCGTCTTATGGTTATGGGAATTGAAAAGATTGTCGTAATGGAAGGTTCAATATAATGTCTCATTTTTTTGCACAAATTTGACTGATATTGTTACAGGTAACAATTAAAAATTTAAACTAATTTACAATACATTTAAGAATGTTTTATAGACAAAAACTTCAAACTAAAAAGTCCTTAATCTGGTTAGTTTGTTTCGTTCCAGGTAGATGTAACTTAAAAACCGCCCGTTATTTTTGGTGGTCCAAACATGAAATAACCTTAAAGAACAATTGGTTTTCTTCAATGTCTATATAAAGTTCCTTCTTCTATACATTTTCTTAAAACCAAATTAAGTTTTCAAATCAAAATGGAGATGTCTCCAAAATCAAGATCTTACCAGGTGAGGGTTTATATTTCCAATTTGTTGTCTACTTTGGCCGTTTAACATCATAATAATTCTAGTTCAATCTCATTATTACACGGAAAACACAACTACATGCAAAAATTTGTAATTAAACATACTTGATTTTGTTTTTCTAGAGATTATTGTGATTACCAGGTAATTAAATGTTTAAATTTCTAATTACTCCTCTTCTTCTTGCCTCAATCTCGTAACCTATCTTCATTTTCTCCAGATAATTACGATTGTCTCAAGCATTTTGATATTGGAACTGCTAAGTTTACGGGTAGAAGGAAGTAGCCAAGTGGAGTACCCCATCTCATATCCTGCGATAAATTGTCGCAAACACTCTGCAGTGTTGACTGATTTTGGAGGTGTTGGTGATGGAAAAACTTCAAATACCAAGGCGTTTAATTCAGCAATTGCCAATCTAAGCCAATTTGCATCAGACGGTGGAGCTCAACTTATTGTTCCTCCAGGTAAATGGCTAACTGGCAGTTTTAATCTCACTAGTCATTTCACTTTATATATTCATAAGGATGCAGTTCTTCTTGCATCTCAGGTATTTTTTATTTCATATGTGAGAAAATATAATTAAATAAATATGTATTATTAGATTTATCAACCATAATATATTACATGTACAGGATGAAGCAGAATGGCCTCATCTTGCGGTGTTGCCATCTTATGGAAGAGGAAGAGATGGACCTGGTGGAAGATTTAGCAGCCTTATTTTTGGGACAAATTTAACTGACGTTGTTGTCACAGGTAAAACTAATTAATAAGAATTTAAATCTACATTTTAGGTACATTTAATAATGTATTATTTAACTATCATGCATAGGTGGCAATGGTACGATAGATGGTCAAGGTGCACCTTGGTGGATCAAATACCGTAGCAACCAATTAAACATCACTCGACCCTATCTTATTGAAATCATGTACTCTAATCACGTCCAGATATCCAATATAACTTTAATTAATTCTCCATCATGGAACGTTATTTCAAAACAGCTTAAAACTGCTCGTTGTTTTTGCTAGTCCAAACAATCTTCGGAAACACCCGTTAGTAATTACTTTTATCTTGTTACCAATAAAAATTCCTCTCTGCAATGCAAGAAATTTCCATAACTTCAAGGGGGCGTTTGGTTGGAGGTTATGTGAGATTACTGGGGTTAAGTCATCTTGTATTACTTGATTACCATGTTTGGTTATCAAGTAATATAAGATACCAGTAATCTTCAAATACCAATAATGGTTACTATTGGTAATATTGGAGGTAATCTGATTACCTCAATTTTATTAGGTACTCTAAGATTATCAAGGTTATCTTTTTTTGTTACAATTCTATCCCTTATTAATAAAATTTTAGGACAATAATGCCCTTATTTTTAAATTTATTTACATGAATATAACTTTTACTATTTCACCCCAATTAATTAACTTTTTGGACAAAATTATCCTTGAATTCAAAACAAATTGCAGCCCACCCAAGCTACCACCCCCATCCACTTGCCGTCGTCGCCGCCGGAATGGTGCACGGATGGCCAAAAATGGTCGTCACGCACCGATATGGCTAGATCCGTCGATCTGGCTGTCAAAGGCCAGATCAATGGCTATTAATGGCCACGTCTGTGGCTGTCAACGGCCATCGATCTGGCCGTTGACAGCCAAATCTGTCACGTCTGGCAATTTTCGGCTAGATCTCTGGCCGGAAATGGCCATACGGCCCACGGAGGCCATTTCCTCCCATCTGTGTGCCATTAGGTTGCCGGTAGCCTGCGGTGGTTTCCGACGGCCGGCAGTGACTAGGTTGGTAGGGCTGCTTTGTTGATTTTCCAAACTTTTATTATAGGGTTCTTTTGCTAAGTTTTTAAATGCAGGGGGGTTATAATAACCAATATTAAAAAATAATATAATAATAATATTTAATTAGAGGACAATTCAGTAATTCAAATAACATATCCACTAATTTATTCCTTCCAACCAAACATAATATAACATACCCACCAATTAACTAAACACATTTTCCTAAAGATTCCCAGTAATCTTCAAAGTAATCTAATTTTCCAGTAATCCAATATTCCCTAAACCAAACGCCCCCCAAAGGTAATTTAAGGAAAAAAAAAGGAAAAAATTAGAGAAAAAAAAATTCTAATTTTAAGAATTGTACTGGAAGATAATTACTAATCAAATATACTACTATTTTTTCTCTCCAGACTTTGGTGATAGCTTCAAGCATTTTGATATTAGAATTACTGAGTTTNACCCTTAATCAATAATATGGCTATTTAGTTAACATTTCAAAACTTGATAGCCTTTTAATTAAATGTAAACTTCAAATGTCTTTTTAATAACTTCCCCCTATATATATATATAACTTTCAAGGTCTATGAACATAATTCCTTTTCTCATCCGAGGTGTGTGTATTCCAAGGCTGTTTTATTTATTTATTTATTTTAAATTGTGACACAATTTTTGAGACCTTGATATTAAAGTACTCTGAATGACCGAAATTCATTATAACTTGCACAATTAATGTACTTTGAAATGCAGGACATAAGTTAGATTAATCTTAACCATTCAATACATTAATCAAAGCTCCATTTCATTTACTCAAATAATTTTTGACAACAATATGGAATTACCAATAAAATTTGACGCCATTATAAGATATAGGCAACTAATACAAGAGTTTCTATTGAAGATTCCTTTAACATTTTAATTTGGATGGAAATTTAAAAAAAAAAAAAAAAAAAGTATTTTATTGGGATCTTTTAACTTAAATTCATGACTTAAATTAGAGAATACAAATTGATGACCATTGATTTATTGGAATCTAACTAACAGATATGATATGGAAGTTGAAGGGGTTATTTTCATCGTTACCCTGGTCAACTCTTAAACTATTGGATTGTAATAGATCAATAGTATTATAATATGCTGAGATTTTCTCTCTCTCTCTCTCTCTCTCTCTCTCTGTGTTGTTTGAGTCTTCTTTGTTCTTCAGTAGTATCAAGTTATAAAACTATACTCATAGAGTTGTAGGAGAGGTTCAATACAATATAAATAGAGTATGAAGATTAGACTGCAATATCTGATCAAATTGAGATAATTTTAAACTTCCATGGTGGAGAAAAATTAGTGCTTTTTACCAAGAACAATTCTCACCAAGTGATTTGTGGTCAGACTTTGGTAAATAACTATCTCAGTTAACAGTGCTGATGTTTGTAATGGGTTTCTGATTCTCTGATGATCTAGCTAGACTCCTTGTTTTACTATAAAATTTATTAAACATATCACTGAAAACAGCTTAAAACTGCTCGTTGTTTTTGCTAGTCCAAACAATCTTCGGAAACACCCGTTAGTAATTACTTTTATCTTGTTACCTATAAAATTCCTTCTCTGCAATGCGAGAAATTTCCATAACTTCAAAGGTAATTTAAGGAAAAAATTAGAGAAAAAAAAAAAATCTAATTTTAAGAATTACACTGGAAGATAATTACTAATCAAATATACTACTATTTTTTCTCTCCAGAGTTTGGTGATAGCTTCAAGTCTATTAATATTAGAATTACTGAGTTTAAGAGTGCAGGCAATCCAAAGTTACCGAATCTATCTCATATCCGGGAATAAGTCGTCAAAACACAGCGCAATATCAACGGATTCTGGAGGTGTTGGTGATGGGAAACATCAAACATCAAGGTCTTCAATTCAGCAATTGCTAATCTAAGCCACTTGACATAAAGACGGTGGAGCTCAACTTATTGTACCATCAGGCAAATGGTTAACCGGCAGTTTTAATCTCACTAGTCATTTCACTCATCTCAGGTACATACTGATGCAGGGAACCAGGGGGTAACTCGTTCCCTCTAAGAATGGTGCGTTCAGCGGAGTTAAACAGACCGGTCAAACGAAGATAAACGTGCACACAGGACGGCATAAGCCCACCAATGACTGATTAATAAATGCCCACTAAGGATGGACGACGAACCCACACATGATTCTAAAGAGTGACCACAAAGATTACTTCAAAAATTTCTGTATATTTCTTCTCAAAAGTTGCGGTTATACTGTGAATAGTGCCCTTAAATAGGCGCACAAAAACCCTAACATAGTTTGATGCTATAAGAGAGTGTGTATGTGTTTTTTTAAATAAAGAACTAATTTTAATTATTCTAGTCAATTACTATGAAATATTGAAGGGAACCCTTATTTTAAGATATTACCAAATATACTCTCGATATAAGTTTTCATTTTCCAACAAATGTCTTTGACTTGGACTTAATTTGTTAATCACAATGCATATTTTTATACTTATATGATTATATTATTATGGACAGGATGAATAGGAATGGCCTATTGTTTCTGCGTTGCCGTCTTATGGTTATGGGAATTGAAAAGATTGTCGTAATGGAAGGTTCAATATAATGTCTCATTTTTTTGCACAAATTTGACTGATATTGTTACAGGTAACAATTAAAAATTTAAACTAATTTACAATACATTTAAGAATGTTTTATAGACAAAAACTTCAAACTAAAAAGTCCTTAATCTGGTTAGTTTGTTTCATTCCAAGGAGATGTAACTTAAAAACCGCCCGTTATTTTTGGTGGTCCAAACATGAAATAACCTTAAAGAACAATAGGTTTTCTTCAATGTCTATATAAAGTTCCTTCTTCTATACATTTTCTTAAAACCAAATTAAGTTTTCAAATCAAAATGGAGCTGTCCCCAAAATCAAGATGTTACCAGGTGAGGGTTTATATTTCCAATTTGTTGTCTACTTTGGCCGTTTAACATCATAATAATTCTAGTTCAATCTCATTATTACACAGAAAACACAACTACATGCAAAAATTTGTAATTAAAAATTCTTGATTTTGTTTTTCTAGAGATTATTGTGATTACCAGGTAATTAAATATTTAAATTTCGAATTACTCCTCTTCTTCTTGCCTCAATCTCGTAACCTATCTTCATTTTCTCCAGATAATTGCGATTGTCTCAAGCATTTTGATATTGGAACTACTAAGTTTACGGGTACAAGGAAGTAGCCAAGTGAAGTACTCCATCTCCTATCCTGCGATAAATTGTCGCAAACACTCTGCAGTGTTGACTGATTTTGGAGGTGTTGGTGATGGAAAAACTTCGAATACCAAGGCGTTTAATTCAGCAATTGCCAATCTGAGCCAATTTGCATCAGACGGTGGAGCTCAGCTTATTGTTCCTCCAGGCAAATGGCTAACTGGCAGTTTTAATCTCACTAGTCATTTCACTTTATATATTCATAAGGATGCAGTTCTTCTTGCATCTCAGGTATTTTTATTATTTTTTATTTCATATGTGAAAAAATATAATTAAATTAATATGTATTATTAGATTTATCAACCATAATATATTACATGTACAGGATGAAGCCGAATGGCCTCATCTTGCGGTGTTGCCCTCTTATGGAAGAGGAAGAGATGGACCTGGTGGAAGATTTAGCAGCCTTATTTTTGGGACAAATTTAACTGACGTTGTTGTCACAGGTAATACTAATTAATAAGAATTTAAATCTACATTTAAGCTACATTTAATAATGTATTATTTAACTATCATGCATAGGTGGCAATGGTACGATAGATGGTCAAGGTGCACCTTGGTGGATCAAATACCGTAGCAACCAATTAAACATCACTCGACCCTATCTTATTGAAATCATGTACTCTAATCACGTCCAGATATCCAATATAACTTTAATTAATTCTCCATCATGGAACGTTCATCCTATATACTGCAGGTTTGACCAAAAAATTTAATCCATATGATCTTATTCTTTTTTTTTTTGAAATTCTATATTTTAATCAAAACTAAAATTGCAGCAATGTGCTTGTCCAAGGCCTTACTATTCTTGCGCCAATTGATTCTCCTAATACAGATGGGATAAACCCAGGTTTTTATTTAATTATACATATAATGTCTCTTTTATAAGTGATTAGCTTATTCAACAACCATCATGAATATAATTCTATCTTTGGTGTTTTCAGATTCATGTACAAACACCATAATTGAAGATTGTTACATAGTCTCAGGGGATGACTGCATTGCAGTTAAAAGTGGATGGGATCAATATGGAACAAAATTTGGAATGCCAACCAAACACTTGATCATCAGAAGGCTAACCTGCATTTCACCGGATAGTGCTACCATAGCACTTGGCAGTGAGATGTCTGGTGGAATTAAAGATGTTCGAGCTGAAGATATCACAGCCATTGACACTCAATCTGGTGTACGGATTAAAACTGCTATTGGAAGAGGCGGTTATGTGAAAGATATATATGTAAGGAGAATGACCATGAAGACTATGAAGTATGTCTTTTGGATGACAGGTTCTTATGGGTCACACCCAGACCCTAACTTTGACCCAAAAGCACTTCCTGAAATTACAGGAATAAATTATAGAGACATGGTGGCTGAAAATGTCACATATTCAGCGAGACTTGATGGAATTCAAAATGACCCCTTTACTGGAATTTGCATTTCTAATGTAACGATTGGATTAACAGAAAAACCACAAAAACTTCAGTGGAACTGTACTGATGTTCAAGGATTTACAAGTCGTGTGACTCCTCCAGCCTGCAATTTATTACCTGAGAAAAAGGATAATACTGATTGCTTTTTCCCAAAAGATAAGTTACCCATTGAAAACATTGAGTTGAAGACTTGTTTCATGACTAAGTAGTTTGAGAGCGTGTACTTTATTGATATATCATATACGCAATTATTATTGATTTGTAAACTATATCATAATCTTCTATTGTTATAGAATAAAATGAAATGAGAATACGAGTTCGTTGTTTATCGCATTTTTTTTTTTAATATAGAAAAAAAAATAGAATTTATTATATGTTGATGTATAAAATAGTCTCTATAAAGAAATTCTTATACAGCTTGGTTTTATGACAAAATGATCTGCGATCGGTTTTACTATATCTAACTCTCTCTTGAACAGTTATGTTAAAAATCCTATTAAAACAAATATTATGTTATTTTCCTTTTTTATATTTATACTATTTTTTATTAAAAATATTACCCTTTGAATTTATGTAAAAGATATTATTATTTAATGTGTGTTTGGGATTGTTGTAGCTTAAGAAAATAATCAATTAAGTTTTAAGCTAAAGCAATAAAAATGTTTAATAAACTACTTGTAAACTGATTAATTTTGAAACTAATTATAAAATAATCGGATCTATAAAAAGATTCTAGAAGCTAGTAAGAGTAGCTTTTAAAAATTAGATTATTTTTAAGGCTCATTTTATAATTTATATTATAAAATGACAAATATACCCATATATAATATTTCAAATTACAAAACTAACTTAAATAATCATTTCATTTATTACAAGAATAATTTCATAATTTATTTATAAATTAAAAAAAATGAAATAGGACTGGTTGCTACCACCATTGATGGTATTCAACTGCCGATTGACACTAGTGAACAAAGGCGCGTTGGTGCCACATCCAATCCTTATGGTTTGAAAATTTCTGATCTATCGAAATCTGGTTGAATCACCAGATTCCGATATTGATTTTGGTTGTAGAAGGCGGCCAAATCTTTCTTCATCTTCTGTAGCCAAAATATAGGTCGGAATCTGATGATTTAACTGGATTCTAATAGACCGATATGTGTTGGGCCTGTTGGCTCTTATAGGATCGATGGTGGTGCAACCAGTCCTAAAAGTAATCCTTAGTGCAAAACTAATTTGCCAAATTCTAATTTACCAAACACACAATCATAGATTTTGAAAATCTATTTTATCAAACACAAAATCATAGATTTTGAAAATCACAACAATTATAAAAATAGCTTTTACCAAACAAAATAAATATTATTATTGAGATCATGTACTCTAAGAAGATTCAAATATCCAACATAACCTTAATCAATTCTCCATTATGGAATGTCCACCCTATCAATTGAAAGTCTAATCCAACAAACTGATCCATATTTACAAATGTTTACAATTAGTATTTTATTATAAGCATATGATCTCAACTTTCTATCAATACATTGGCTTAACTACATGATCCTAACCTTTTCTTTTCCGTAATGTATTGGTTCAAGGTCTTACAATTCTCACACCAGTAGATTCTCCTAACACAGATGGAATAAACCCAGGTTTGTTTATTTTAATTATATAACTTTGTCTTCTATTCTTTGTCTTATATTACAACAAGAATATAATGCCATCTCTGGGATTCTCAAATTCATGTACAAACACCAAAATTGAAGATTGTTATATAGTCTAAGAGCATCTCCAAGGGACTCTTTATATGACTCAAACTCTTATTATAAAGACTCTATCCATAAAAACAAAAATCTAACATACTCTTTATCCTTTAAATATAAATTAAAAAGTGAGTTTGACTCTCCACATCTGGAGAGTCAAATTTCACTGTCTATCTTAATTTTAATTAATAAATTATAAATTTCTATGCATTTTATATATTAATTCTCTCTCCCATTAAGTATTTTTCATGAAAATAAAGAACATCTTCATTAGATTTAAAAAGCTCATCAGATTTGAATAAAAATTTTGTTCTTATATTTAGAAATTAATAAAGATGTTCTTTATTTATATGAAATATACTCTTTAAAATAAAGAGAACCATTAAAGATGCTTTAAGGGTCTGCTTGGGAGTTTTTTTTTCACTGGTTTTGAGGGTTTTTAATTAGACTGGTTTTGAGATGTTTAAAAACCATTACTTGCCTACCAGATTTTTAATGGGTTGGTTTTGACTAATTTAAAAACCCCCCAAAACCAGTGTACTGTATTTTTGAGGGGTTTATAAAACACCCCAAATCGGGGTGTTTTGGCTGGTTTAATAATTTTATCCCTAAAAAACCCCTTCCCACTAATAATCCCTTTGCTGCACACAAATCTCTTGCTACTGTTGACTTCTTTCTAGCACACAAATCTCTTGCTGCTGCACACGAAGTGAGTGAATAGTTTTAATTTGTGAGTGAATGGTTTTAATTTGCTGCACACGAATCCCTTTGATGCACACAACTCGTTTAACTTGTGATAGTCAATAAGCGGCGTCAACCTAAAATCAGGCATTTTGGTTTCTGATATTTCGAACAGAGTTGCTATTTGCAATCGCTAATTCGCAAAAGAGTAAGTTTTGTTTTCTTGTCTTCTTTATTTGTTTATTTCTATATAATTAGTTTATTGTATTAGATTCTCCTTACTTTCAGCATTTTGGGTTTGTATTATAGACGAAGCTTTGTTGATTGCTTGCCATTTTCATTTGTTAATCTTGTTTGCGGTGAATTATAAGCGTGAAGATTTTATGATTGTGCATTCTCAAATTTTTCCTTTTTATTGTAAATTTGTAACTGATTGTGAAGGATGAATGGTGTTTTGAATATTTTGTTCCCAGAGTTTTCTGACATCCTAGAAAAAAAGTCACGGAGCCTCTTTGTTTGATTATTCCTTCTCCACCTATATCATTTTATGGAGTTGGCTAGGCACCAGAGCAATTGTAAGTAAAATGCGTGCTGAATTTGAGAGTCAACTCCTCCATTCTTATGATGGTAATGGAAATCAACACAGCAAACTTCTATTCTTAAGAGCTTCATTACAAATCTTAATAGAAAGAAACAAAAATATATTCCATCAAACCAAATACAACTGCAAATTGAAACTAATGACCTCCAATAACGGAACTTGTTGAAGCAATCATAACTGTCAAAGAGAGCCTCTTGTTTGATTGGAGAGAAAGAAAATAAAAACAAATAATGTAGGCATTATCTATATTTATCAAAGTTAATTCAGCAAAAGAGAGAGTGTTTTAACTTTATGGGCATTTATATAAATTTATCATTTAAAAAAACTGTCAGAACCGTTGGAAAATAAACTCTCAAGCATAGGTTAGGTGTTTTAAAAACCGCTACTAAAAACCCCTCAAAACCGCTAAGGTGGTTTACCCTCAAAACTGCTACAATGGTTTACCCTCATAACTTCTACCATAAAACTCCCAAGCAGACTCTAAGGGGATGATTGCATTGCAGTTAAAAGTGGTTGGGATCAATATGGAATTAAAGTTGCATTTCACCGGACAGCACAACCATTGTTCTTGGCAGTGAGATGTTGGTTGGAATTAGAGACGTAAAAACTGAAGACATTATAGCCATTGACACTCAATCTGGTGTAAGGGTTAAAGCTGCGGTTAGTAGAGGTCATGTAAAATATATATACTTAAGAAGAATGACTATGAAAATTATGAAGTATGTTTTCTGGATGACAGGTTCTTTTGGGTCACACCCTGACCCTTTGTTTTGATCCAAAAGCACTTACAAAAATTTTAGGAATAAATTATAGAGACATGGTGGTTGATAACTTCACCTACTCAATGAGGCTTGAGGGGATTCAAAATGAAATGTTAAGTATTGGATTGACAAATAAACCAAAGGAACTACAATGGAATTGCACTGATGTTCAAGGAGTGGGGAGCAATGTGATTCCATCGGCATGCGATCTATAGCCTGAGAAAAAAGAACATACCAATTGCTTTTTCCCTAATGATAAACTGCCCATCGATAATGTTCATTTGAAGACCTGTATTGGAGATATTATCAGCTCTAGTAGCTCAACTGTAGAAGGTATTTGACCATTGGTCTATGCTTGATTTGTTGATGATTTATTCTTGGATCCAATCATTTTCCCTTTATAATCTGCTGGATATCCATGAATTTTATAACAAGTGTCTCTCTTGTGGCCTGGTAGATAGCATAAATTACATTCTATGTAGGCTTCTTCCCTTTGTATTTAGGATTTTGATTTTTCCATTTCTGTGTATTTTGCACATATAGTGCAGTAGTTACATCTGAACCAGTATTAGTTCCTGACAAAATCCTCTGACTTTCATCTTGATTAACAATGGAATAAGCTTGCTTGACTTGTAGTTTTATTTGTGCAAGAACAAAATCTGAGCAACTATAATGCTAAAAAAGCTTAATAGAGACTACAAACTACACAATCTTTATTGAATTAGCAGCAAATATATACAAGATTTTGTAACATAAATACTTAAAAAACTTGCTAAAAACACTGCACATGACTCCACTAACAACTTATTCACTATTGAAATAATGTGCTCCTAAAAACAAGTACATGACTAGCTCTACTTCAAAGACTAAATTTGGAAACACACACATTTAACAACTTTCAGCACCAAATTAGCAACCATCCATTATGTAGCAATCCTTGACCAAATCAGCAACCACCTCATCATGCCAAATCAGTAGCTGAGACATATTCTCAACACTCCTCCTTGGATCAGATGCTGCACATTCCTAGTTTTTCTCTTAGAAACTCAAACTTGGTTTTGGACAAGGCCTTGGTAAATATATCAGCAACTTAATCTTCGGTTTTGCAATAAGCCAAACATACATCTCCTTCCTTTTGTATTTCCTTTAGGAAATATAATTTGATTTTAAAATGCATTGTCCTGCCATGAAAGATAGGATTATTTGAAATGGAAATTGTTGCCTTCTTGTCAACCAAAATCTTTGTCCTTTCTTTCTGCTTCATATGTAGATCAATTAGCACATTCCTAAACCAAAGAGCTTGATTGACGGCTGCTATAACAGCCACAAACTTAGCTTCTGCAGTACTTTGAGCAACCAGCTCCTGCTTCTTAAAGCACCATGACAACACCCCTAAACCAAAACTGAAACAAAATCCAGTTGTGCTTCTCATATCATCAACTAAACTTGCCCAATCACTATCTGAGAAGCCATGAAATTCCGGGATTGAACACTAATTGAACACTATGAGAACATAACACCATAGTTGGCAGTGGCCTTCACATATCTAACAACTCTTTTTGCTGCTTGAAGATGCACTTCACTAGCATAGTGCATAAATCTTGAGAGCATACTCACATCATATAAGATATCAGGCCTGGTTGCTGTAAGATACATCAGGCAACCTATTAAGCTTCGATATAACCCTTCATCAACTTTGTCAGACCCATCATCCTTGCTAAACTTCTCCTTCTGAATCATAGGAGTTATTGTAGCCTTGTAGCTCTCCATATGAAACTTCTTTAGAATCTCCTTTGCATATTTAGTCTAACAAATGAAAATGTCTTGTTGTCTTTCCCTCACCTCTATTCCAAGAAAATAAGACATCAAGCCCAGATCAGTCATTTTGAATACCTTGAACATTTATGTCTTGAAGTCTTTAATAAGCTCTTCATTTCCTCCTGCAATAAGCAAATCATTAACATAAAAAGATACAATTATTAAGTCAAAATCCACCTTTCTCACATACAAAATGGCTTCACTAAGGTTCTTATCAAAGCCTAGGCTTAACAAGTACTGATAATTAATTTGGCTATACCAGGCTCTTAGTGCCTGCTTAAGACCATACAAAGCCTTCATTAGTAGATACACCTTGTCCTCATGACCTTTCACCACAAATCCCTCTGGTTGCTCAACATAAATCTCCTCCTGCAAAAAACCATTTAAGAATGCTGACTTGACATCTAGTTGATACACTTTCCAATCCCTTTGTGCAGCTAATGCTAATAACATTCTGATGGTATCTAACCTTGCAACAGGTGCAAAGGTTTCTGAGAAGTCCACACCGAACAATTGAGCATACCTTTTAACAACAAGTCTTGCCTCATACTTGTTGACTGAACCATCTGAGTTGTATTTAGTTCTAAACACCCATTTAAGTCCAATAATTTTCCTGTCTTGGGGTTTATCAACAAGCTCCCAAGTATGGTTTTTCTCAACCATTCCCATTTCTTCCTTCATGGTTTCCACCCATCTTTGGTGTTTCTCAGCATCTTTGTACTCTATAGGCTCCATCACAACAACATTACATTTTTTTATAGATGTCTGAGAGATATCGAGTTCCTCTTACAAGTGGATCATCTATGTTGTTGTCATGAGTATGTAGAATTTTTGAACTTTGCTCCTCCTTGGTTTGATCCCAATTCCACTGTTTCTCTTCCATGAACACAACATCTCTACTGGTCAGAATTTTTCCAATTCATGATTGGAAAATTCTATAAGCTTTAGAAGAGCTGTTATAACCAATACACACTCCAGGCTCTACCCTTTTATCAAGCTTGTCCCTCTTCACTTGAGGAACATGTGAAAAGCATAAACAACCGAATATCTTTAGATTCAGTAAGGAGTGTTTAAATCCATACCAGACTTGAGAAAGAGTTTTATTTTCCAAAGCCCTTGTTGGCAGCTTGTTTAAGAGAAAAACAGTCGTACTAGTAGCCTTTGCCCAAAAAAAATTAGGAATTCCCTTCTCATGCAACATGCACGTTGTCATTTCCATGATCGATCTATTTTTTTTTTCACTTACTCTATTTTGTTGTGGAGTATAGAGGGCTGTCAGTTGATGTTCAATGCTTGGTTCTTCACAAAATTGATTGAATTGAGTTGAGGTGTACTCCTTCCCATTGTTTGGCTTTAATATTTGCATCTTACAGCCACTTTGGTTCTCCACAAAAGCCTTGTATCTCCAGAACACTCTAGCCACTTCAAACTTGAACCTTAAAAAATAAATCCAACACATTCTTGTTAGATCATTTATAAAAACAATATAATACCTACTTCCTTTAAGTGATGGAGTCTTTAAAGGTCCTCTAAGGTCAGTATGCACAAGTTGCAACTTCTATGAGGCTCTCCAGGATTTCTGAGGGAATGGCAACCTATTTTGCTTGGCATATTGACAAGCTTTGCAGCTTGGTAAGTGATCTTCTAGTAGAGGTAGGCCCTGTACCAGCTCATGATTCTACATAAACAAGAGTGATTGATGGTGAAAATGGCCCAATCTCTTATGCCATGTCACGACATTGTTTAATGAAATTTGATATGAGATGTGTTCCTCTTCCATGAGATCTAGTGAAAAACACTTGCCTCTCATCTTTATAGTAAACACTTCTTGATCCTTAGCATCTTCAATGATATATCTCTTGTTCTCAAAAAACACCTTAAACCCCTTCTCAAGAAGCTGTCTAACACTTATCAAATTTGGGTCAATCCTAGCTACATAAAAAACATCATTGATTGGTTTAGTACCTGTAACACTTTCAATAGCTATGGTCCCTCAACCTTTAACTTCAACATACTCTCCATTGCTGACTTTGACTTTGGAGAAGATAGACTTGTCCAACTCCCTGAAGAGCTCTGGATCATTTGTCATGTGGTTTGTACAACCACTGTCTATAAGCCAGGCCTCACTTAAGCTACTAGTTGCATAACAGGATGCAACAAACATTTGCTCTTCTTCTTCTTGAACCATAGCCTTAGCCTCATCTTCCTGCTGGTTACTTCTGCTCTTGCAAATTCTTTCCACATGGCTCATCTAATTACATCTATTGCACTTAACATCAAGCTTGCTTCAGCACCTGTTTTGAGAGTGATTAGTCCTTGCACAATGAGGACATGGAGGAAACCTTCCAGCATTACTTTTGTTGTTTTGAGCACCTGCATTCCAATTACTACTACAGGCTCTAGCACCTTTGTGTTTCCTCCATTTTGTCTTTTTGCCTTTACCACTTTCATGGATCTGCAACTTTGCTCGTAAAGCACCTTCAATAAACCCCCCATATCTAATTTGTCTCCTTTGCTCTTACACCTATAGAGCATTTAGAAGCTTCGCCAATGAGATCTTTGCAAGGTCTCTAGACTCCTCCAAAGCAGATATCTTAGCTTCAAGCTTCTAATGTAAGGTCACCAGAACTTTCTCCACATTCCTTCTGTCACAAAACTGCTCTCTAAGAAGCATCACTCGAGTAACAATGCTCAAAAGCCTACCTGCATACTCCTTGATAATCTCAGACTCTTTCATCTTCAGGAGCTTGAATTCCCTTATGAGTTTAACACTTGCATGCTTCTTGTTCTCGCATTGCCTTGAAACTCCTCCCTTAGATACTGCCATATTTCAAACGCTAACTTCAAGTTCATGATCTTGGTAAATAATGCTTCAGACACGGCTGAATGGAGACATGATTTGGCCTTGAACTTCTTAGTTCTCCTCTCCTTGTGAACCTTAATTTGCTGCACAGTGGGATTGTCAGGTAATGGGTCAATTTCATAGTCTTCTTCAACTGCCTCCCAAAGGTCCACAACCTACAAATAATCAGACATTTTGACTACCCATGTATGATAGTGTGCAGTTTCACCAGTGAATCTAGTGGAGAAACTGGAGAGAATGCATTGGAAGCCACTAAAACAGGGTTTCTGTTTTGTGGTTTGGTGTTTACAGATAACACTACTCACAGACGTCACACAGATCCCTAAGAAAAAAAGAGCTCTTATACCAATTTGTAGTTTTATTTGTGCAAGAACAAAATCTGAGCAACTATAATGCAAAAAAAGCTTAAGACTACAAACTACACAATCTTTATTGAATCACCAGTAAATATATACAAGATTTTGTAATAGAAATACTAAACAAACTTGCTAAAAACACTGAACATGACTCCACTAACAACTTATTCACTATTGAAATAACGTACTCCTAAAAACAAGCACATGACTAGCTCTACTTCAAAGACTAAATCTGGATACACACACGTTTAACAACTTTCAGCACCAAATCAGCAACCATCCATTATGCAACAATCCTTGACCAAATCAGTAGTTGAGACATATTCTCAACATGACTGAAGGCAATGGCGATATCAAGAGTATTTGGCTTCTTACTATGGAATAAGCATCATTAAGGCCCATTAGGAATTACAACAATCTTTGTTGATTCAAGTGAGCAAGATATGCTATAGTTGACTCACTATCTGGTGTTACTAAGCTGATCATGAAGCTCAACTCATCCCATAACACTTTCAACTTGTTGTAATAAATTGCTACAGACATGGTACCTTGTGTGAGATTCACAATTTCCCGATGAATTCCATAGATTCTAGTTCCACTCACCTCAAATGTTTAAATTACCAGGTAATTAAATCTTTAAATTTCAATTACGTACAAGACCATAATTGAAGATTGTTACATAGTCTTAAGGGATTACTGCATTGCAGTTAAAAGTGGATGGGATCAATATGGAACCAAATTTGGAATGCCAACGAAACACTTGATCATCAGAAGGCTAACCTGCATTTCACCGGATAGCGCTACCATAGCACTTGGTAGTGAGATGCCTGGTGGAATTAAAGATGTTCGAGCTGAAGATATCACAGCCATTGACACTCAATCTGGTGTACGGATTAAAACTGCTATTGGAAGAGGAGGTTATGTGAAAGATATATATATGTAAGGAGAATGACCATGAAGACTTTGCAGTATGTCTTTTGGATGACAAGACCCAGACCCTAACTTTGACCCAAAGGCACTTCCTGAAATTACAGGAATAAATTATAGACATGGTGGCTGAAAATGTCACATATTCAGCGAGACTTGATGGAATTCAAAATGACCCCTTTATTGGAATTTGCATTTCTAACGTAACGATTGGATTAACAGAAAAACCACAAAAACTTCAGTGGAACTATACTGATGTTCAACGATTTACAAGTCATGTGACTCCTCCGGCCTGCAATTTATTACCTGAGAAAAAGGATAATACTGATTGCTTTTTCCCAAAAGATAAGTTACCCATCGAAAACGTTGAGTTGAAGACTTGTTTCATGACTAAGTAGTTTAAGAGCGTGTACTTAATTGATATATTATATATGCAATTTGTTATGCCTAAAAAATATAAGGGTTGACGTCAGGTCCAATCAGCCTACAAGAGTCAGATCATGGGTACAACCACAGTCTGCTTTCGTTAGAATAGTGGGTGGGTGCGCGTCAGACCAACCAGAAGCTGTGGTGATCCCATGTGTTCAATCCCTGCTCTAAATCGTGCAAATCACTCTGGAAGGTGGGCAATGTGACATAAAGAAGGATTTGCACGGATAATCCTACCAACTTACAGATTTAGTGATCATTGCCTCAATGCATCCCACTATAAATTGGGAGCTCCTCTCTCATTAAAGGGAGATTCGCACATTTTTACACTTGATTAACTATTCGCATGGGTGAAAGCAACCCCCAAGCGGCTCCATTGCCGCAAATTGAGGAGCTGCAACGAGCTCTAGACAGACTAAGAGCTTAACAAAATGAGCAGGGGCAGGTCGCATCTGCGTCCCCCTTCTCTCCCGAAGTGTTAGCCGCTCCACTCCCACCAGGATTCAAGATGCCCGACATGTGGGCGTTTGATGAAAATTCTGATCCGCAAGATCATTTATATGAATTTAACGATCTGATAGAGCTTCACCAGGTCTCAGATTTAGCAAAATGTTGTTGTTTTGCAGTGATGTTGACCTCCCATGCCAAACGGTGGTTCAGGTCACTCCCAACGGGATCAATCAGTTCGTGGCCTCAGATGAGCACGACGCTCCTAAGGCATTTTCAAGCGAATCGAAAGTTTTCGATGCCTTTGAGCTACCTCAGCAATATAAGGCAAGAAAGGGATGAATCCTTCCAGTCCTACTTTGACCGTTTCCATAGAGAACTCAACAAGATGGCTCATACTCCCGAAGAGTCTGTTCGAACTCTCATCATAGCCAGAGCTCGTCCACAAACCGACCTATGGAAAGAATTACAGGCCGAGGACGATGTTTCCCTCATGGGATTCTATAACCTTGCGGAGAAATACCTCTAGATTGAAAATTCATTGGCGGCACTCCACCGTTGCGACCATGGCACTTCGGGCAGTATGTCTGGTCGGGGTGAAAGTAGAAGAGTTGATCGCAGAGGGGACGTTGACGATCAGCAAAAAGGGAAGAAACCTCGCTACGTACACAAAAAGTCTTATGCTCCTATTCCTCGTCACGATCGTGACAGAAACCAATATACTCCACTGAATGCGTCTGTATCGGCCATTCTTGATAAATCCGAGGAAGCCAGTCTGCTCGGGGAGCCCAAACCCATGAAAACTCCTGCGACAGCCAGAAATAACAAAAAATATTGTCGCTTCCATCGGGACAACAGGCATCATACCGATGAGTGCCAAGCTTTAAAACAAGCAATCGAAGAGCTCATCAAGAAAAGGGCACTTCAAGGAGTATATTGACAACTCCGCTCCCGCGCAAGAGAAGAGCCAAGGGGAGCAAGGGAAAAAGCGTCGTGATCGCAAAGGGTATAGTAGTGTTAACATAATCTTTGGGGGACCACACCCCACGGAAAACACGCGAGGTGCGCAAGAAATATATGCTCGCGAAGCTCATCACGACCCTATCAGGGTGATGAACACTTCGCAGCGACCACAAAAGGTCTGTAAGGAGGTGCCGATCACCTTTTACGAGAAGGAGGTAGCCCGTTTACATCATCCTCACGATGACGCCCTTGTGATCACGCCCCTCATAGGGCACCATAACATCCGTAGAATGCTAGTGGACAATGAAAGCACTGTGAACATCCTGTTCCAGACCGCTTTCGAAAGAATGAACTTAGACGAGGCCGACCTGAAGCCCGCCTCAATCCTTCTTTACAGCTTTACAGGGGACCACCTGATCCCCAAAGGAATGATCCAACTTCCGGTCACGCTGGGTGACTATGACGAAGTGACTAAGGTTACTGAATTCTTGGTCGTGGATTGCCCATCTGCCTTCAATGGAATCCTGGGGCAACCTCTACTTAGAAGCTTCAAGGCAGTCACTTTCATATACCATCTCAAGATGAAGTTCTCCACCCCGACGGGGATAGGGGAAGTAAGCGGATCGCAAAGTGCATCTCGCGACTGCTACATAAAAGCGATGCAGATGACGTGTAAAGGGAAAGGCATCTCGGGAGGTATTCCCCGATAGGCTATGACGATCAGCCGGATTGAGCCACAGCTTGGCCCAGCAGAGGATAATATGGATCCTCGAATTCAGGAAAGCCCTTCCAGTGTCCCAGTTGGGGATTTGTCCGAAGTTTCGATCGACCTGAAGGAGTCGAGCCGAGTGTTAAGGATAGGGAGCAGTCTCAAACCCCAGCTCACCTACGAGCTAATCAGCTTCCTGAAAGAAAATATCGATGTGTTCACCTGGTCACACACAGATATGGTCGGGATCAGCCCGAACATCATTTGCCATGCGTTAAACATCGACAGCGAAGCTAAGCCAGTTCACCAGAAAAGAAGAGCAATGGATCCGGAGTGATATGTCACCTTAAAATTAGAGGTGGACAACCTCTTCCGAAACGGGTCCATCTGAGAGGCACTTTACCCGACCTGGGTTGCCAACCCGGTTCTGGTAAAAAAGCTCAATGGCAAGTGGCGAACCTGTGTCGACTTCAGCGACCTCAATAAGGCCTGTCCTAAAGACAGCTTCCCTCTGCCAAGAATTGACCAGCTCGTGGATGCCACCTCGGGGCACGAGCTGCTAAGTTTTATGGACACGTACTCAAGATATAATCAAATTCTGATGTATGGGCCAGACGAAGAGCATACATCTTTTATCACAAACCGAGGGCTGTATTGCTACAAAGTTATGCCCTATGGCCTCAAGAATGTTGGCGCAACCTACCAGCGATTAGTTAACCGGATGTTCTCTGACCAAATCAGAAAAACAATGGAGGTCTATGTGGATGACATGCTGGTCAAATCCCATGTCGCCTCAGATCACATTGCGTATCTCGCTGAGATGTTTGATATCCTCCGACTGTACAGAATGAAACTGAATCCTCTCAAGTGTTTGTTCGGAGTATCGTCAGGAAAATTTCTGGGATACATGGTTAACCAGCGGGGGATAGAAATAAACCTCGAGAAAATTCAAGCTCTACTCAATATGGAAAGCCCGACCAGCAAGAAACAGGTCATGAGTCTTAACGGGCGAATAGCGGCACTAAGTCGCTTCATATCGAGACTAACAAACCGCTGCTTACCATTCTTCAATGTCCTAAAAGCCCACAAGAAGTTCGAGTGGACTCCCAAGTGCGAACAGGCGTTCCAAAGTATAAAAGAACACCTCGGGAAACCACCTCTCCTGTCCAAGCCTTTTCTGCAAGAGATCCTGCTCCTGTATCTGTCCGTCTCTCAGTTTGCGGTCAGTACAGCCCTAATTCGAGAAGAGGAAAAGGTATAATGGCCAGTGTACTATGCGAGCAAGCGTCTGATTGATGTCGAGATGCAGTATCCAGAAATGGAGCGATTAGCCTATGCCCGGCTGATCACTTCCAGAAAGTTGCGACCCTACTTCCACGCCCATACTATCTATGTGATGACTAATTATCCACTCAGACAGGTCCTCAAGAAGCCAGAGGCATTGGGTAAATTGCTTAAATGGGCCATGGAATTAAGTCAGTTCGATCTGAAGTACAAGCCAAGATCGACTATCAAAAGGCAGGCAGTTGCTGACTTCATCTCACAATTCTCTTATCTTCCAAGTGAATCAGAGCACCAGCCTAGCGAAGCCATCCAGGAAACTGCTCGAAATCTGTCGACTTGGAGCCTCTACGTCGATGGATCATCAAACAAAAAGAGGGTCGGTGCAGATCTTCTCCTTCTGAGCCCCAAAGGGGCTCGTGTTCACGGCATTCTTCGGTTCGGATTCAAGGCAACCAACAATGAGGCTGAGTATAAAGCTCTGCTCGCTGGGTTGCGGTTGGCTAGGGAAATAGGTGCAACAGCGATCAGTGTCCATAGCGACTCCATGCTGGTCGTTAACTAGATTTTGGGGGAATACCAAGCCAAGGAAGAAAACATGGTCCGTTATCTGAAAAAAGCTAAAGCCACACTCGAGCTGTTCAAACACTTCAAAATCACTCAGATTCCCAGAGATAGCAACTATGTGGCAGACACCCTGGCAAGAATAGGCTCGTCGTTAGACTTAGAAGCACCGAATAGCATTCTGTTCTATTCGTCGAGGCCCCAAGTATCAACCTAATCAAACAGGCCGTGAATGTGACACAATCAAATTCTTGGATGACTCCCATTTTCCAATACCTCAAGGATGGGATCTTGCCCGACGACAAGGTCGAGGCAAGGGTTCTGCGAACGAGATCTGCTCGTTACACCCTCATCAAGGACCAACTGTATAGGAGAAGATTTAGTGCCCCACTCCTTCAATATGTAACCAGCGAAGAAGCAGACTACATCATGAGGGAAATTCATGAAGGGATCTGCGGTAATCACACTGTCGCATGATCTCTTGCAAATAAGGTTGTTCGTCAAGGGTACTATTGGCCCCGAATTCAAGATGATACCTACAACTTTGTCTAGAGGTATGATAAGTGTCAACGATTCGCGAGCATACTGCGAGCTCCCTCCCACGAACTGATAACTATGACTAGCCCCTAGCCTTTTTCCATGTGGGGGATCGATCTCATCGGCCCCATGCCAGTTGGGAAAGACGGAGTCAAATATGCCGTGGTCGCGGTAGATTACTTCACCAAATGGGTAGAAGCCAAACCACTAGCCGCGATCATGACCAGAAAGCTTAAAGACTTCGTTTTCAAGAATATTGTGTGCCGCTTCGGAATTCCTCATACCCTCATCTCGGATAATGGGAAACAGTTCGACAACGAGGAATTCAAACAGTTTTGCGATGAGCTAGGCATCCATAAAAAATTCGCCGCAGTCGCAAGACCGCAAGCAAATGGCCAAGTTGAAGCTGTCAACAAAACCATCAAGCACACTCTGAAGGCCAAACTTGGCACAACCAAAGGAAATTGGGCGTACAGAACAACTCTAAGAACCTCCACCTCAGAAACACCTTTTTCACTGACATATGGATGCGAAGTGATGATCCCTGTAGAGGTAGGAACTGGTTCACTTCAGAGTTACTTGTACAATGAGGCCGACAACGAAGCACTTATGAGAGCAAGCCTAGACCTTGTTGAAGAATATCACAGCAAGACTTCGCTAAGGGTAGCAGCCTATCAACAACGCGCGAAGAAGTTCTTCGATTCAAAGATCAGACGAAGAGACTTCCAGGTCGGTGACCTTGTGTTAAAGGAAGTTCTTCTCGGTACCAGGGAACCAAGTGCGGGAGTTTTAGGACCGAACTAGGAAGGTCTATACCGCATCGACAAAGTAATTAGGCCGGGGACTTATCATCTCAAAAGGTTGAACGGTTCCAAAGTACCCCGAGCTTGGAATGTTGAGCACCTTTGACCATGCTATCAGTAATTCCGAACTCAGCTTTCCTTGTAAATTAATTTCTAATTTTTGTAAGTCATTTCCTTGTAAAGTGTTATCTTGCGTGCTTGTAACAATCTTCGCATGTGATCTTTTTCGTGCAAATGAGTTATGTTATCACACTTATTCAATAAATGTAAGCAATCAGGAAGTACTCATGTATAATAAAGCGAACAGAAATTGTAAAAGTCAAAATGTAATTCATTAATGAGGAGTACAGTAGGCAAAATGGTATGACTAAAAGCCTTAATCTGGCTCCTAAAGGAACGACCTTGTCGTCCTAGGGCTGGTCAGCTGAGGGTTTATCCAAGGCATGTTCCGAACCTCCTGCTCGGGAGGTCGCCGCTTCATCGTCCTCCCATGCCATAGACATAAGTATGTCCCGCCAATCCTCCGAGAGGTCGGACATATCGAGTCGCGGATTCTTCAGTCGCAAGGCATAGATAGACTCGATCGCCCATTCGACAGCCTTCTCCTCAACCTCCGCTGCCTGATTCTGCATCTCCTTTGTCAAGGAAGCAACTTTTCCTTGACTTGCTTGAAGTTCAACTTCAAGAGCTTGCCTTAGCTTCTCGGAAGCTTCTCTCTCCTGTTCTGTTTGCAAGACCTGCAGAGAGGTCACTTTGAGTTCTTGGTCCTTCTCCCCGGCCTCCTTGGAAAGGCTGGCTACGATCATTTGTAGCTCCTTTATCTCCTCTCCATGCTTCTCGAGCTGCACTTTCTAGAAGTCCACCGTACGAAGAGTCGCGTCTCTTTCATTCAGGTACCGGTTCGTCGATTCAAAAGATAGGTTTCTCTCTGTTTCTATGGCTTCCAGGCTTCGCTTGAGCATTGCGTTTTCTTCCTTCAGAGCAACCTCCCCCTTTGCGGCTCCCAGTTAAACCTTCTCCAAGGACATTCTCATGGAAAGAAGGGCTTGCGAACAAAGAAAGATAGAGTTATCCAATCAAAAGGAGTTAAGGACAATCCTCGCCGAGGACAGTTTGTTTACCTTGCTTAAGTGTTGGACCGATGTGGACATTAGGTCCACATTGCTGGAATTTGTGAACTGCTCAAATGATTCCGAGAGCCCGCATTCCAATAAAGTGTAGACCACCGGCTACAGGTACTCTGGCAGGTTCTCCAGCGAGTCCAACACTGGAGTATCCTTCTTCGCGCCTTCAACAATGGTCGTGTTGTCTATTGGTTCCTTACCCGACCTTCTTCCGACGTCCTTTTACGACCTCTTAAGCTGCTCGCCCTCATATTTGGTCTCTGACTCTTCGACCTGAATCTGCCTCCTCTTCTTTCACTGAGCCATTGTCTTCATCCTCGTGCGAGCAGGCGACGGCTGGGAGACCTTTATGGTTCTCATTGGCTTGTCCTCTGACGGCTGTGGCTGAGAAGTTCTGGAAGGTCGCGTCGGTTGGCCTGATGTTGCACTTTCAGCCGAGGGGATGGTCGGAGTAGCATCGGTCGCCTTGGCTTTTTTCGATCGAGGAAAATTGAGCGGCCTTCATCGCGACTGCTCTGACTCTTTCGGAGTTATGGTTGCTGCATGCAAAGCATCGTTAGCAAAGGTATTCTACTTCACGACCAGAAAAGAATCAGTTAGCAGGACTTACTCGGTGGAGGCTCTAACGACGCGTTTGTATTGAAGAAACCGTATTTCTGTAAATTCGCGGTCGTCATGAGTTTCTTCGCGTCGCGCTTGTCCTCGGGTAGGGAGCCGAAGTGCACGATCCTACTTCTATCAAACAGCAGCCTTAAGTCGGTCGTCTTGTTAACTGTCATAAAAGAATCAGGTTGTTAGACAGAGCACACTTCGAATGTAATGAGTTCGCAAAAAAAAAAAAAAAAACAACAAGGAGAACGAGGCCTACTCGGTTCCTAGAAGTGGCAATGGCCATCATAGCGAAAGAAGAAAAACTTTGTTTCCTAGGCCCCTGCATTGCTAGGATAACTATGTATCTCGTCGATGATAGTAGGTCGCCTGGAAAAGTAATAAGAATCCTTGTCCTTGCTTTTTTTCAAAAAATACAAGCAGCTGAGCTCCATCGCGGTCAACTCGCCCAGCCCATTCTCCTGGCACGCGATGTACATTACGACAGTAATGACGTACGCTTTCGGAGTCAGCTGCATCGACGCGACCCCAAAGGGGTCCAAAAACGACCTGATAAAAGGGTGGAAGGGGATCAGTCCCCCACCCTTGATGATCTCCTCGGAGATTGCGACCAGGCCACTTGACGGGTATCGCGATGCGTGTGCCACGTCGAGGAAAGCGTCCACCTCGATACCGTATTGTTTTATTACCCTCTCAAGCTCGTCCCCGGTAAGTACCGAGAAGACCTCGAGAGGGATACTCGGAGCACCTTGCAGGGACGAGACGGTTCCCTGCTCGGATCTGGTTGTTGAGGGGTCCATTTTGCCAGTCTACAAGAGCGACAAGTAGAAGGGTCACTTAGCCGCCATACGCTATTTCGTACAATGACGTGGGAGGAAATAAACTCCCTAAATCCCAAAGAAAACCCTAACAACACGATTCGAGCCACCATTCATGGCTCGAACCCGACGTAAGCGTCTCGTCTCTGATGGTTACCGGGAAACTGACGCCATTTAACCATGAAAATAATGAAACAAAGACAGAGAAATTCTTACCTCTCGGAGTATGAAAACAGCTTCTGCTTCAAATGCCAGAAAAATACAGGTTTGGAAGATAAAGGTTCCAGGTTTGCGAAAATCTTTTGCTCTCTGTGAAAAAGGCTCTGGTGACATTGCCTGAGAATGATTTGAGGTTTTTATAGCGTGTGAATCGGCGTTTAGATTTCCCAGAATCGAAACGACGTTTGGGCGACAAAGATTTCTTACCATTGATCACAGGCCACGTGTCGCTCATCAACGGGGAAGAGTGAGCGAAACGATTGGATAAAGTCAAACTTTCATCTTTCCCATTGAAAAGCTCAAACGATGGCCATATCTCTCTCAGGGCATTAATTGCGTCTCAAATCCACATTTAATGCTCTGATGAAAGGCATCGTTCCAACGTATAACGCATTTAATGTTCTGATAAAGCGCACTGTGTCAGCATACAACACATTTAATGCGATTGGCTAGCACTTATCACGCACAGGGCACACCTGTCAGCACAAAGATTGCTTCATTAAATGCATCCATATCAAAAGAATAACAGGTGATGTCTGACGAAATCAGGTCGCTCGTCCTCTGCAAACAATGAACATGCGAGGTCGTGTTCATAAAAGTGCCATCCCGACCTACTTTCAAACAGGCCAGAATTTCCAAAAATCATCTCGCTGCGGCATGACTTGTAGTTTCCAAGGTTCGATCCTCGAACCTTAAAAACTAGGAGACTTCTGTTATGCCTAAAAAATATAAGGGCTGACGTTAGGTCCAGTCAGCCTACAAGAGTCAGATCATGGGTATAACCACAGTCTGCTTTCGTTAGAATAGTGGGTGCGCGTCAGGCCAGCCAGAAGCTGTGGTGATCCCACGTGTTCAATCCCTGCTCTAAATCGCGCAAATCACTCTAGAAGGTGGGCAATGTGACATAAAGAAGGATTTGCACGGATAATCCCACCAACTTACAGATTTAGTGATCATTGCCTCAATGCATCCCACTATAAATTGGGAGCTCCTCTCTCATTAAAGGGGGATTCGCACATTTTTACACTTGATTAACTATTCCCTCTCTCCCTAGAATTATTAGCATTTGATACCTTGTAATATTATTGTAAAGTCAGTCAGCTAAAAGCGACCTGACCCTTATCATCAATATAAGCATCAGTGGACGTGGGATTTGCTACCTTAGCATCCGAACCACTTTAAAAACTGTCCCCATTGCATTTACTATCTTTTTTCCTTTACATTCACGTGTGTCCTTTGAGCCTGCTCAACATTTCACACATGCGTTTCGTTGGTATAAAAATCACGCATCAACACAATTATTATTGATTTGTAAACTATATCATAATCTTATATTGTTATAGAAAAAAATTGAAATAAGAATACGAGTTTGCTGTTTAATTATTGCATGTTTGTTTAATATAGAAAAAAAAATAGAATTTATTATATATATATTGATGTAGAAAATAGTCTCTAAAAAAAATTCTTATACAACTTGGTTATATGACAAAATGATCTGCGATCGGTTTTACTATATCTAACTCTCTCTTGAACAGTTATGATAAAAATCCTATTGAAACAAATTGTTAGAAATACTTCGTAGAAGGCATTTCTCAAGCAATTTAGGTTCCACCACATTAAATACATGTTTATACCAACGATCTAGCTTATTTGCAATTTTAACATAACAGTGAGGTCAATAAAGCATCCATGCCTGGAAATGGCTTCCATATATTGTTTTATGTTCATAAAAATGTCATAATATATTTTTTCTAAACTCACACCCCCAAATTTTGAATTCTCCCACCACAACCCAAAAACTCTTATAAGTAATGGTTTTTTTCAACGCTAGCTCCCATATTTGGATGATTTTTCAAGACCAATTATTATCTTATATACCTTTTCTATACTTATACTATTTTGTATTAAAACTGTTAGCTTTTGAATCTTATTTAAAAAGATATAAATATGTGTGTTTGTGATTGTTGTAACTTAAGAA
Organism: Pistacia vera; assembly: GCF_008641045.1. Lineage (NCBI taxonomy): Eukaryota > Viridiplantae > Streptophyta > Magnoliopsida > Sapindales > Anacardiaceae > Pistacia > Pistacia vera. The sequence continues at coordinate 544,451 of NW_022195619.1, forward strand.
ATAATCAATTAAGTTTTAATCTATAACAATAAAAGTGTTTGGTAAACAGCTTTTAAAACTGATTAAGTTTGAAGCTAGTTGTAAAATAATTAGATTTGTAGAAGGATTCTAAAAGCTAGTAGGAGTAGCTTTTAAAAATTAAATTATTTTTAAAGCTGATTTTATTTTATAAAATGACAAATTAGAAGGCAACCAAATCTTTCTTCGCCTTTTGTAGCCAATATATAGGTCGGAATCCGATGATTTAACCGAATTCCAATAGATTGGTATGTGTTGGCTCTTGTGGGATCGACGGTGGCATAACCAGTCCTAAAAGTAAACCTTAACGCAAAACTAATTTGCCAAAATGTAATTTACCAAACACACAATCATAGATTTTCAAAATCTATTTTATCAAACACAAAATCATAAATTTTGAAAATCACAGCAAATATCCAACATAACCTTAATCAATTCTCCATTATGAAATGTCCACCCTATATATTGAAGGTCTAATCCAACAAATTGATCCATATTTACAAATTTTTACAATTAGTATTTTATTATAAGCATATGATCTCAATTACTATCAATACATTGGGTTAACTACATGATCTAACCTTTCTTTTCCGTAATGTTGGTTCAAGGTCTACAATTCTCACACCAGTAGATTCTCCTAACACAGATGGAATAAACCCACGTTTGTTTCTTTTAATATATAACCTTTTCTTTTCCGTAATGCATTGCAGCTAAAGTGGTGGGAATCAATATGAATTAAAGTTAGGAATGTCAACGCAACACCTCATCACAAGAAGGCTAACTTGCATTTCACCGGACGGCGCCACCATTGCTCTTGGTAGTGAGATGTGGGTGGAGTTAAAGACGTAAAAAATGAAGACATATAGCCATTGACACTCATCTGGTGTAAGGATTAAAACGCGGTAATTAGTAGAGGTTACGTAAAATATATTACATAAGAAGAATGACTATGAAAATTAGAAGTTTGTTTTCTGGATGACAGGTTCTTATGGGTCACACCTGACCCTTGTTTTGATCCAAAAGCACTTGCACAGAATTTCAGGAATAAATTATAGAGACATGGTGGTGATAACTTCACCTACTCAACGAGGCTTGAGGGGATTCCAATGAAATGTAAGTATTGGATTGACAAATAAACCAAAGGAATTACAAATAGTTGACTAATGTTGAAGGGTGAGGAGCAGTGTGACCCATCGGCATAGCGATCTATTGCCTGAGAAAAAAGAACATACCAATTGCTTTTTCCCTGATGAAAACTGCCCATCGCTAATGTTCATTTGAACTTTAGTTTGAGACTAATTTTTTCAACTTCGTATCGACCATGCTTCCTAGATGATACAGACTTGAAAAAACAATAAGGATTTGCAACTTTGCTGTTCTTTTAATGCTTGTTTTCGGAATAAGTAGTATTTATACATTGGTGTTGAAAGTAGTCCATAAATTAAGTGTTTTCCTCATGAGCTCAAATTTTCATTTGATACCGATTACTGTGCTTTCACTTTCATGTGGTGTTAGAATCTTCATGACCAACTTGATAACAGGCTGACTCTCTTGTGGGTACTTATGATAAGAAGCCGCTTTCTTAATCTGTGGCCCCGCAATGTGAAACAACAAGAGTTTGAATAGTTAGAATTTGCTGTAAGTATGCGGCAGCTCTCGGGAAAAAAAAAAAAAAATTGTTTTCTACAACATTAAGGAGCAAGTCGCGTGGCTCAAGCATGTGAACTACATCTCCCATCTTCGGCTATGTTTTACTTCAGGATCAACGCCTCGCAGGGCAATTAAAATAACCCGTTTTAGTTTCTTTGTAGAAGGCATTTCTGGCAATTTAGGATCCACAACAAATGAAATTTTCTGCTTTGCAACCATGGACTTAACCAGTCAACCAAATGACCCTGCAATTACAGCTCAATTCAAGTAGATTGATTAGCAAGAACCAGCTATGCAAGAAGGCTTAAAATCATGCAAGAAATGTTCTAAAATTAGGAATCTGTACCTCGGGTTGAGTGTGATCTACCGATATCTCGGATACAATCTCCATGATAAGTATTCCAAAGCAATAAACATCATTCTTCTCATCCAAATACTGCCGGTAGATCTCGAGATTCATAACTATAAAACCATGGAACTTTAAACATAAGTTAATCGTATGTATTTTAAATAAAAAATGGGGACCTCGTTAAATGAAGTCTTATGATTGATGAGTGTCAATGTCTACACTAGAGAATTTTCGTATATCCAATAATTTCCATGAAAATACATATAACAAAACTACATTAAAGATTAATTCAAGCAAAAATAACTGACCCCGACTTTCCCATTGCACAATGTAAAGAACTCCACTCAGGACCATGAAGATTAGCAATTCCAACATCAGAGATCTTAGGATTCCATTGGTGATCAATCAGTTGTTACTAGACTTTAGATTTTGATGAATTATCTTTGGTTCAATGTCTTCATGAAGGTAGGCCAACCGAGAGCAAAAAACATATATATTATTTTAAGTAACTGAGCACATAATTATATAAGAGAACAGAACAAACTGATCAGTGTTAAAGATTATTATATGGCTCACGCTTTTGCAACTCCTTGAATAATATTCATCCGCATTCCCCACGTTAGAGGCCTCAGTTGTCCTAGACTTCCATGAACCACTGATACAGATTGCCATTATCTATGTACTCATACACAAGTATCAATCAAAAGTGAATTCAAGTTAAAGGTTTGAAGACATCAATTTTGTAAAATATAGACCGAAAAATTTTCAAAATTCAACAATATCATACCGTTATATCCTTCAACACAGTAACCAAGCAGCTTCACCAGATTCTTGTGTTTACAGCCAATTGCCTCTACTTCTTTGATGAAGTTCTCGTTGGCTATTACTGATCAATAAGGAACTGTTAGTGTTTATGATACATTTTGTTAAATTTGAAAATCTAAACTCTATGTTAACAGGGAAACAACAAAATGAACAGAATAAATTTAGGCCAGTACCTGTTACTCATTATAGCCTCTTCACTGTACTCGCTTATTATCCAACAAAACAGCACGATAAACCATCCCATTGTCGCGCTTGCATCATGTTCTCCCAGAAAAATCATGTTACCATGCAATCTCCTTCAGAGAACACCTTACCGTACTGTCTCTCGAGAGGCCGGCAGTTGATTCGAGGTCAGTGACGAGACTAGACTTGATAGAGCAAGGATCAGATAAACATTTGAAACTCAGGCTTTGAAAGATTCATCTCAATCTCTGAAATGTTGTTAGACGCGGATAAAAGCTACTATCCAGGGATGAAGTGCTGAAATGGTGGTTTTGATAAGTCTTGGCAGAAAGGGATTTCTTGGAAGGAAAAAACGAGGTTTGTAGGATTTTTGCGACGATGAAAGATGATGCAAAGGTAAAGAATGGTGAGAATGATCAGCAAGAATAATGCAATCAGAGTGATTATCAAGATCCATACTTGAATCCCAAAAAAGGAGTATGCTTGGCAGCTTCTTCTCGGGGGATGGTGCATTAAATGCCATTAATAAGGTGAATTAAGTTAAGGGGTTGTGAGATTTATTCATGGAATAAAAGTGGAGTTCAATTTGGTTTTTAAGAGTTTGAGGTTAGCTATAACTCTCCTTGGAATGGTTCAGAATTCAGATATGATGAAGAAACTAACTGTATGGAGTAGCGGGAAATCTGGATGTGGATTGGTTTTCAGTTACTTGGGTCAATTGGTGTTTGATTCCTTCATGATTTTATTAGTTTCTAAATTAGAAAATTTCTCTAACATTTACCAAACATGTTTTCACTAATTTTGACAAATAAATTGTAGTATTCGATGCTAAATTATGCATTATATACGTTCAACTTGAATACTAATTTCTAAAATCTTATATAGATTGCAGACCAAACAAATCCTAGGCCTTGCTTAGAATTTGTCAAATTAAAGTATCAGTAAATGTGATGAAAACAGAGAAAAATACCACCCATATGCCTAAATCATACTGTGTATTTTGGATCTTATTTATGTTACAGATTGCGTCAAAGAAATTAGAGAGAGAGAGAGAATTCTATTCGTTGCTATTAAACTGAAAGATCAAATATCAAATTGAAGGTTCACAGTACTTCCTAAAGCTCAATTAACTTTCTAATTGTGTTTTCTTATTTGTATTGTTTGTATATTGCGGAGCACAGTACAGGCAGTGAAGTAGTAGTACACAAAAAACTACAAATGTCCAATCATAGGGAAGATTCTCCACTCAACTACATGTCCTGTGCAATTAGCAGAAAATACAGGTAGGGGGAATTTATCAGTGCAATCTCTATAATCGCCCATCCAACATCAAAGCTGCAACGATACGGCACCCTCGTCTTGCTGGGCTTCTTCATCGGACACAATTTGATCTCATAAAGCTTCGGCCACAGTTTACCGGTAACTACAAAGTGTAGAGTTAGGAGGTGTACAGGACAATCCAAAACCAATATTTCAAGCTACAAAAATATATCAGACAAACTTTGATGTAGGAAACATTTTTGCCTATAAATTATAATAACCAAAGCCGTCTCCATTGCTACCATTGCAAATAAAAACTACAGATTTTGGAAAGGCAGATACTATGTTTTGTTAAAACAGACATTAAGGATAACATATACGTAGAAAAACAATATGTAAGACTATGAGTAATATGAGTATGACGATTGACCACTTTTGAGTACCACCCGAGTACCAAGGGACATACCAATCAAAATATAATTAAATTTTGAGGCAATTATATCAATCATATTTTAATTATGATAAATACATCTGTGGAAAGAAAGGAGCTTGTATTAGATGATGGGATGCATGAAGGGGGTAGAAAATGGTGGGCATTCCGGAGCACCAGTCAACTACAAGTTGGGTAAAAACCAAATCAAACAATTTGGCCAAAAGACTATAAGATCGGTACTGCATCAATGAGGGTTCAGTTACGGTGGTAAAAGAAGCTGTAAGACTAAAAATGTGTTTTGGCTAGGATAGAGAATAATCGATGCCAGAATATGGATTACAAAAGACATAGAAGTAATAATCATATGCTTAAGCAGGATAATAAAACAATATGTGTTGCTAAATCCAAAAGTTAGAACAAATATTCATTAAATTAAATAGATTCCAGCACTTCAGCATGCCTGTAATAAAATATCTAACTAAATGAGGATTATTAGGTTCCTTTTCCACTCAACAGTGTTCAACATGCACCAAAAATCAGGCATCAAATATATGATAATATGGTAATTTGGAGAAAGGACACAAAATCTATTACCAAATATGCGGCTTTTGTTGCGATCCCATGCTATGCCATTCAAAACATCAATACCCTACAAGGTAGTGCAATTCCAAATCAAATTAATTATGAAAGTGAAAGAACATAGAGATTCTCTGCATAAATATTTAGGTGGGATCAGACAGAGAATGGATGATGTAGCTTAAAAATGCTCAAGAAGTTTTTTTAAGAAATCCCTTCCTCTTTCAAGTAACCAGATGGCCAACATTCTAGCACAAGCCATATTTTCAGAAGAAGAAAAGTGAACATATTTATCTGGTTTGATGCTACAGTATACCCGGCGCTATCAAACCTTCCCTGCAAGACAAAATGAAATAAAATGCAAAATTAAAAGCTCTGAAGCAAAATGATTTGAGAAAAAAAAGCTTATTTACAGATGATTACATTAAGGATATTACAGATAATCCATTATAAGGAGAAGGGAAATGTAAAACAAAACCTTAAACTGGGAAGCAGAATCCATCCAAGCACCATACCATCCTCTGTGAGATTCTAGCAATGCAGTCAGTCTACAATGTAAGAAATAGTAAAATATCAGACAATTTCATTAAAATTACACCACAAATAGCATATCTAAACGAGAAGAAAGTGTAATGCTCTATAAAAATATCCAACCATATCATGGTTTTCCTTACTAAAGGCAAACCAGAATTCCTATATATCGATTCAAAAGTAAATTTTGTAATTTCTGAAGATACTCAACATTTCTTGAGTCTATGTTTAATAGAATAGATGATAAAGAACTTGGAAAGGGCTCATCATATAAGTTTTAAACATGGTAGGTTACAATTTCAAGCCTATCCCCACCATTGTACTATTCAAGAACCTCCCATTATATATCTAGAACTCCACCATATTATATTCCTCATTTGATATTATGCTTCATAAATTATGGCCAGTTTTTCTTTGGTTTCTTTTGGGCTGCATGCCAACAAGCAATTAAAATCTAAGCCCTCCACTCTCTGGTCCTTTCCTTCTCTCATTTGGACTAATGCCAATGCCTTCACCAAATGGATGGAAAATTCTGATCATAAAGAGCTTGCAAATAAAGAATGCATAGGCAAGGACATACCATATAAACATTTGCCCAAACTTCACCATTTATGAACTCTAGTTCATTGAGGTACCGTATTTCTCTACCTTTGTATTTGACAACATTTTTTCTGATAACTGCATCAAAAGCAACCCAAATTCAACAATAAAGCAAATGAATCAACATAAATACAATCAGAAAATAAAGATCAAATCACAAACTATCGCCTAGTACGGCACTAAAAGGTCAGTTGAAAAAAGTGAAGGCTATGATAGTACCAAAGTCTAAGTAACTCCTTAGGATTACATACCAGTTTATTTGCTCCAATACAACAGTCAAAAGGCAAAATGTATATTCAAAATTATAAAAAAAAAAAAAATGGAATTGGCACAACTAGGGGTGCCAGCCAAGCCGAGCCGAATTTGAGCTTGCCAAATTTCGACTTAAAAAGCTCGATTAGGAAAGTGAAAAAGTAGAGAACTGGAAAGTTTTTTACTGAGCTCAATTAGGCTCGAGCTCGAACTCGAACTCGAATTTTCAACGTCGAGCCCAAGCCTCAAATTTTTCAAGCTCGCCAAGCTCGAGCTCGATTAACCCAAAGCTCGGCTCGGCTCGGCTCGGCTCATTTACACCCCTAGGCAAAACTGCTGAATATAAGAGAAACCTTTAAATGTTTGAGGGTCAATTTGGTACAATGTTGAAGAACCATCACTTCCAAACAGAACTTTTCCATCAGTAGCAAGTCCCCAACCATCTTTCATCTGATGATTAAATTCCTCAAACTGCAATGTGTACAACATATGAAAAATATTACAGATCAGACTAGCAACCAAATAAGCACTCCGAGACAAATGCACCTAATTTCAAAACAAAATATTAAAGGAGAAGCAAAATCTAGTTTGCACATTGTGGCAAAGACAAAACATCAGTTCAACCAAAAAATAAGACTTGGATGACATAAGAAGACCTAGCTAAAAAGTTATGCTGTTTTTGAAGATGGTACTCTCTACAATCACCCAATTGAAACATGCAGAAAAGAACAAAATTAGTTCAAACATTGGATTCCAATCGAAGGAGGAAAGCATAAAAGCTTCTTTGTTTAGGAATTCAAAATAGCATATTTGTAAGGTCCCATTTATTTTATTACCTAAGATGTACAACTTATTAATATTTTTTTTAAAAAAAAAAAATCTAGTTCACTCATATTTCCACTTGACAAAAACGCTGGTTATTTTGACATAATTTCAGAAACCATTCCTACTGTGACAACAAATAACAAATCCATATTCACAGTTAACATTACTCATGTCAGACTCCTCAAAGTTGTGAGTTGAATTTTAGGTCCGAGCTAAGGATATTAGCCATCTCAGAAGTAAAATTATTTCAAGAAAAGATAAAAACAAATCAGAATCTCCATAACAATATGTATGCATATACTTTCAAATACAAACCCAGAAGGGGAACTCATTTGTAGTGTGTGGAAGTTATGAGTTTATAGAAACATGGACCTCACTTGTATTCATTGACTTCTATTTTAACTAAATCAAGAGGATAACTACTTAATAATCATGACAAAGAACCAATTATAGCAGAAAAAGGATGAAGAACAGACTTTGCTTAAATTATATCGGTCATACATGAAACCTTTTTGCCTCGACCAAGTTACTTGGAATAGCCTACAAAAGAAAATGAGAAATTACTATATTAGCATTATTACTGTTTAAATGCTACAGGTGCTACAAGTATGATGTAACTGAATGAAGACAAAATTGAACAACAATCATGAGAAAAGCAAGCTCGTGCAAGAGGAATACCATATAACTCAGATTAGTAAACAGACATGTGTAGCAATCTACTTCTTAAATGATAATATTCCACAACAATCTCGTCAAAGTTACATGAGCTTTCAAGAAGATTGAAAACAAATCAACATATTCAAAAACATATTATGGCAAAGATGAAAGAAAGATTCCACACAACAATCCTAAATTCATCATTCTTTGTCATTATCATGATTGCAATTTAGTAGGTGTTTATTTCAGCTTATCCACTGGTCAAACAGACCTTTTTAATGTCATAAACTCTTTTAATTTTTGTTGTATTATTTGGTTGCCACCCAAGAAAAGCTTATTAGTAATAAAATAAGTTGTTTTAGGTCTATTAAGAGAAATGGAAATTTCAGGCTATTCTAATAAGCTATTTTCAAGCTTTTAAATTTTTTGAATGTCAAATATATCCCACGTTATTTTCGGAAAGTGGTCATAGAACCTACAAAGCTTAGCTCACAGCAGAACAAAGCTGCTTATAATTTAGAATGAAGCATTATTGTGTGAAAAAAGCAGAATAAATCTGTCAACATGTTTGGTTCTACACAAACCTTTCCCCAAAAAGAGTTAAGCCCTCCCCAAAATACGAATCATCCATCTTTTGCAAAGCCTCAACCTGCATACAGCAAACACAATAGATGCTTCATTAAAAATTATAAAGTCTACCTTGTCACAACATTACGTCTGAGCACAAAAAGCGATTAGTCTATTGGATTTAGCACAATGATACTACATCAATCACTCGTATAGAGATATTATGCAATCTGTTTATATAAGACAGAATACAGAACAGCTCATCTCAAACTTTTTACATCATTCGTTTAACATGATGGAGGCAAGATGTAGATGAGAAGAAAGAGTCCGTTTAAAGAAGTCAGTATTAGAATTTGAAGATATGATATCTATACCTTCCCAGTCTTGAGAGCTACTCTCCTAACAGATGACTGTAACCAGAAGAGTAAAAAGGTCAAAGGTGAGTTATTAAACAGTAGTTTGGCAACGAAGAAAGCGTAATATGCAAAATATGATGAGATCGCAAAGATATCAATTTGCTCAAAACATAAAAACTACTAGTAATATGTATATAAACAAATAGAGCAAACTTACCATCCCATAAAGACCAGCTGACTCAAATAATGTATCATCGTCAACATACAGAAGCCCCTGAAAGCAAACAAGCAGAATGTTGACTGATTCCATAAAAATATAAGAAATTTACAGAGAAAGGAATAATGCACTCTGCATGATAATTTTAAGTTACTTTTACATTTTGTATTGTACCATGGAATTAGAGCTTCAACTTGAATAAGTGGAACTGTAGAAGTCCATGTCTATTTTTCGTTTAAAAAATTGTTCCAATTCCAATTCTATGTTCAAATTCCATGCCATCGTACTCAATTCGTTTCCTCAATATATTCCTTTGGATCCAAAAAAATTAGCATTGATAATGGAAACAAAAGAAACAGAAATTCACGAGGTAGCATCGAAATGGAAACAAAAGAAACAGCAATTCACGCGGTACCAATTCTCTATGCGTTTCCCATTGCTGCAAATTCCAAACTTAACATCAATCACCTTTTCAATATGAGTTCCTGATTATTAACAGGTCATTCTAGTAACTTCACAGAAATAGTTAAATGTTAACAAGAATATTAGTAATTACCTCAGTATAGGATCTGGGATCATGAGGAAACTCGTTGACAACTTGAATGGAGTAAATGTTGGGCCAGTAATCAAGATATCGGACGAACTTATTCCACATCTCAGACGAAATGCTTAAGGCAACCATACCACAAACGATTAGAAAGATTAAGACAGCAGCAGGGGTTCTTCTGCAACTGAATCGAGCCAAATGAGAAGAATCCATGCATGAAGATAAAGAAGAAGAAGACAGAGAGGGATTCGGCTTGGAGTTATTATTAGATCACTTATTCAATTTCTTTTTTAGTGATCTGCTCGCCATTATTAAATAGTTCCATCAAAGAGGATTAAGAAATGTCAGCAGACAGCAGCATTTTTTTTTTTTTTTTTTTTTTTTGAGTAAACAACACGAATGCTTCCCAATATGGTTCTTCCAATTCTCAGCCTTAAATTAATATGATAGTGATTTTTGAATTTCGAAACAATATAAAAGTGCTATTGCCCAACTACCCTTTAAACCTTTTACTTCTATTTAAAATATCCATCAAATCTCAAATTCTCTCCGTCTTCATCTTTTAGTATTATATTTTCATTAAACAAAAAACTACTTAAAATATAACAAAAAATTTCAATGATTATGAAAATTTAGGATTAGGTAATGAAGATCTAAGGTTAAGATTTATGTAAAATTAAATCCCTTTACCAACATTTGTATAATTCTAATGTAACTATTGGATTGACAACGAAACCGAAAGAACAATGGAATTGTACAGAGGTTCAGAGATTTACAAATCTTTTGACTCCTCCAGCGTGCAATTTGTTACTAAATGTTGAAGTGAATACTAAAATGATGCAGTTTTGAAATCCAAATGAAACGTTGCACTTTGATATTTGTCTACGATGAATCCTAATCGTTGATCCAAACCTGATCCGATGGCTGAGAAGCTTCATTAAGTCAACACTATAAAAAGGGGTAATGCATAGTAAAATAAAGGTTGCTTTTTTGTCTCTGGTTGAAGAGCTTTTACATTCACGTTTTTCTCTCTGTTAAAGGTCTTAAATTGATCTTTGAAATCTTTATAATTTGTATGATTGGGTAATCTGTTAGTTAATCAGTAGGGTTTATTTGCTCTTGTTCTTGGGGATTCCATGTGAGTATCTCTAGGATTAGCTACTGTAAGGATTTCTTTTAATCATTGAGAGTTTGATTGGGCTTCTACTTGTTCTTGGTTGAATCTTGTTCTAATAAGTAGTGCAGTGAGCTCTCCCATTTCCAAAGCTCAACGTGGACGTAACTTATCCAATTTAGATAAGTGAACCACGGTAAAATCTGTGTCTTGTGTTGGTTCTTGCTTTTCTTTGTGGCTTGTGTGATATTTGATATGTGGGTATTGTAGTTTGGTTACAACACTAGAGAAGTAACATAATGATTTTTTTTTTCCCGTGAGGATAAGCTACCCATGGACGAAGTTAAGCTGCAAAGTTGTTCTACAACTTAGTCCGGATGATTTATCCACCTCGTTATATTTACAATGGTTTATAGTTGATACCATGCTGCTTCTACTTATAATATGTAAGAAAATTGAATCTATAATGATTAAGCTTTACTTTATATCTTATTCTTTTTAATCAAGTTTGAAGAACATTTATTACATATTGGTGTTGAAAATTGTCTCTAAAATTAACTTCGTATACAACTTGGTTTCATGAGATCAAATTTTCATTTTGATAGCAGTTACTCTGTTGTGTTCCCAATCATCTATATTGAAACTGTCTTGGCCCAACTTGGGTCCAACTCGGGTCCAACTCTTTTACGGATGGTTTCTTTGTAGAAGACATTATATGGGTAATTTATGTTCCCCTACAAGCGATCTTTTACTCTGCAGACGTAGAATTTTAAACAATCCATCAAATACTCCTACGGCTACTGTTGATCAAACGAAATTTATTATTGATTGGCAAATATCATCTGGCGGAAGAATGGCTGATTGAGCAACTACAAATCAATTAATAATGTTCTTTTCATGCATGACCTTCCTTAAGCTTATCAAGTCAACATTCAACAGGAGCTTGCCTTGAGCTTGAACTAATAAAATATAGGGATAAATCTATGAAACAACTGACACATTTGAGCCGAAATCAAACGATCATCTAGTTGTTATTGTCGTTGTGTGTTGATGCTTGATTTTGACATCAACGACTTCGTATGTGTAAAGTGCTAAGAAGTCACACGTGAACAGATTATAGTGAGTGGGTAAGGTGCTGTGAAAACAATAGCATGCAAATATGTAAAATAAATGTCACAAGAGAAATTTTATAATGGTTCAGATGCTTAAAGTGAATTCTACATCCACTATGATTGTATATATAAACGTTTTTCTGATCGTGACACAAACTTACAAGAGGTCACGAGCTGCGATCCGTGGTTACAAGTGTTTGTGTTTTGAGAGAATGTTCAGCTAGTCTCTTTCTAGTAGGGTGTCTTTGCTAATTTTCACAATTTTTCTTTGTAAAAATTTGTGTCTAACATCTCTTTTGTGAGGAAGAGCTACTTATTTATACCGGTTTTGCTCAAGGTAATGATTACATTTTGCAAGTGGTATGACATCGTGAAGATCCTTCCTACATTCCCATTCATTGAGAACTCCCAAGTATATCCTTAAATTAAATGGGGCTGGGGCTTGGGCAGGTGTGCAAACCAAATTCACTCAGACACAAATTCTTAGGGCGGTTTGGGTTTTATACAGCTATATATATTCCTTTTTATCTAAAGAGCTTGCAAATAAGAATGCATAGGCAAGGACATACCATATAAACATTTGCCCAACTTCACCATTTATAAACTCTAGTTCATTGAGGTACCGTATTTCTCTACCTTTGTATTTGACAACATTTTTTTCTGATAACTGCATCAAAGCAACCCAAATTCAACAATAAAGCAAATGAATCAACAAATTACAATCAGAAAATAAAGATCAAATCACAAACTATCGCCTAGTACGGCACTAAAAGGTCAGTTGAAAAAAGTGAAGGCTATGATAGTACCAAAGTCTAAGTAACTCCTTAGGATTACATACCAGTTTATTTGCTCCAATACAACAGTCAAAGGCAAAATGTAATTCAAAATTATAAAAAAAAAAAATGGAATTGGCACAACTAGGGGTGCCAGCCAAGCCGAGCCGAATTTGAGCTTGCCAAATTTCGACTTAAAAAGCTCGATTAGGAAGTGAAAAAGTGAGAACTGGAAAGTTTTTACTGAGCTCAATTAGGCTCGGCTCGAACTCGAACTCGAATTTTCAACGTCGAGCCCAAGCCTCAAATTTTTCAAGCTCGCCAAGCTCGAGCTCGATTAACCCAAAGCTCGCTCGGCTCGGTCGGCTCATTTACACCCCTAGGCAAACTGCTGAATATAAGAGAAACCTTTAAATGTTTGAGGGTCAATTTGGTACAATGTTGAAGAACCATCACTTCCAAACAGAACTTTTCCATCAGTCAAGTCCCCAACCATCTTTCATCTGATGATTAATTCCTCAAACTGCAATGTACAACATATAAAAAATATTACAGATCAACTAGCAACCAAATAACACTCCGAGACAAATGCACCTAATTTCAAAACAAATATTAAAGGAGAAGCAAAATCTAGTTTGCACTTGTGGCAAAGACAAAACATCAGTTCAACAAAAATAAGACTTGGATGACATAAGAAACCTAGCTAAAAAGTTATGCTGTTTTTGAAGATGGTACTCTCTACAATCACCCAATTGAAACATGCAGAAAAGAACAAAATTAGTTCAAACATTGGATTCCAATCGAAGGAGGAAAGCATAAAAGCTTCTTTGTTTAGGAATTCAAAATAGCATATTTTAAGGTCCCATTCATTTTATTACCTAAATGTACGACTTTATTATTAAAAAAAAAAAAAATATCTATGTTCATTCATATTTCCACTTGACAAAAACGCTGGTTATTTTGACATAATTTCAGAAACCATTCCTACTGTGACAACAAATAACAAATCCATATTCACAGTTAACATTACTCATTGTCAGCTCCTCAAAGTTGTGAGTTGAATTTAGTCCGAGCTAAGGATATTAGCCATCTCGAAGTAAAATTATTTCAAGAAAAGATAAAACAAATCAGAATCTCCATAACAATATGTATGCATATACTTTTCAAATACAAACCCAGAAGGGAACTCATTTGTAGTGTGTGGAGTTAAGTTTATAGAAACATGGACCTCACTTGTATTCATTGACTTCAATTTAACTAAATCAAGAGGATAACTACTTAATAATCATGACAAAAACCAATTATAGCAGAAAAAGGATGAAGACAGACTTTGCTTAAATTATATCGGTCATACATGAACTTTTTTGCCTCGACCAAGTTACTTGGAATAGCCTACAAAGAAAATGAGAAATTACTATATTAGCATATACTGTTTAAATGCTACAGTGCTACAAGTAGATGTAACCGAATGAAGACAAATTGAACACACAATCATGAGAAAAGCAAGCTCGTGCAAGAGGAATACCATATAACTCAGATTAGTAACACGACAGGTGCAGCAATCTACTTCTTAATGATATATCCACAACAATCTCGTCAAAGTTACATGAGCTTTCAAGAAGATTGAAAACAAATCAACAATTCAAAAACACATAATGGCAAAGATGAAAGAAAGATTCCACACAACAATCCTAAATTCATCATTCTTTGTCATTATCATGATTGCAATTTAGTAGGTGTTTATTTCAGCTTATCCACTGGTCAAACAGACCTTTTTAATGTCATAAACTCTTTTATTTTTTGTGTATTATTTGGTTGCCACCCAAGAAAAGCTTATTAGCAATAAAATAGTTGTTTTAGGTCTACTAAGAGAAATGGAATTTCAGGCATTCTAATAAGCTTTTTCAAGCTTTAAATTTTTGAATGTCAAATATATCCCAGTTATTTTCGAAAGTGGTCATAGAACCTACAAAGCTTAGCTCACAGCAGAACAAACTTATAATTTAATGAAGCATTATTGTGTGAAAAAGCAAATAATCTGTCAACATGTTTGGTTCTACACACACCCTTTCCCCAAAAAGTTTACAGCCCTCCCCAAAATATGAATCATCCATCTTTTGCAAAGCCTCAACCTGCATACAGCAAACACATAGATGCTTCATTAAAAATTATAAAGTCTACCTTGTCACAACATTACGTCTGAGCACAAAAGCGATTAGTCTATGATTTACACAATGATACTACATCAATCACTCGTATAGAGATATTATGCAATCTGTTTATATAGACAGAATACAGAACAGCTCATCTCAAACTTTTTACATCATTCGTTTAACAATGGAGGCAAGATGTAGATGAGAAGAAGAGTCCGTTTAAAGTCAGTATTAAATTTGAGGATTGATATCTATACCTTCCCAGTCTTGAGAGCTACTCTCCTAACAGATGACTGTAACCAGAAGAGTAAAAAGGTCAAAGGTGAGTTATTAAACAGTAGTTTGGCAACGAAGAAAGCGTAATATGCAAAATATGATGAGATCGCAAAGATATCAATTTGCTCAAAACATAAAAACTACAGTAATATGTATATAACAATAGAGCAACTTACCATCCCATAAAGACCAGCTGACTCAAATATGTATCATCGTCAACATACAAAGCCCCTGAAAGCAACAAGCAGAATGTTGACTGATTCCATAAAAATATAAGAAATTTACAGAGAAAGGAATAATGCACTCTGCATGATAATTTTAAGTTACTTTTACATTTTGTATGTACCATGGAATATAGCTTCACCCTGAATAAGTGGAACTGTAGAAGTCCATGTCTATTTTTCGTTAAAAAAATTGTTCCAATTCCAATTCTATGTTCAATTCCATGCCATCGTACTCAATTCGTTTCCTCAATATATTCCTTTGGATCCAAAAAATTAGCATTGATAATGGAAACAAAAGAAACGAAATTCACGAGGTAGCATCGAAATGGACAAAAGAACAGCAATTCACGCGGTACCAATTCTCTATGCTTTTCCCATTGCTGCAAATCCCAAACTTAACATCAATCACCTTTCAATATGAGTTCCTGATTATTAACAGGTCTTTCTAGAACTTCACAAAATAGTTAAATGTTAACAAGAATATTAGTAATTACCTCAGTATAGGCTCTGATCATGAGGAAACTCGTTGACAACTTGAATGGAGTAAATGTGGGCCAGTAATCAAGATATCGGACGAACTTATTCCACATCTCAGACGAAATGCTTAAGGCAACCATACCACAAACGATTAGAAAGATTAAGACAGCAGCAGGTTTTCTTCTGCAACTGAATCGAGCCAAATGAGAAGAATCCATGCGGAATAAAGAAGAAGACAGAGAGGGATTCGGCTTGGAGTTTATTATTAGTCAACTAGGTCAAATTAAAGGTATCTTTACGTATAATGTGATGAAAACAGAGAAAAATACCACCCATATGCCTAAATCATACTGTGTATTTTGGATCTTATTTATGTTACAGATTGCGTCCAAAGAAATTAGAGAGAGAGAGAGAGAGAGAGAGAGTTCTATTAGCTTGCATATTAAACTGAAAGATCAAATATCAAATTGAAGGTTCACAGTACTTCCTAAAGCTCAATTAACTTTTCTAATTAGTGTTTTCTCTTATTTGTATTGTTTGTATATTGCGGAAGCTACAGTACAGGCAGTGAAGTAGTACACAAAAAACTACAAATGATCCGAATCATCAGGGAAGATTTCTCCATCTCAACTACATGTCCTGTGCAATTAGCAGAAAATACAGGTAGGGGGGAATTTATCAGTGCAATCTCTATAATCGCCCATCCAACATGCAAAGCTGCTCAACGATACGAGCACCCTCGTCTTGCTGTGGCTTCTTCATCGGACACAATTTGATCTCATAAAGCTTCGGCCACAGTTTACCGGTAACTACAAAAGTGTAGAGTTAGGAGGTGTACATGGACAATCCAAAACCAATATTTCAAGCTACAACAATATATCAGACAAACTTTGATGTAGGAAACATTTTTGCCTATAAATTATAATAACCAAAGCCGTTCACATTTCCTACCATTGCAAATAAAAACTACAGATTTTGGAAAGGCAGATACTATGTATTTGTTAAAACAGACATTAAGAGATGACATATACGTAGAAGAAACAATATGCAAGACTATGAGTAATATGAGTATGACGATTGACCACTTTTAGAGTACCACTTCTGGAGTACCAAGGGACATACCAATCAAATTATATATTAAATTTTGAGGCAACTATATCAATAATCATTTTAATTATGATGATTACATCTGTTGGAAAAGAAAGGAGATCTTGTATTACATGATAGGATGCATGAAAGGCGGGCAAGAAATGGTGGGCATTCCAGAGCACCAGTCAACTACAAGTTGGGTAAAAACCAAATCAAACAATTTGGCCACAAGAACTATAAGATCGGTAACTGCATCAATGAGGGTTCAGTTTACGGTGGTAAAAGAAGACTGTAAGACTAAAAATGTGTTTTGGCTAGGATAGAGAGATAATTGATGCCAGAATATGGATTACAAAAGACATAGAAGTAATAATCATATGCTTAAGCAGGATAATAAAACAATATTTGTGTTGCTAAATCCAAAAGTTAGAACAAATATTCATTAAATTAAATAGATTCCAGCACTTCAGCATGCTGTAATAAATATATCTAACTAAATGAGGATTTATTAGGTTCCTTTTTCCACTCAACAGTGTTCAACATGCACCAAAAATCAGGCATCAAATATATGATAATAATGGTAATTTGGAGAAAGGACACAAAATCTATTACCAAATATGCGGCTTTTGTTGCGATCCCATGCTATGCCATTCAAAACATCAATACCCTACAAGGTAGTGCAATTCCAAATCAAATTAATTATGAAAGTGAAAGAACATAGAGATTCTCTGCATAAATATTTAGGTGGGATCAGACAGAGAATGGATGATAGTAGTGCTTAAAAATGCTCAAGAAGTTTTTTCTTAAGAAATCCCTTCCTCTTTCAAGTAACCAGATGGCCAACATTCTAGCACAAGCCATATTTTCAGAAGAAAAGAAAGTGAACATATTATATCTGGTTTGATGCTTACAGTATACCCGGCCGCTATCAAACCTTCCCTGCAAGACAAAATAGAAATAAAATGCAAAATTAAAAGCTCTGAAGCAAAATGATTTGAGAAAAAAAAGCTTATTTACAGATGATTACATTAAGGATATTATCAGATAATCCATTATAAGGAGAAGGGAAATGTAAAACAAAACCTTAAACTGGGAAGCAGAATCCATCCAAGCACCATACCATCCTCATGTGAGATTCTAGCAATGCAGTCAGTCTACAATGTAAGAAATAGTAAAATATCAGACAATTTCATTAAAATTACACCACAAATAGCTCATATCTAAACGAGAAGAAAGTGTAATGCTCTATAAAAATATCCAACCATATCATGGTTTTCCTTACTAAAGGCAAACCAGAATTCCTATTACTCGATTTCAAAAGTAAATTTTGTGATTTCCTGAAGAACACTCAACATTTCTTGAGTCTATGTTTAATAGAATATGATGATAAAGAACTTGGAAAGGGCTCATCATATAAGTTTTGTAAACATGGTAGGTTACAATTTCAAGCCTATCCTCACCATTGTACTTATTCAAGAACCTCCCATTATATATCTAGACTCCACCATATTTATATTCCTCATTTGATATTTATGCTTCATAAATTAATGGCCAGTTTTTCTTTGGTTTCTTTTGGGCTGCATGCCAACAAGCAATTAATAATCTATGCCCTCCATCTCTCTGGTCCTTTCCTTCTCTCATTTTGGACTAATGCCAATGCCTTCACCAAATGGATGGAAAATTCTGATCATAAAGAGCTTGCAAATAAAGAATGCATAGGCAAGGACATACCATATAAACATTTGCCCAAACTTCACCATTTATGAACTCTAGTTCATTGAGGTACCGTATTTCTCTACCTTTGTATTTGACAACATTTTTTCTGATAACTGCATCAAAAGCAACCCAAATTCAACAATTCTTATATTAATGTTGTTTTCGGAATAAGTAGTATTTATTACATTGGTGGTGAAAAGTAGTCCATAAATTAAGCTTTTTCCTCATGAGCTCAAATTTTCATTTGATACGATTCTGCTGCTTCAATTTCATGTGTGTTAGAATCTTCATGACCCAACTTGATAACAGGCTGACTTCTGTGGGTACTTATGATAAGAAGCCGCTTTCTTAATCTGTGGCCCCTGCAATGTTGAAACAACAGAGTTTGAATAGTTAGAATTTTGCTTTAAGTATGCGGCAGCTCTCGGGAAAAAAAAAAAACATTGTTCTTACAACATTAAGGAGCAAGTCGCGTGGGCTCAAGCATGTGAATACATCTCCCATCTTCGGCCTATGTTTTACTTCAGGATCAACGCATCGCAGGGCAATTAAAATAACCCGTTTTAGTTCTTTGTAGAAGGCATTTCTGGCAATTTAGGATCCACAACAAATGAAATTTTTGCTTTGCAACCATGGACTTTAACCAGTCAACCAAATGACCCTGCAATTACAGCTCAATTCACAGTAGAGTGATTAGCAAGAATCAGCTATGCAAGAAGGCTTAAATCATGCAAAGAAATGTTCTTAAAATTAGGAATCTGTAACTCGGGTTGAGTTGATCTACCGATACTCTCGGATACAATCTCCATGATAAGTATTCCAAAGCAATAAACATCTTCTTTCATCCAAAATACTGCCGGTAGATTCTCGAGATTCATAACTTAAAAACCATGGAACTTTAAACATAAGTTATCGATGGATTATTAAAAAAATGGGGACCTCGTTAAATGAAGTCTTTATTGATTGATGTATGTCAAATGTTACACTAGAGAATTTCGTATATCCAATAATTTCCATGAAAATACATATAACAAACATACATTAAAGATTAATTCAAGCAAAAATAACTGACCCCGACTTTCCCATTGCACAATTTGTTAAAGAACTCCACTCAGGACCATGAAGATTAGCAATTCCAACATCAGAGATCTTAGGATTCCATGGTGATCAATCAGTATGTACTAGACTTTAGATTTTGATGAATTATCTTTGGTTCAATGTCTTCATGAAGGTAGGCCAACCTGAGAGCAAAAAATATATATTATTTAAGTAACTGAGACATAATTATTATAAGAGAAAACAGAACAAATAATCTAGTGTTAAAGTTATTATAGGCTCACGCTTTTGCAAACTCCTTGAATAATATTATCCGCATTCCCCGTTAGAGGCCTCAGTTGTCCGACTTCCATGAAGCCACTGATACAGATTGCCATTATCATGTACTCATACACAAGTATCCTAATCAAAAGTGAATTCAAGTTAAAGTTTGAAGACATCAATTTTGTAAAAATATAGACCGAAAATTTTCAAAATTCAACAAATATCAATACCTGTATATCCTTTAACACAGTAACCAAGCAGCTTCACCAGATTCTTGTGTCTTACAGCCCAAAGCCTCTACTTCTTTGATGAAGTTCTCTGTTTGGCTTATACTGATCAATAAGGAACTGTTAGTTTTGTTTATGATCTACATTTTTGTTAAATTTGAAAATCTAAAACTCTATGTTAACAGGGAAACAACAAAATGAAAGAATAAATTAGGCCAAGTACGCTGGTACTCTATTAGCCTCTTCACTGCTACTCCGTTATTATCCAACAAAACACGCACGATAAACCATCCCATTGTCGCCCGCTTGCAACATGTTCTCCCCAGAAAATCATTAGTTACCAATGCAATATCCTTAGAGAACACCTGTTACCGTACTGTCTCTCCGAGAGGCCGGCAGTTGATTCGAGGTCAGTGACGAGACAGACTTGATAGAGCAAGGATCAGATACCATCATTTGAAACTCAGGCTTTGAAAGATTCATCCAATCTCTGAAATGTTGTTAGACGCGGGATAAAAGCCTACTATCCAGGGATGAAGTGCTGAAATGGGGTTTGATAAGTCTGGCAGAAATGGGATTTCTTGGAAGGAAAAAAACGAGGTTTGTAGGATTTTTTGCGACGATGAAAGATGATGCAAAGGTAAAGAATGGTGAGAATGATCAGCAAGAATAATGCAATCAGAGTGATTATCAAGATCCATACTTGAATCCCAAAAATGGAGATGCTTGGACAGCTTCTTCTCGGGGGATGGTGCATTAAATGCCATTAAAGTGATTAAGTTAAGGGGTTGTGGATTTATTCATGGAAATAAAAGTGGAAGTTCAATTTGGTTTTTAAGAGTTTGAGGTTAGCTATAACTCTCCTTGGAAATGGTTCAGAATTCAGATATGATGAAGAAACTAACTGTATGGTAGCGGGAAATCTGGATGTGGATTTGGTTCAGTTACTTGGTCAATCTGGTGTTTGATCCTTTCATGATTTTATTAGTTTCAAATATTAGAAAATTTCTCTAACATTTACCAAACATGTTTTCACTAATTTTGACAAATAAATTGTAGTATTCGAGCTAAATTATGCATTATATACGTTCTACTTGAATACTAATTTCTAAAATTTATATAAGATTGCAGACCAAACAAATCCTAGGCCTGCTTAGAATTTGTCAAAATAAAGGTATCTTTACGTATAATGTGATGAAAACAGAGAAAAATACACCCATATGCCTAAATCATACTGTGTATTTTGGATCTTATTTATGTCAGATTGCGTCCAAGAAATTGAGCGAGAGAGAGAATTCTTAGCTTGCATATTAAACTGAAAGATGACATAAAGAAGGATTTGCACGGATAATCCCACCAACTTACAGATTTAGTGATCATTGCCTCAATGCATCCCACTATAAATTGGGAGCTCCTCTCTCATTAAAGGGGGATTCGCACATTTTTACACTTGATTAACTATTCCCTCTCTCCCTAGAATTATTAGCATTTGATACCTTGTAATATTATTGTAAAGTCAGTCAGCTAAAAGCGACCTGACCCTTATCATCAATATAAGCATCAGTGGACGTGGGATTTGCTACCTTAGCATCCGAACCACTTTAAAAACTGTCCCCATTGCATTTACTATCTTTTTTCCTTTACATTCACGTGTGTCCTTTGAGCCTGCTCAACATTTCACACATGCGTTTCGTTGGTATAAAAATCACGCATCAACACAATTATTATTGATTTGTAAACTATATCATAATCTTATATTGTTATAGAAAAAAATTGAAATAAGAATACGAGTTTGCTGTTTAATTATTGCATGTTTGTTTAATATAGAAAAAAAAATAGAATTTATTATATATTGATGTACAAAATAGTCTCTAAAAAAAATTCTTACACAACTTGGTTTTATGACAAAATGATACAAAATGATCTGCGATCGGTTTTACCATATCTAACTCTCTCTTGAACAGTTATGATAAAAATCCTATTGAAACAAATTGTTAGAAATACTTCGTAGAAGGCATTTCTCAAGCAATTTAGGTTCTACCACATTAAATACATGTTTATACCAACGATCTAGCTTATTTGCAATTATAACATAACAGTGAGGTCAATAAAGCATCCAGGCCTGGAAATGGCTTCCATATATTGTTTTATGTTCATAAAAATGTCATAATATATTTTTTCTAAACTCACACCCCCAAATTTTGAATTCTCCCACCACAACCCAAAAACTCTTATAAGTAATGGTTTTTTTCAAGGCTTGCTCCCATATTTGGATGATTTTTCAAGACCAATTATTATCTTATATACCTTTTCTATACTTATACTATTTTGTATTAAAACTGTTAGCTTTTGAATCTTATTTAAAAAGATATAAATATGTGTGTTTGTGATTGTTGTAACTTAAGAAATAATCAATTAAGTTTTAATCTATAACAATAAAAGTGTTTGGTAAACAGCTTTTAAAACTGATTAAGTTTGAAGCTAGTTGTAAAATAATTAGATTTGTAGAAGGATTCTAAAAGCTAGTAGGAGTAGCTTTTAAAAATTAAATTATTTTTAAAGCTGATTTTATTTTATAAAATGACAAATTAGAAGGTGGCCAAATCTTTCTTCACCTTCTGTAGCCAATATATAGGTCGGAATCTGATGATTTAACCGAATTCCAATAGATTGGTATGTGTTGGCTCTTGTGGGATCGACGGTGGCATAACCAGTCCTAAAAGTAAACCTTAACGCAAAACTAATTTGCCAAAATGTAATTTACCAAACACACAATCATAGATTTTCAAAATCTATTTTATCAAACACAAAATCATAAATTTTGAAAATCACAGCAAATATCCAACATAACCTTAATCAATTCTCCATTATGAAATGTCCACCCTATATATTGAAGGTCTAATCCAACAAATTGATCCATATTTACAAATTTTTACAATTAGTATTTTATTATAAGCATATGATCTCAACTTACTATCAATACATTGGGTTAACTACATGATCCTAACCTTTTCTTTTCCGTAATGTATTGGTTCAAGGTCTTACAATTCTCACACCAGTAGATTCTCCTAACACAGATGGAATAAACCCACGTTTGTTTCTTTTAATTATATAACCTTTTCTTTTCCGTAATGCATTGCAGCTAAAAGTGGTTGGAATCAATATGGAATTAAAGTTAGGAATGTCAACGCAACACCTCATCACAAGAAGGCTAACTTGCATTTCACCGGACGGCGCCACCATTGCTCTTGGTAGTGAGATGTCGGGTGGAATTAAAGACGTAAAAACTGAAGACATTATAGCCATTGACACTCAATCTGGTGTAAGGATTAAAACTGCGGTTAGTAGAGGTTACGTAAAATATATATACATAAGAAGAATGACTGAAAATTATGAAGTATGTTTTCTGGATGACAGGTTCTTATGGGTCACACCCTGACCCTTTGTTTTGATCCAAAAGCACTTGCAAAAATTTCAGGAATAAATTATAGAGACATGGTGGCTGATAACTTCACCTACTCAACGAGGCTTGAGGGGATTCATAATGAAATGTAAGTATTGGATTGACAAATAAACCAAAGGAATTACAATGGAGTTGCACTAATGTTCAAGGAGTGAGGAGCAGTGTGACTCCATCGGCATGCGATCTATTGCCTGAGAAAAAAGAACATACCGATTGCTTTTTCCCTGATAATAAACTGCCCATCGCTAATGTTCATTTGAAGACTTTAGTTTGAGACTCTAATTTCTTCAACTCCTCGTATCGACCATGCTTCCTAGATGATACAGACTTGAAAAAACAATAAGGATTTGCAACTTTGCTGTTCTTATATTAATGCTTGTTTTCGGAATAAGTAGTATTTATTACATTTGGTGTTGAAAGTAGTCCATAAATTAAGCTTCCGACTTACAAGAATTTTATGATTAAATATCATGAGCTCAAATTTTCATTTGATAGCGATTACTGCTGCTTTCACTTTCATGTGTGTTAGAATTTTCATTGCCCAACTTGATAACAGGCTGTCTCTCTTGTGGGTACTTATGATAAGAAGCCGCTTTCTTAATCTGTGGCCCCTGCAACGTTGAAACAACAGAGTTTGAATAGTTAGAATTTGCTCGTAAGTATGCGACAGCTCTCCGGGGAAAAAAAAAAAAACATTGTTCTTACAACATTAAGGAGCAAGTCGCGTGGCTCAAGCATGTGAACTACATCTCCCATCTTCGGCCTATGTTTTACTTCAGGATCAACGCATCGCAGGGCAATTAAAATAACCCGTTTTAGTTCTTTTGTAGAAGGCATTTCTGGCAATTTAGGATCCACAACAAATGAAATTTTCTGCTTTGCAACCATTGACTTTAACCAGTCAACCAAATGACCCTGCAATTACAGTTCAATTCAAGTAGATTGATTAGCAAGAATCCAGCTATGCAAGAAGGCTTAAAATCATGCAAAGAAATGTTCTAAAATTAGGAATCTGTACCTCGGGTTGAGTGTGATCTACCGATACTCTTCCGGATACAATCTCCATGATAAGTATTCCAAAGCTATAAACATCATTCTTCTCATCCAAAATACTGCCGGTAGATTCTCGACATACATAACTATAAAACCATGGAACTTTAAACATAAGTTAATCGTATGTATTTTAAATAAAAAAATGGGGACCTCGTTAAATGAAGTCTTTATTGATTGATGTATGTCAATGTCTACACTAGAGAATTTTCGTATATCCAATAATTTCCATGACCATACATATAACAAAACTACATTAAAGATTAATTCAAGCAAAAATAACTGACACTGACTTTCCCATTGCACAATTTGTTAAAGAACTCCACTCAGGACCATGAAGATTAGCAATTCCAACATCAGAGATCTTAGGATTCCATTGGTGATCAATCAGTATGTTACTAGACTTTAGATTTTGATGAATTATCTTTGGTTCAATGTCTTCATGAAGGTAGGCCAACCTGAGAGCAAAAAACATATATATTTATTTTGTGTAATTGAGCACATAATTATCATAAGAGAAAACAGAACAAACTGAATCTAGTGTTAAAGATTATTATATGGCTCACGCTTTTGCAACTCCTTGAATAATATTCATCCGCATTCCCCACGTTAGAGGCCTCAGTTGTCCTAGACTTCCATGAAGCCACTGATACAGATTGCCATTATCTATGTATTCATACACAAGTATCCTAATCAAAAGTGAATTCAAGTTAAAGGTTTGAAGACATCAATTTTGTAAAAATATAGACCGAAAATTTTTCAAAATTCACCAAATATCAATACCTGTTATATCCTTCAACACAGTAACCAAGCAGCTTCACCAGATTCTTGTGTCTTACCAGCCCAATTGCCTCTACTTCTTTGATGAAGTTCTCTGTTTGGCTTATACTGATCAATAAGGAACTGTTAGTTTTGTTTATGATCTACATTTTTGTTAAATTTGAAAATCTCAAACTCTATGTTAACAGGGAAACAACAAAATGAACAGAATAAATTTAGGCCAAGCTACCTGTTACTCATTATTAGCCTCTTCACTGCTACTCGCTTATTATCCAACAAAACAGCACGATAAACCATCCCATTGTCGCCGCTTGCAATCATGTTCTCCCCTGAAAAATCATTAGTTACCAATGCAATCTCCTTCAGAGAACACCTGTTACCGTACTGTCTCTCCGAGAGGCCGGCAGTTGATTCGAGGTCAGTGACGAGACTAGACTTGATAGAGCAAGGATCAGATAACATCATTTGAAACTCAGGCTTTGAAAGATTCATCTCAATCTCTGAAATGTTGTTAGACGCGGATAAAAGCCTACTATCCAGGGATGAAGTGCTGAAATGGTGGTTTTGATAAGTCTTGGCAGAAATGGGATTTCTTGGAAGGAAAAAACGAGGTTTGTAGGATTTTTTGCGACGATGAAAGATGATGCAAAGGTAAAGAATGGTGAGAATGATCAGCAAGAATAATGCAATCAGAGTGATTATCAAGATCCATACTTGAATCCCAAAAAATGGAGTATGCTTAGACAGCTTCTTCTCGGGGGATGGTGCATTAAATGCCATTAATAAGGTGAATTAAGTTAAGGGGTTGTGAGATTTATTCATGGAAATAAAAGTGGAAGTTCAATTTGGTTTTTAAGAGTTTGAGGTTAGCTATAACTCTCCTTGGAATGGTTCAGAATTCAGATATGATGAAGAAACTAATTCAGATATGATGAAGAAACTAACTGTTTGGAGTAGCGGGAAATCTGGATGTGGATTTGGTTGAGACTGGAGAGATGAGTCATGAAAAATATGCTAATAAAACCAACGGAGGATCACTGCTTGATCAAAACACCATTTTTTGTTCTGTCACTTGGTCAATCTGGTGTTTGATTCCTTCATGATTTTTTTAGTTTCTAAAATATTAGAAAATTTCTCTAACATTTACCAAACATGTTTTCACTAATTTTGACAACTAAATTGTAGTATTCGATGCTAAATTATGCATTATATATGTTCAACTTGAATACTAATTTCTAAAATCTTATATTAAGATTGCTGACCAAACAAATCCTAGGCCTTGCTTAGAATTTGTCAAATTAAAGGTATCTTTACGTATAATGTGATGAAAACAGAGAAAAATACCACCCATATGCCTAAATCATACTGTGTATTTTGGATCTTATTTATGTTACAGATTGCGTCCAAAGAAATTAGAGAGAGAGAGAGAGAGAGAGAGAGTTCTATTAGCTTGCATATTAAACTGAAAGATCAAATATCAAATTGAAGGTTCACAGTACTTCCTAAAGCTCAATTAACTTTTCTAATTAGTGTTTTCTCTTATTTGTATTGTTTGTATATTGCGGAAGCTACAGTACAGGCAGTGAAGTAGTACACAAAAAACTACAAATGATCCGAATCATCAGGGAAGATTTCTCCATCTCAACTACATGTCCTGTGCAATTAGCAGAAAATACAGGTAGGGGGGAATTTATCAGTGCAATCTCTATAATCGCCCATCCAACATGCAAAGCTGCTCAACGATACGAGCACCCTCGTCTTGCTGTGGCTTCTTCATCGGACACAATTTGATCTCATAAAGCTTCGGCCACAGTTTACCGGTAACTACAATAGTGTAGAGTTAGGAGGTGTACATGGACAATCCAAAACCAATATTTCAAGCTACAACAATATATCAGACAAACTTTGATGTAGGAAACATTTTTGCCTATAAATTATAATAACCAAAGCCATTCACATTTGCTACCATTGCAAATAAAAACTACAGATTTTGGAAAGGCAGATACTATGTATTTGTTAAAACAGACATTAAGAGATAACATATACGTAGAAGAAACAATATGTAAGACTATGAGTAATATGAGTATGACGATTGACCACTTTTAGAGTACCACTTCCAGAGTACCAAGGGACATACCAATCAAATTATATATTAAATTTTGAGGCAATTATATCAATCATCATTTTAATTATGATAAATACATCTGTTGGAAAAGAAAGGAGCTTGTATTAGATGATGGGATGCATGAAAGGCGGGTAAGAAATGGTGGGCATTCCGGAGCACCAGTCAACTACAAGTTGGGTAAAAACCAAATCAAACAATTTGGCCACAAGAACTATAAGATCGGTAACTGCATCAATGAGGGTTCAGTTTACGGTGGTAAAAGAAGACTGTAAGACTAAAAATGTGTTTTGGCTAGGATAGAGAGATAATTGATGCCAGAATATGGATTACAAAAGACATAGAAGTATTAATCATATGCTTAAGCAGATAATAAAACAATATTTGTGTTGCTAAATCCAAAAGTTAGAACAAATATTCATTAAATTAAATAGATTCCAGCACTTCAGCATGCTGTAATAAATATATCTAACTAAATGAGGATTTATTAGGTTCCTTTTTCCACTCAACAGTGTTCAACATGCACCAAAAATCAGGCATCAAATATATGATAATAATGGTAATTTGGAGAAAGGACACAAAATCTATTACCAAATATGCGGCTTTTGTTGCGATCCCATGCTATGCCATTCAAAACATCAATACCCTACAAGGTAGTGCAATTCCAAATCAAATTAATTATGAAAGTGAAAGAACATAGAGATTCTCTGCATAAATATTTAGGTGGGATCAGACAGAGAATGGATGATAGTAGTGCTTAAAAATGCTCAAGAAGTTTTTTCTTAAGAAATCCCTTCCTCTTTCAAGTAACCAGATGGCCAACATTCTAGCACAAGCCATATTTTCAGAAGAAAAGAAAGTGAACATATTATATCTGGTTTGATGCTTACAGTATACCCGGCCGCTATCAAACCTTCCCTGCAAGACAAAATGGAAATAAAATGCAAAATTAAAAGCTCTGAAGCAAAATGATTTGAGAAAAAAAAGCTTATTTACAGATGATTACATAAGGGATATTATATAATCCATTATAAGGAGAAGGGAAATGTAAAACAAAACCTTAAACTGGGAAGCAGAATCCATCCAAGCACCATAACATCCTCAGTGAGATTCTAGCAATGCCGTCAGTCTACAATGTAAGAAATAGTAAAATATCAGACAATTTCATTAAATTACACCACAAATAGCTCATATCTAAACGAGAAGAAAGTGTAATGCTCTATAAAAATATCCAACCATATCATGGTTTTCCTTATAAAGGCAAACCAGAATTCCTATTACTCGATTTCAAAAGTAAATTTGTGATTCTGAAGAACACTCAACATTTCTTGAGTTATGTTATATAGATATGATGATAAAGAACTTGGAAAGGGCTCATCATATAAGTTTTAAACATGGTAGGTTACAATTTCAAGCCTATCCTCACCATTGTAATTACAAGAACCTCCCATTATATATCTAGACTCCACCATATTTATATTCCTCATTTGATATTTATGCTTCATAAATTAATGGCCAGTTTTTCTTTGGTTTCTTTTGGGCTGCATGCAACAAGCAATTAATAACTATGCCCTCCATCTCTCTGGTCTTTCTTCTCTCATTTTGGACTAATGCCAATGCCTCACCAAGTGATGGAAAATTCTGATACTAAACAGCTTGCAAATAAAGAATGCATAGGCAAGGACCACATATAACATTTGCCCAAACTCACCATTTATGACTCTAGTTCATTGAGGTACCGTATTTCTCTACCTTTGTATTTGACAACATTTTTTCTGATAACTGCATCAAAAGCAACCCAAATTCAACAATAAAGCAAATGAATCAACATAAATACAGTCAGAAAATAAAGATTAAATCACAACTTTGCCTAGTACGGAACTAAAAGGTCAGTTGAAAAAAGTGAAGGTATGATAGTACCAAAGTCAAGTAACTCCTTAGGATATACCAGTTTATTGCTCCAATACAACAGTCAAGAGGCAAAATGTATATTCAAAATTATAAAAAAAAAAAAAAAAAAATGGAATTGGCACAACTAGGGGTGCCAGCCGAGTGAGCCGAATTTGAGCTTGCCAATTTCGGCTTAAAAAGCTCGATTAGGAAAGTGAAAAAGTAGAGAAATAGAGAGTTTTTTACTGACTCAATAGGCTCGAGCTTGAATTGAACTCGAATTTTCAACGGCGAGCTCGAGCCTCAAATTTTTCAAGCTCGCCAAGCTCGAGCTCGATTAACCCAAGCTCGGCTCGGCTCGGCTCATTTACACCCGTAGGCACAACTGCTGAAATATAGAGAAACCTTTAAGTTTGAGGGTCAATTTGGTCAATGTTGAAGAACCATCACTTCCAAACAGAACTTTTCCATCAGTAGCAAGTCCCCAACCATCTTTCATCTGGTGATTAAATTCCTCAAACTGCAATGTGTACAACATATGAAAAATATTAAAGATCAGACTAGCAACCAAATAAGCACTCCAGACAAATGCACAATTTCAAAACAAAATATAAAGGAGAAGCAAAATCTAGCTTGCACATTGTGGCAAAGACAAAACATCAGTTCAACCAAAAATAAAAGACTTGAGGACTAAGAAGACCTAGTAAAAAAGTTATGCTGTTTTTGAAGATGGTACTCCTACAATCACCCAATTGAAACATGCAGAAAAGAACAAAATTAGTTCAAACATTGGATTCCAATCGAAGGAGGAAAGCATAAATCTTCTTTGTTTAGGAATTCAAAAAGCATATTGTTAAGGTCCCATTATTTTATTACTAAGATGTACAATTATTAATATTTTTTTTAAAAAAAAAAAAATCTAGTTCACTCAATTTCCACTTGACAAAAACGCTGGTTATTTGACAGAATTTCAGAAACCATTCCTACTGTGACAAACAATAAAAAATCCATATTCACAGTTAACATTACTCATGTGAGACTCTCCAAAGTTGTGAGTTGAATTTTAGGTCGAGCTAAGGATATTAGCCATCTCAGAAGTAAAATTATTTCAAGAAAAGATAAAAACAAATCAGAATCTCCATAACAATATGTTGCATATACTTTCAAATACAAACCCAGAAGGGGAACTCATTTGTAGTGTGTGGAAGTTTGAGTTATTAGAAACATGGACCTCACTTGTATTCATTGACTTCTATTTAACTAATCAAGAGGATAACTACTAACAACCATGAAGAACCAATTATAGCAGAAAAAGGATGAAGAACAGACTTTGCTTAAATTATATCGGTCATATATGAAACCTTTTTGCCTCGACCAAGTTACTTGGAATAGCGTACAAAAGAAAATGAGAAATTACTATATTAGCATTATTACTGTTTAAATGCTACAGGTGCTACAAGTATGATGTAACTGAATGAAGACAAAATTGAACAACAATCATGAGAAAAGCAAGCTCGTGCAAGAGGATACCATATAACTCAGATTAGTAAACAGACATGTGTAGCAATCTACTTCTTAAATGATAATATTCCACAACAATCTCGTCAAAGTTACATGAGCTTTCAAGAAGATTGAAAACAAACAAAATATTCAAAAACATATTATGGCAAAGATGAAAGAAAGATTCCACACAACAATCCTAAATCATCATATTCTTTGTCATTATCATGATTGAATTAGTACGGGTTTATTTCAGCATCCACTGGTCAAACAGACCTTTTTAATGTCATAAAATCTTTTAATTTTTGTTGTATTATTTGGGTGCCACCCAAGAAAAGCTTATTAGTAATAAAATAAGTTGTTTTAGGTCATTAAGAGAAATGGAAATTTCAGGCTATTCTAATAAGCTATTTTCAAGCTTTAAATTTTTTGAATGTCAAATATATCCCACGTTATTTTCGGAAAGTGGTCATAGAACCTACAAAGCTTAGCTCACAGCAGAACAAAGCTGCTTATAATTTAGAATGAAGCATTATTGTGTGAAAAAAGCAGAATAAATCTGTCAACATGTTTGGTCTACACAAAACTTTCCCCAAAAAGAGTTAAGCCCTCCCCAAAATAGAACATCCATCTTTTGCAAAGCCTCAACTGCATATAGCAAAACAATAGATGCCTCATTAAAAATTATAAAGTCTACCTTGTCACAACATTACGTCTGAGCCAAAAAAGTGATTAGTCTATTGGATTTAGCACAATGATACTACATCAATCACTCGTATAGAGATATTATGCAATCTGTTTATATAAGACAGAATACAGACAGCTCATCTCCAAACTTTTTAATCATTCGTTTAACATGATGGAGGCAAGATGTAGACGAAAAGAAAGAGTCGTGTAAAGAAGTCAGTATTAGAATTTGAAGATATGATATCTATACCTTCCCAGTCTTGAGAGCTACTCTCCTAACAGTGACTGTAACCAGAAGAGTAAAAAGGTCAAGTGAGTTATTAAACAGTAGTTCGGCAACGAAGAAAGCATAATATGCAAAATATGATGAGATCGCAAAGATATCAATTTGCTCAAAACATAAAAACTACTAGATATGTATATAAACAAATAGAGCAAACTTACCATCCCATAAAGACCAGCTGACCAAATAATGTATCATCGTCAACATACAGAAGCCCCTGAAAGCAAACAAGCAGAATGTTGACTGATTCCATAAAAATATAAGAAATTTACAGAGAAAGGAATAATGCACTCTGCATGATAATTTTAAGTTACTTTTACATTTTGTATTGTACCATGGAATTAGAGCTTCAACTTGAATAAGTGGAACTGTAGAAGTCCATGTCTATTTCGTTTAAAAAATTGTTCCAATCCAATTCTATGTTCAAATTCCATGCCATCGTATCAATTCGTTTCCTCAATATATTCCTTTTGATCCAAAAAAATTAGCATTGAAATGGAAACAAAAGAAACAGAAATTCACGAGGTAGCATCGAATGGAAACAAAAGAAACAGCAATTCACGCGGTACCAATTCTCTATGCGTTTCCCATTGCTGCAAATTCCAAATAACATCAATCACCTTTTCAATTGAGTTCCGATTATTAACAGGCCATTCTAGTAACTTCTAGAAATAGTTAAATGTTAACACGAATATTAGTAATTACCTCAGTATAGGATCTGGGATCATGGGGAAACTCGTGACAACTTGAATGTAGTAAATGTTGGGCCAGTAATCAAGATATCGGACGAACTTATTCCACATCTCAGACGAAATGCTTAAGGCAACCATACCACAAACGATTAGAAAGGTTAAGACAGCAGCAGGGGTTCTTCTGCAACTGAATCGAGCCAAATGAGAAGAATCCATGCATGAGAGTCATTATTAGATACTATGAATTTCTTTTTTAGGATCTGCTCGCCATTATTAAATAGTCCATCAAAGAGGATTAAGAAATGTCAGCAGACAGCAGCATTTTTTTTTTCTTGAGGAACAACACGAATACTTCCCACACGGTTCTCCAATTCTCAGCCTTAAATTAATATGATAGTGATTTTTGAATTTCGAAACAATATAAAGAGTGCTATACCCAACTACCCTTCAAACCTTTTACTTCTATTTAAAATAACCTTCAAACTCCCCGTCTTCATCTTTTAGTATTAATTCATTAAACAAGAAATATTTAAAATATAACAAAAAAATTCAATGATTATGAAAATTTAGGATTAGGTAATGAAGATCTAAGGTTAAGATTTATGTAAAATTAAATCCCTTTACCAACATTTGTATAATTCTAGAAAAGTGCATCTTGCAAAGACCTATAAAGAGGGCTACAAGTGACATTATCCAGAAGAAAAAAACAAAGAAAAAACAGAAAAAGAGGGGAGAGGGACAGAGAAAAATCATGAAAATCAAGGGTGGGGAATGTTTTTGTATACCCCTTGTATGTATCTTATAAAACTAGCATGCTCATATTCTAATGAACTAATGGATTGACAACGAACCAAAAAACAATGGAATTGTACAGAGGTTCAGAGATTTACAAATCTTTTGACTCCTCCAGCGTGCAATTTGTTATTAGTGTTGAAGTGAAGACTAAACGATGCAATTTGAAACACGAATGAAACGTTGCACTTTGATATTGTCTATATGAATCCTGATCGTTGTCCAAATCTGACTGATGGCTGAGAAACTTCATTAAGTCAACACTTAAAAAGGGAATGTCAGTAAAATAAAGTTTGCTTTTTGTCTCTAGTTGAATAGCTTTACATTCACCTTTTCTATCTGTTAAAGGTCTTGATTGATCTTTGAAATCTTTGTAACTTGTGTGATTGGGTAATCGTTAGTTAATCAGGAGGGCTTTTTTGCTCTTGTTCTTGGGGATTCTAGGTGAGTATCTTAGGATTAGTTACTGTGAAGATTTCTTGTAATCATTAAGAGTTTGATTGGGCTTCTACTTGTTTTGGTTGAATCTTTTCTAATAAGTAGTGCAGCGAGCTATCCCATTTCCGAAGCTCAACGTGGATGTAACTTATCAATTTGGATAAGTGAACCATGGTAAATCTGTGTGTTGTGTTGGTTCTTGCTTTTCTTATGGCTTGTGTGATATTTGATCTATGGGTATTATAGTTGGTTACAACACTAGAGAAGTAACATAATGATTTTTTTTTTCCGTGAGGATAAGCTACCATGGACGAAGTTAAGCTGCAAAGTTGCTCTCAACTTAGTTGAGGGAGGATTTATCCACTCGTTATTTACATGGTTTATAGTTGATACCATGCTGCTTCTACTTATAATATGTAAGAAAATTGAATCTATAATGATTAAGCTTTCTTATATCTTATTCTTTTTAATCAAGTTTGAAGAAGAACATTATTACATATTGGTGTTGAAAAATGTGCAATAGGAGTTTTATAATGGTTCAGATGCTAAAGCGAATTCTACATCCACTGTAATTGTATATAAAACATTTTTCTGATCGTGACACAAGCTTACAAGAGGTCACGAGCTGCGATCGTGGTTACAAGTCTTTGTGTTTTGAGAGAATGTTAAGCTAGTCTCTTTCTAGTAGTGTGTCTTTGCTAATTTTCACAATTTTTCTTTGTAAAAATTCATGTCTCACATCTCTTTTGTGAGGAAGAGCTACCTATTTATACCGTTTTGTCAAGGTAATGATTACATTTTGCAAGTGGTAATGGTATGCCTCGTGAAGATCATTCTTACATTCCCATTCATGAGAACTCTCAAGTATATCTTAAAATTAAATGGGGCTTGGGCAGGTGTGCAAACCAAATCACTAGAGCACAAATTCTTAGGACGGTTTGGGTTTTTTACAGCTATATATATTCCTTTTGCCTTGGATACATGTTGAGTTTTGGTGGTTGGTTTGCTGGATTTTGATTGGTGCTTAATGACATCAGCGCATGTTAGCCCTATTTTTTAGGCAAAAAATTGTGAAAACTATTGTTTCTTAGTCCTTCCTATTAGCTACGAATTTTCACATCACCAGACATAACGATACAAGCAATTAGACTATAGATGTGTGTCTTATAAAACTATTGAAAGAAGCCATTTTAGTTTATTAAACTAAAATTGCTTTCCACCTATTAGATATTTGGGGTGTTTGTGCAGGATTCAAACCTGTAGGGACTTATGTGTAACTATTAGGGGTGCTTTTGCTAGATTTCAAACTTTTACATGTTGACATCACGGGTTGACTTGCGCTCAACCTAGGAACAGCCATTTATCAGGTTTCAAAAACCTTGATTCTAATTTCTTTTATACTAATTAAAAATCTGAGTCTAACACTTCATCCAAATAATAATAAAGTTTTATTAATTGTAAACAAGGAACAAATTCATTTTTAAAACTTTTCCTCAAAACATACACAATGTTTAAACCTCGAATCGAACAAGCCGATGGGACTTAGAACCGACACTAACTTCGGTTCGGGCCCCCCCCCCCCCCCCAAAAAAAACCCGGAATAGCCACTAGCCTGGATTGGGCCAGATTTGGACCGACAAATTAGTAGCGAACGACGGTCCAACTAACCTGGTAGCTAAACCAAGCCACCAAAACCTTGATTCTGGTAGATTCCTCCGCGATTCTAAAAGCAATTCAGATGCCAACCATCCCACCTGACACCCACCACCATGATCACCTTCATTCCACATCAAAACCCACATCATCCGAAAGTCCGATTAGTCACTAACGTCGCGCGCGTGTTGCCACCTGCCTGCTTCGAGAAAACAGGCAGCTTCCTCCCTAATTCCGACAGATTTCGGCGCCAACCACCAGCCGACACCATCATCAACATCACTTTTATCTCCACATCAAAACCCTTATCATCTCAAACTCTGATTGGCCGCTAATCGTCGACGTCACCATTTGTCTGCTTCACGATTTCCTACCCATATCGTAAGAGAGTGTTTGATTTTCAAACCTGTCGGTATGCTAATGTCACCAGTTAGACCAACCAGTCAATGGTCAGATTGAGAAACACCGGGAACCGGCCCCTTGACCAGGTCAAGGGGTGGGCCGGGTTTAAAACATTGCTTACAACTAAGAATAGTCAAAATCCTCCATTTAAGGTAATTCTATTATTTTTTTTCTCTTTTCATAGGAAGTCAAAGCATCAGTCTTAAAATAAAACGGCCTAGTTCTTACTTTAGAAATTTTGTTTCATTCCATGTTGATAAAACTTAAAAACTGCCCGTTATTATCGCTCGTTCAAAGAAGAAATAACCTTCAAAACAAACTCTAGTAACAAATCTGTTACCTTTCATATCTATATATATTCCCTCTTCTATAAGCCTGATCACAACACAATTCTGTTTTCAATAAAAAATGGAGTTGTGCCCAAAATCCAAAATTTACCAGGTAATTAAATGTTTAAATTTCTAGTTACTCCTCTTCTTCTTGCCTCATTCTCGTACGCAAAATTACGGAAACTTCTCTATTAGCTACTTGTTTCTTATTAATAATTTTTTTTTTTTTTTTTTTTTCAGATTACTGCGATTGTCTCAAGCATTTTGATATTGGAACTGCTAAGTTTACGGGTAGAAGGCAGTAGCCAAGTGGAGTACCCCATCTCATATCCTGCGATAAATTGTCGCAAACACTCTGCAGTGTTGACTGATTTTGGAGGTGTTGGTGATGGAAAAACTTCAAATACCAAGGCGTTTAATTCAGCAATTGCCAATCTAAGCCAATTTGCATCAGACGGTGGAGCTCAACTTATTGTTCCTCCAGGAAAATGGCTAACTGGCAGTTTTAATCTCACTAGTCATTTCACTTTATATATTCATAAGGATGCAGTTCTTCTTGCATCTCAGGTATTTTTTATTTCATATGTGAGAAAATATAATTAAATAAATATGTATTATTAGATTTATCAACCATAATATATTACATGTACAGGATGAAGCAGAATGGCCTCATCTTGCGGTGTTGCCATCTTATGGAAGAGGAAGAGATGGACCTGGTGGAAGATTTAGCAGCCTTATTTTTGGGACAAATTTAACTGACGTTGTTGTCACAGGTAAAACTAATTAATAAGAATTTAAATCTACATTTAAGGTACATTTAATAATGTATTATTTAACTATCATGCATAGGTGGCAATGGTACGATAGATGGTCAAGGTGCACCTTGGTGGATCAAATACCGTAGCAACCAATTAAACATCACTCGACCCTATCTTATTGAAATCATGTACTCTAATCACGTCCAGATATCCAATATAACTTTAATTAATTCTCCATCATGGAACGTTCATCCTATATACTGCAGGTTTGACCAAAAAATTTAATCCATATGATCTTATTCTTTTGTTTTTTGAAATTCTATATTTTAATCAAAACTAAAATTGCAGCAATGTGCTTGTCCAAGGCCTCACTATTCTTGCGCCAATTGATTCTCCTAATACAGATGGGATAAACCCAGGTTTTTATTTAATTATACATACAACGTCTCTTTTATAAGTGATTAGCTTATTCAACAACCATCATGAATATAATTCTATCTTTGGTGTTTTCAGATTCATGTACAAACACCATAATTGAAGATTGTTACATAGTCTCAGGGGATGACTGCATTGCAGTTAAAAGTGGATGGGATCAATATGGAACCAAATTTGGAATGCCAACGAAACACTTGATCATCAGAAGGCTAACCTGCATTTCACCGGATAGTGCTACCATAGCACTTGGCAGTGAGATGTCTGGTGGAATTAAAGATGTCCGAGCTGAAGATATCACAGCCATTGACACTCAATCTGGTGTGCGGATTAAAACTGCTATTGGAAGAGGAGGTTATGTGAAAGATATATATGTTAGGAGAATGACCATGAAGACTATGAAGTATGTCTTTTGGATGACAGGTTCTTATGGTTCACACCCAGACCCGAGCTTTGACCCAAAAGCACTTCCCGAAATTACAGGAATAAACTATAGAGACATCGTGGCTGAAAATGTCACATATTCAGCGAGACTTGATGGAATTCAAAATGACCCCTTTACTGGAATTTGCATTTCTAATGTAACGATTGGATTAACAGAAAAACCACAAAAACTTCAGTGGAACTGTACTGATGTTCAAGGATTTACAAGTCGTGTGACTCCTCCGGCCTGCAATTTATTACCTGAGAAAAAGGATAATACTGATTGCTTTTTCCCAAAAGATAAGTTACCCATTGAAAACGTTGAGTTGAAGACTTGTTTCATGAGTAAGTAGTTTGAGAGCGTGTACTTTATTGATAAATTATATAATGCAATTATTATTAAAATTTGATTTGTAAACTATATCATAATCTTCTATTGTTATAGAAAAAAATTGAAATGAGAATAAGAATTCGTTGTTTATCGAACGTTTTTGTTGAAGGTAGAAAAAAATAGATTTTATTACATATTGATGTAGAAAATAGTCTTTAAAAAAAAATCCTTATACAACTTGGTTTTATGTCAAAATGATCAGAGATCGGTTTTACAATATTATTTTTTTTCTCCTCTTTCTCAGCCTACAATTTTTTTTTTTTTTTTTTTTTACAACATTTTCAAATCCCTGTCTCAATTTTTTTCAATGCTTGCTCCCATATTTGGATGATTTGTCAAGAGCAAGTATTATGTTCTTTATGTTGTGATTTAAGTGGTGTAAGTGCAATAAAATAAACTAAGAAAAGACTGTAGAGTATGAAAGTAGATTTAAAGGGGATTGGAATAAGATCTTTGAATATATTTGTTAGAATTCTAGGGTTTACTTAGTAACTCTCAATTAACAAATAAATCAGTAGAGCTATGAGTAAATAAAGAGAATTAGCAAAAGA
Source organism: Pistacia vera (assembly GCF_008641045.1). Lineage (NCBI taxonomy): Eukaryota > Viridiplantae > Streptophyta > Magnoliopsida > Sapindales > Anacardiaceae > Pistacia > Pistacia vera. The sequence goes on from NW_022195619.1 coordinate 583,414, forward strand.
ACACAAGACACAACAATTATAGTAGTTTGGCTTTGCAGCCTACATCCACTTTCCAAGGCTCACAATAGGGCATTCTCATTAATAACCAAAGTGTACAGGATGATGAACAAATCAGAGAAGAAAGACTTTACAAAAGGGAAAGAACACGCCCAATCCAAAAGCCCTAGGTTTTCCCAATATGAGATATGTTCTTTTCTTCAGCATCAATTGAAGTTAAATACACATGCACCCTTCCTTGATCAGCCTCCACCTGTCTTCGATCTCTCCATAACCGTAAGATGAATAACAATCTGTAAGATTCTTTTGGGGTCATAAACTGTCGCGGTAAAGAGAGAGGAAAGAGGGAGCTGAGCATGAGAAGTGTAATAGCCGAAACACAATATTCATATGGGCTTATCCAAAACAACGTCGCACTACTTATTTGACTTCTAACACCAAAGCTGACTTCCACCGTGGCAAATAAGAAGCCACATCATCACAATATTTATCTTGGATCTCGCCAATTGTTTGTGTCTTTAGAATGAAAGGGGGGAGGGTATTTATCGCTATCACCCCCCACTTGCACCCCTACAACTTGACAACTTGTCAAGTTGCCCTCGAATTTTTCAAATTGGTGTGGTTCATGATTTACAACACTCCCTCTTGAACATCCACCATTTGCAAAATAATTGCATTTAACCTTACTCAAGGAAAACCTAATGGGACACAAACCTTAGTAAAGAGACACAAATTGATAGGCCTCCCATTAGTAAAGTATATCATTATAAATGGTATAAAGGGAACAAGGGCACTATGGTGATGGGTGTGTAAGATGCATGGGTGCTAGTGGGAGTTGGTTGGGTAACATTCACGTGTTAAGGGAATCAAGTTGTTAATAGAATGAATATTTAGTTGAGTGGATTAGTATATAAAGGGAGGTGCGTTTAGGGGGAGGATAGATATAATTTTACAAAGGTCACTAGGGAGGTCCCTAACTCCTTGAACTGCTGGGAATTATCTGTTCTTAGTTATTTTGGGTGATTGAAACCATTTCTCATTATCAATTATCTGATTCAATACAATATTGGTTATTTTCAGATTTGATTTGTCTTTTCTTGTGTAATTCTTGGATTGTTTGTTATTGGTTTTGTTTTAATTTGACAAGGTTCCCATCAAATTTGTATTAGAGCCTTGTCTGGGTAATGACTAAAATGAAAATGGAATAGAGGGTAGATGGATTGGAGAAGGAGATGGAGAAAGTGGAAACAGAAATGGGGAATGTGAAGGAAGAACAGGGAAGCATCAAGGGATACCTCCTTGAGCTTCGCAAATGGATGAGGTTGAAGGAGGAAAGGGAGGCGAGTACGAGTCGTGATAAGGGAAAAACATCTAACGTTGAGCACCCAAACAGTGGCAATAGTGGGGTGATTGATTGAACAAAAGAAACCGAAAATTCAAAGGATGAGAAGAGGATTAAGAAACTAGAGTTACCGGTGTTCAACGGGGAAGATCTATACGACTGGACCTTCAAGGTTGACCGATATTTTGCGGTGAATTGTTATGAGGCTGAAGAGAAGGTGGAATTCATGGCCGCTTGTATGGAGGGACGCACCTTGAACTAGTATCAGTGGGTGGAGTCAAAAGCACCGATCAGTTCGTTGGAAGCCTTAAAAGTTACTTTGATTGAGAGATTCAAGCCTTCCTTCAAAGGGTCAGCATATGAAGCTCTGGTGGCTCTAAGACAAACTGGTACAGTTACAAAATACAAAGAAAACTTTGAGGCTCATGCAGCACCCTTACGTGAGGTAGAATAAGACCTTTTAATAGGGATCTTCACGAATGGGCTAAAAGAAGAAATAAGGGTTGAAAAGCGTTTGAATTAGCCCACTTCACTATTTGCACTAATGGATCAGGCCCATCAGGTGGAAGAGAAGAATTGGGTTTTAGAAAGGAATCAACCTAGGTTTTTCAAGGCCCAAAACAACAGGCTGGATAATTACACTTGGGTCACACCAAGCCCAAAACCTGTGTGCCCAAATACACGGGTTAATTCTTTGCGAAATCCAAAGTTGGATCAAAATTTCTTTCCCAATCGATTTCACAACCGTCGAGAACAACCGATAGAGCCAACTCCACTTAGTTTTCTATGAGAGAATTTTCGACGAATGACTAGTGCTAAGCTATAGTCACTACAACAAAAAGGACTTTTAGCTACAATTTTGTTAACGACGATTTTAAAATTCATCGCCAAAGGTAATTAGTAGCGACAAAATATGAAATTCATCGCCAATAGTTTTGCGGACTTTCTAATCCTCACACGAGATGGCGGGAAACAAATTGGCGACAGACTTAGCGACGACATAATTCATCATATAATGTTTTTTACGATGAAAATACAAAAAGCGACGCCCAAGTTGTTTTCACAACGTAACCATATGTCGACGTGGATACTTTTTAGAGACGAAAATAGTACAAAATGTAGCCAAAAGTATTTAGCAACGCAAATGCACAGTGCCATAAAATGTGATTGGCGACAAAAATATAGAAAGCGATGCCAAAGACGTTTAGCTATGCAACAAAATGCCCATCGTAACAGCTTTTTGGCAACGAAAATATAGAAAGCAATGCCAAAGACATTTAGCTACTGGACAGAAGGCCCGTCATAACAGCTGTTTGGCGACGAAAATATAGAAAGAGACGCCAAAGACATTTGGCTACGCAACAAAAGGCTCGTTGTAACAGCTTTTTGGCGACAAGAATATAAAAAACAATGCAAAATCCATTTGGCTACGCAACAAATAGTTCATCGGAAAACGTTTTTGGCGACGCAAATATAAAAAAAAATGCCAAAGACATTTAGCTACGGAACAAAAGGCCCGTCGTAATAGCTTTTTGACGACGAAAATATAGAAAGTGGCGCAAAAGACATTTAGCTACGCAACAAAAGGCCCGTCATAATAGCTTTTTGGTGACAAAAATATAAAAAACGATGCAAAATCCATTTGGCTACGCAACAAATAGTTCGTCGGAAAACGTTTTTGGCGATGCAAATATAAAAAAAAAAAAAAAAAGGTCAAAAACATATTGCGACGCAATTTATGTTTCATTGTGAAAACGTTTTGGTGTTGATTTTCTTAAAATCGTTGCCATTAGTACGTTAGAATTTAATTTTTAATGTAATTTATATTTATATGACAATAACTGAAAGTGTAAAACCAATCAGTAATAAAAGAAATCAAAATTAAAAACAGTGTCAACTGTCAATATAAAAACTAATATCTTAGAAGTTTGGCTCTTGAATTTGACATTCAAGCATGTAAGTCAATTTAAGAATGTTGCTAGTAAAGAATTTATTGTTTCACTTAATAGATTGGGTTGGTTATTATTTAATACTCATTTAAAGCCTTGATCTATAAATATATATAAATATTTATTAAAAGCTAATGACAATGCTCTTATTATTATTATTATTTATTTTGTAAATATGAAAAGCACCATGGGGTAAATTGTTTTTCAGGTTTTCACTGTTGGTAGCTTATATTTGGTACTTGTTTGTTGCTGTTTGGGATCATTATTATTATTTTTACAATATATATTATAATAAATTTATAATATTATTTAATATTTATATTTAAATGTCAAATTTAGTACATTAAATAATATTTATTAATATTAAAGCAAACAAATCAAAATTAATGCANAGAAAATTGAATCTATAATGATTAAGCTTTACTTTATATCTTATTCTTTTTAATCAAGTTTGAAGAAGAACATTTATTACATATTGGTGTTGAAAATTGTCAATAGGAGTTTTATAATGGTTCAGATGCTTAAAGCGAATTCTACATCCACTGTAATTGTATATATAAACATTTTTCTGATCGTGACACAAGCTTACAAGAGGTCACGAGCTGCGATCTGTGGTTACAAGTCTTTGTGTTTTGAGAGAATGTTAAGCTAGTCTCTTTCTAGTAGTGTGTCTTTGCTAATTTTCACAATTTTTCTTTGTAAAAATTCATGTCTCACATCTCTTTTGTGAGGAAGAGCTACCTATTTATACCCGTTTTGCTCAAGGTAATGATTACATTTTGCAAGTGGTAATGGTATGCCATCGTGAAGATCATTCTTACATTCCCATTCATTGAGAACTCTCAAGTATATCCTTAAAATTAAATGGGGCTTGGGCAGGTGTGCAAACCAAATTCACTCAGGCACAAATTCTTAGGACGGTTTGGGTTTTTTACAGCTATATATATTCCTTTTGCCTTTGGATACATGTTGAGTTTTGGATGGTTTGGTTTGCTGGATTTTGATTGGTGCTTAATGACATCAGCGCATGTTAGCCCTTATTTTTAGGCAAAACATTGTGAAAACTATATGTTTCTCTAGTTCCTTCCTATTGGCTACGAATTTTCACATCACAAGCATAACGATACAAGCAATTAGACTATAGATGTGTGTCTTATAAAATCTATTGAAAAGAAGCCATTTTAGTTTATTAAACTAAAATTGCTTTCCACCTATTAGATATTTGGGGTGTTTGTGCAGGATTTCAAACCTGTAGGGACTTATGTGTAACTATTAGGGGTGCTTTTGCTAGATTTCAAACTTTTTACATGTTGACATCACGGGTTTGACTTGCCGATCAACCTAGGACCCAGCCACTTTATCAGGTTTCAAAACCTTGATTCTAATTTCTTTTATACTAATTAAAAATCTGAGTCTAACACTTCATCCAAATAATAATAAAGTTTTATTAATTGTAAACAAGGAACAAATTCATTTTTATAACTTTTTTTCCTCAAAACATACAACCAATGTTTTAAANAATTTCAATGATTATGAAAATTTAGGATTAGGTAATGAAGATCTAAGGTTAAGATTTATGTAAAATTAAATCCCTTTACCAACATTTGTATAATTCTAGAAAAGTGCTATCTTTGCAAAGACCCATATAAAGAGGGCTACAAAGTGACATTATCCAGAAGAAAAAAACAAAGAAAAAACAGAAAAAGAGAGGGAGAGGGACAGAGAAAAATCATGAAAATCAAGGGTGGGGATTGTTTTTGTATACCCCCTTTGTATGTATCTTTATAAAACTAGCATTGCTCATAATTCTAATGTAACTAATGGATTGACAACGAAACCAAAAAAACAATGGAATTGTACAGAGGTTCAGAGATTTACAAATCTTTTGACTCCTCCAGCGTGCAATTTGTTATTAGATGTTGAAGTGAAGACTAAAACGATGCAATTTTGAAACACGAATGAAACGTTGCACTTTGATATTTGTCTATAATGAATCCTGATCGTTGATCCAAATCTGATCTGATGGCTGAGAAACTTCATTAAGTCAACACTATAAAAAGGGGCAATGTACAGTAAAATAAAGTTTGCTTTTTTGTCTCTAGTTGAATAGCTTTTACATTCACCTTTTTCTATCTGTTAAAGGTCTTAGATTGATCTTTGAAATCTTTGTAACTTGTGTGATTGGGTAATCTGTTAGTTAATCAGGAGGGCTTTTTTGCTCTTGTTCTTGGGGATTCTAGGTGAGTATCTCTAGGATTAGTTACTGTGAAGATTTCTTGTAATCATTAAGAGTTTGATTGGGCTTCTACTTGTTCTTGGTTGAATCTTGTTCTAATAAGTAGTGCAGCGAGCTATCCCATTTCCGAAGCTCAACGTGGATGTAACTTATTCAATTTGGATAAGTGAACCATGGTCAAATCTGTGTGTTGTGTTGGTTCTTGCTTTTCTTTATGGCTTGTGTGATATTTGATCTATGGGTATTATAGTTTGGTTACAACACTAGAGAAGTAACATAATGATTTTTTTTTTCCCGTGAGGATAAGCTACCCATGGACGAAGTTAAGCTGCAAAGTTGCTCTACAACTTAGTTTGAGAGGAGATTTATCCACCTCGTATATTTACAATGGTTTATAGTTGATCCATGCTGCTTCTACTTATAATATGTTAAAAATTGAATCTATAGATTAAGCTTATTTATATTCTATTCTTTTTAATCAAGTTTGAAGAAGAACATTTATTACATATTGGTGTTGAAAATTGTCAATAGGAGTTTTTATATGGTTCAGATGCTTAAAGCGAATTCTACATCCACTGTATGTATATATAAACATTTTCGATCGTGACACAAGCTTACAAGAGGTCACGATGTGCGACTTGTGGTTACAAGTCTTGTGTTTTGAGAGAATGTTAAGCTAGTCTCTTTCTAGTAGTGTGTCTTTGCTAATTTTCACAATTTTTCTTTGTAAAAATTCATGTCTCACATCTCTTTGTGAGGAAGAGCTACCTATTTATACCCTGCTCAAGGTAATGATTACATTTGCGAAGTGGTAGGTATGCCATCGTGAAGATCATTCTTACATTCCCATCATTGAGAACTCTCAAGTATATCCTAAAATTAAATGGGGCTTGGGCAGGTGGGAACCAAATTCACTCAACAAATTTTAGGACGTTTGGGTTTTTTACAGCTATATTATTCCTTTTGCCTTTGGATACATGTGAGTTTTGGATGGTTTGGTTTGCTGGTTTGATTGGTGCTTAATGACATCAGCGCATGTTAGCCCTTATTTTTAGGCAAACATTGTGAAACTATATGTTTCTCTAGTTCCTTCCTATTAGCTACGAATTTTCACATCACAAGCATAACGATACAGCATTAGACTATAGATGTGTGTCTTATAAAATCTATTGAAAAGAAGCCATTTTAGTTTATTAAACTAAATGCTTTCACCTATTAGATATTGGGGTGTTTGTGCAGGATTTCAAACTGTGGGACTATGTGAACTATTAGGGGTGCTTTTGCTAGATTTCAAACTTTTTACATGTTGACATCACGGGTTTGACTTGCCGATCAACCTAGGACCCAGCCACTTTATCAGGTTTCAAAACCTGATTCTAATTTTTTTATACTAATTAAAAATCTGAGTCTAACACTTCATCCAAATAATAATAAAGGTTATTAATTGTAAACAAGGAACAAATCATTTTTATAACTTTTTTCCTCAAACATACAACCAATGTTTTAAACCCGAATCGACAAGCCGATGGGACTTAGAACCGACACTAACTTCGGTTCGGGTCCCCCCCCCCCCCCCCCAAAAAAAACCCGGAATAGCCACTAGCTGGATTGGGCCAGATTTGGACCGACAAATTAGTAGCGAACAGACGGTCCAACTAACCTGGTAGCTAAACCAAGCCACCAAAACCTTGATTGGTAGATTCCTCCGCGATTCTAAAAGCAACTTCAGATGCCAACCATCCCCACTGACCACCACCATGATCACCTCCTTCCACATCAAAACCCACATCATCCGAAAGTCGCATTAGTCACTAATCGTGCGCGTCGTGTTGCCAATGCCTGCTTCGAGAAAACAGGCAGATTCCTCCTAATTCCGACGATTTCGGCGCCAACCACCCAGCCGACACCATCATCAACATCACTTTATCTCCACATCAAAACCCTTATCTATCAAACTCTGATTGGCCGCTAATCGTCGACGTCACCATTTGGTGCTTCACGTTCCTACCCATACGTAAGAGAGTGTTTGTGATTTCAAACCTGTCGGATATGCTAATGTCACCAGTTTGACCAACCAGTCCAACTGGTCAGATTGAAAAAACCGGGAACCGCCCCTGACCAGGTCAAGGGGTGGGCCGGGTTTTAAAACATTGCTTCAACAAGAATAGTCAAATCCTCCATTTAAGGTAATTCTATTATTTTTTTTCTCTTTCATAGGAAGTCAAAGCATCAGTCTTAAAATAAAACGGCTCGTTCTTACTTTAGAAATTTTGTCATTCCATGTTGATAAAATTAAAAACTGCCCGTTATTATCGCTGGTTCAAATTAAGAAGAAAATAACCTTCAAAACAAACTCTAGTAACAATCAGTTACCTTTCATATCTATATATATTCCTCTTCTATAAGCCTGATCACAACACAATTCTGTTTTCAATAAAAGATGGAGTTGTGCCCAAGATCCAAAATTTACCAGGTAATTAAATGTTTAAATTTCTAGTTACTCCTCTTCTTCTTGCCTCATTCTCGTACGCAAATACGGAAACTTCTCATTAGCTACTTGTTTCTTATTAAAATTTTTTTTTTTTTTTTTTTTTTTCAGATTACTGCGATTGTCTCAGCATTTTGATATTGGAACTGCTAGTTTACGGGTAGAAGGCAGTAGCCAAGTGGAGTACCCCATCTCATATCCTGCGATAAATTGTCGCAAACACTCTGCAGTGTGACTGATTTTGGAGGTGTTGGTGATGGAAAAACTAAATACCAAGGCGTTTAATTCAGCAATTGCCAATCTAAGCCAATTTGCATCAGACGGTGGAGCTCAACTTATTGTTCCTCCAGGAAATGGCTAACTGGCAGTTTTAATCTCACTAGTCATTTCACTTATTATTCATAAGGATGCAGTTCTTCTTGCATCTCAGGTATTTTTTATTTCATATGTGAGAAAATATAATAAAAATATGTATTATGATTATAAACCATATATATTACATGTACAGGATGAAGCAGAAATGGCCTCATTGCGGTGTTGCCATCTTATGGAAGAGGAAGAGATGGCCTGGTGGAAGATTTGCAGCCTATTTTTGGGACAAATTTAACGACGTTGTTGTCACAGGTAAAACTAATTAATAAGAATTTAAACTACTATTAAGGTACATTTATAAGTTATTTAACTATCAGCATAGGTGGCATGGTACGATAGAGGTCAAGGTGCACCTTGGGGATCAAATACCGTAGCAACCAATTAAACATCACTCGACCCTATCTTATTGAAATTATGTACTCAATCACGTCCAGATATCCAATATAACTTTATTAATTCTCCATCATGGAACGTTCATCCTATATCTATGCAGGTTTGACCAAAAATTTAATCCATATGATCTTATTCTTTGTTTTTTGAAATTCTATATTTTAATCAAAACTAAAATTGCAGCAAGTGCTTGTCCAAGGCCTCACTATTCTGCGCCAATGATTCTCCTAATACAGATGGGATAAACCCAGGTTTTTATTAATTATACATACAACACGTCTTTTATAAGTGATTAGCTTATTCAACAACCATCATGAATATATTCTATCTTTGGTGTTTTCAGATTCATGTACAAACACCATAATTGAAGAGTGTACATAGTCTCAGGGATGACTGCATTGCAGTTAAAAGTGGATGGATCAATATGGAACCAAATTGGAATGCCAACGAAACACTTGATCATCAGAAGGCTAACCTGCATTTCACCGGATAGTGCTACCATAGCACTTGGCAGTGAGATGTCGGTGGAATTAAAGATGTCCGAGCTGAAGATATCACAGCCATTGACACTCAATCTGGTGTGCGGATTAAAACTGTCTGGAAGAGGAGGTTATGTGAAAGATATATATGTTAGGGAATGACCATGAAGACTATGAAGTATGTTTTGGATGACAGGTTCTTATGGTTCACACCAGACCCGAGCTTTGACCCAAAGCACTTCCCGAAATTACAGGAATAAACTATAGAGACATCGTGGCTGAAAATGTCACATATTCAGCGAGACTTGATGGAATTCAAAATGACCCCTTTAGGAATTTGCCTTTCATGTAACGATTGATTACGAAAAACCACAAAAATTCAGTGGAACTGTACTGATGTTCAAGGATTTACAAGTCGTGGGACTCCTCGGCCTGCAATTTATTACCTGAGAAAAAGGTAATACTGATTGCTTTTCCCAAAATAAGTTACCCATTGAAAACGTTGAGTTGAAGACTTTTCATGACTAAGTAGTTGAGAGCGTGTACTTTATTGATAAATTATATAATGCAATTATTATTAAAATTTGATTTGGTAAACTATATCATAATCTTCTATTGTTATAGAAAAAAATTGAAATGAGAATACGAATTCGTTGTTTATCGAACGTTAGTTGAAGGTAAAAAAATGATTTTATTACTATTGATTTAGAAAATAATCTTTAAAAAAAATTCTTACAACTTGGTTTTATGTCAAAATGACAGGACCGTCTTACAAAATTATTTTTTTTTCTCCTCTCTCAGCCTACATTTTTTTTTTTTTTTTTTTTTTTTTTTTGCTTATTTAACATTTTCGAATCCTTGTCTATTTGTTTCAACGCTTGCTCCCATATTTGGATGATTGTCAAGAACAGTTTATGTTATTTTGTGTGATTTAAGTGGTGTAAGTGCAATAAAATAAACTAAGAAAAGACTGTAGAGTATGAAAGTAGATTTAAAGGGGATTGGAATGAGAATCTTTGAATATATTTGTTAGAATTCTAGGGTTTACTTACTAACTCTCAATTAACAAATAAATCAGTAGAGCTATGAGTAAATAAGAGAATTAGCCAAAGAAACACAAGACACAACAATATAGTGGTTCGGCTTTGTAGCCTACATCCTTTCCAAGGCTCACAATAGGGCATTCTCATTAATAACCAAAGTGTACAAGATGATGAACAATCAAAGAAGAAAGACTTTACAAAAGGGAAGAACACAACCCAATCCAAAACCCTAGGTTTTTCCAATATGACATCTGTTCTTTCTTCAACATCAATTGATGTTAATACACATGCACCCTTCCTTGATCGCTCCACTTGTCTTCGATCTCTCCATAACCGTAAGATGAATAGCAATCTGGAAGATTCTTTTGGGGTCATGAACTGTCGAGTAAAGAGAGAGGAAAAGGGGAGCTGAGCATGAGAAGTGTGATAGTCGAAACACAATATCCCTAGGGCTTATCCAAAACGACGTCGCACTACCTGTTTGACTTCTAACACCAAAGTTGACTTCCACCATGGCAAATAAGAAGCACATCATCACAATATTTATCTTGGATCTCGCAATTGTTTGTGTCTTTAGAATGAAGGGGGGGAGGGTATTTATCGCATCACCCCCACTTGCACCCTACAACTGACAACTGTCAGTCAAGTTGCCCTCGAATTTTTCAATTGTGTGTGGTCATGATTTACAACACTCCCTCTTGAACATCCACCATTTGCAAATAATTGCATTTAACCTTACTCAAGGAAAACCAAGGGACACAAACCTTAGTAAAGAGACACAAATTGATAGGCCTCCCATTAGTAAAGTATACATATAAAAGGTATAAAGGGAACAAGGGCACTATGGTGATGGGTGTGTAAGATGCATGGGTGCTAGTGGGAGTTGGTTGGGTACATTCACGTGTTAGGGAATCAAGTTGTTAATAGAATGAATATTTAGTTGAGTGGATTAGTATATAAAGGGAGGTGCGTTTAGGGGGAGGATAGATATAATTTTACAAAGGTCCACTAGGGAGGTCCCTAACTCCTTGAACTGTCGGGAATTACTGTTCTTAGTTATTTGGGTGATTGAAACCATTTCTCATTATCAATTATCTGATTCAATACAATATTGGATTTTCAATTTGATTTGTTTTTCTTGTGAAATTCGGATTGTTTGTTATTGGTTTGTTTTAATTGACAAGGTTCCCATCAAATTTGTATTAGAGCCTTGTCGGGTATGACTAAAAGAAAATGGAATAGAGGGTAGATGGATTGGAGAAGGAGAAGGAGAAAGTGGAAACAGAAAGGGGAATGTGAAGGAAGAACAGGGAAGCATCAAGGGATACCTCCTTGAGCTTCGCAAATGATGGTTGAAGGAGGAAAGGGAGGCGAGTGAGTCGTGATAAGGGAAAAACATCTAACGTTGACACCCAAACAGTGGCAATAGTGGGGTGATTGATTGAACAAAAAGAACCGAAAATTCAAAGGATGAGAAGAGGATTAAGAACTGAGTTACCGGTGTTCAACGGGGAAGATCTATACGACTGGACCTTCAAGGTTGACCAATATTTTGCAGTGAACTGTATGAGGCTGAAGAGAGGTGGAAGTCACGGCCGCTTGTATGGAGGGACGCACCTTGAACTAGTATCAGTGGGTGGAGTCAAAAGCACGATCAGTTCGTTGGAAGCCTTAAAAGTTACTTGATTGAGAGATTCAAGCCTTCCTTCAAAGGGTCAGCATATGAAGCTCTGGTGGCTTAAGACAAACTGGTACACGTTACAAAATACAAAGAAAACTTTGAGGTCATGCAGCACCTTCAGTGAGGTAGAATAAGACCTTTTAATAGGGATCTTCACGATGGGCTAAAAGAAGAAAAAAGGTTGAAAAGCGTTTGAATTAGCCCACTTCACTATTTGCACTAATGGATCAGGCCCATCAGGTGGAAGAGAAGAATGGGTTTAGAAAGGAATCAACTCGGTTTTTCAAGGCCCAAACAACAGGCTGGATAATTACACTTGGGTACACCAAGCCCAAAACCTGTGTGCCCAAATACACGGGTTAATTCTTTGCGAAATCCAAAGTTGGATCAAAATTTCTTTCCCAATCGATTTCACAAACGTCGAGAACAAACGATAGAGCCAAACTCCACTTAGTTTTCTTGAGAGAATTTCGACGAATGACTAGTGCTAAGCTATAGTCACTACAACAAAAAGGACTTTTAGCTACAATTTTGTTAACGACGATTTAAAATCATCGCCAAAGGTAATTAGTAGCGACAAATATGAAATTCATCGCCAATAGTTTTGCGGACTTTCTAATCCTCACACGAGGATGGCGGGAAACAAATTGGCGACAGACTTAGCGACGACATAATTCATCATAAATGTTTTTACGATGAAAATACAAAAAGCGACGCCCAAGTTGTTTTACACACGTAACCCTATGTCGAGTGGATACTTTTAGAGACGAAATAGTACAAAATGTAGCCAAAAGTATTTAGCAACGCAAATGCACAGTGCCATTATGTGATTGGCGACAAAAATATAGAAACGTGCCAAAGACGTTTAGCTATGCAACAAAATGCCCATCGTAACAGCTTTTTGGCAACGAAAATATAGAAGCATGCCAAAGACATTTAGCTATGGACAGAAGGCCCGTCATAACAGCTGTTTGGCGACGAATATAGAAAGAGACGCCAAAGACATTGGCTACGCAACAAAAGGCTCGTTTGAACAGCTTTTGGCGACAGAATATAAAAACAATGCAAAATCCATTTGGCTACGCAACAAAAGTTCATCGGAAAACGTTTTTGGCGACGCAAATATAAAAAAAAATGCCAAAGACATTTAGCTACGGAACAAAAGGCCCGTCGTAATAGCTTTTTGACACGAAAATATGAAAGTGGCGCCAAAGACATTTAGCTACGCAACAAAAGGCCCGTTATAATAGCTTTTGGTGACAAAATATAAAAAACGTGCAAAATCCATTTGGCTACGCAACAAATAGTTCGTCGGAAACGTTTTTGGCGATGCAAATATAAAAAAAAAAAAAAAAAGGTCAAAAACATATTGCGACGCAATTTATGTTTCATGTTGAAAACGTTTTGGTGGTGATTTTCTTAAAATCGTTGCCAAGTACGTTAGAATTTAATTTTAATGTAATTTATATTAGACAATAACTGAAAGTGTAAACCCATCAGTAATAAAAGAAATCAAAATTAAAAAACGTGTCAACTGTCAATATAAAAAATATATCTGAGTTGGCTCTTGAATTTGACATTCAAGCATGTAAGTCAATTTAAGAATGTGCTAGTAAGAATTTATTGTTTCACTTAATAGATGGGTTGGTTATTATTAATACTCATTTAAGCCTTGATCTAAAATATATATAATATTTATTAAAAGATATGACAATGCTCTATTATTATTTATTATTATTTGTAAATATGAAAGCACCATGGGGTAAAGTTTTTCAGGTTTTCACTGTTGGTAGCTTATATTGGTACTTGTTTGTTGCTGTTTGGGATCATTATTATATTTTACAATTATATTATAAAAATATAATATATTTAATATTTATATTTAAATGTCAAATTTAGTACATTAAATAATATTTATATATTAAAGCAAACAAATCAAAATTAATGCATAAAGAAAATCACCTCACAATTTACATAAGAAACAATAATAAATATTATTAATTCTCAATGTCATCTTCAACTTGTCATTTTCACTTTATATCTCATCACTAACTCTACTATGGCTCCATAAATTGAACAACTTCTGGTTCCACCATCCACCCTACGAAGTTCTTCTTGTCATTACTTCTGATTAATATGAAAACTAAATTCATCTAATATTGGTTGATATGCATCATGAGTTGTCAATTGATCTTCCTCAATTTTATTGGGAATGTCATACAAATGCCTATGTTGCACCTTTGTATAACTTTCCAAACCGAGATGATGTGTAATCTAGTTTCAAAGAGAACCGGTCTGTTAAAGGTACCGATTTGGTCCGACAGCTGGTACGATTCGGTTCTTAAGTTGTGGATTTAGGAATTCAACATCATAAGGAAACGCACTGATACAGGGTAAACCACACCAGGACCCTACGACGAAAAAAACTCATTCCTTGATCTGCAGAGAAGGAGTAGAAAAGCTTGACAAATTTTCTTAACTGTTTTCAAAAAACTGTCAAGAATTGTAATTCTTGATTGATTGTTGACCATTTATGAACTGTTAAGAATTTAAAATAATCCTTGACCATTTTGGATGATTCTTGACAGTTATTAACTGTCAATGAATTGGTTAAAAATAAATTTTGTAAATCTTGTTTTTGACTAATGTAGTCTAAATCTTTAACAGTTTTTAACTATCAAAGATTAAGTATATAAAAAACAAAAAACAAAAAACAAAATTTGCCTTTTTTTGCCACCAATTTTTCATTCACTATTCCCATAATTTTTTCCTTAAAACTTATGATTACCCTCTATTTCACTCATTTTTGCAAACCCTCATAGTCAACCTATTTCCAGCACTGGAAAACAAGTTCTCGTTTCTACCTGTCTTGTTCAGTAGACGACGACTCACTCAGTGACTTTGGCGCTTACCTCGTGTCTATTCTGACGGAGTTTGTTAACTTCGGTGAGTTCTTGTCAAGACGTATCCCCAACACCCAAATGTAGGGGTGTTCAAAAACATGTAGAAACCGAACCGAACCGAGAACCGAAGTGGTTTTCCGGTTATCCAGGAAACAGGTTCGGTTTTGGTCCATAGAAATAGAGAAAACCGAATTTCCAGTTTTATTAAAAAAAATTAAAAAGTAAACAATTTTTCGTTAAAATTAAAAAAAAATTAAAAAGATTATAAATCTAAAATTAAAGAAAATCAAAACCCCAAACCCGGTTTTTAAAATAAATGAAATATAACAATTTTTCCCACCTCAAAATTTTCACCAAGGCAAATTCTCCAACCCATTTTTCATTAAGTCAAAGCTAGGGTTATAAACTATTAGAATAACCCATTTCTTCTACCCAAAATTCCGGCGCCCAAAATAACTCTCTCTTCTTTCGCCGACCCACTTCGTCAATTTTCTTGTTTTTTCAATAAACCTTTTGAAATTTCAGATGCACTGTTCTGGAATTGAGGGTTTTCTTTCCTGGAATTTTGGGTTTTTCTTGTAAGTAGTCTATCTTATAGGAATGGGTTTGAATTTTCGTAATGATATTTGGGGTTCATGGAGTTTTAGCGGTTTAGACAAGGAATCAGAGAAGAGTATTGGTGTGAGTTGCGATGACATCTAGGGTTCATGGAGTTTTAGCAGTTTAAATAATGACTTTTTAGATAAGGAATCGAAGGATAGTTTTGACCAAGAATTGGGTGGCGCTGTGGATGAGTTGCCTATGCCTACGTTCACGGCAATCATTCAAGATTTTGAGACGGATATAGGAGGTTTATGGGGGTGTGAGAGTGAGAAACACAATGGAGATCAAAAATCCTTTTCTGGTCTCAATTTGGTGAGGTTTCAACAAGGGAAGGGTAACTTGCAATTTGATAAAATATCGATTCCAATTAGTAGTTTTAGTCAAATTGGGATTGGTAATGGGGTTTCTTATGGTGATAATTTTGGTTGTGGTGGGAATGTGAATGTGAATGTGAATGTGAATGTGAATGATGGGGTTGTTTGTAATAATGAGGCTGAGGAAGTTTGTTTCGACTATGTTGGAGGAAGTGTTCCACATGATACCTTATTTTTTTGCTCTGGGTTATCTGGGAGTGAAAGACCTTCTTTCGGTTGAAAGAGTTTGTAGGTCATTGCGTGATGCAGTTAGGACTAATCCTTTGTTATGGAGGAGCATTCACATAGATCAACCTTTGAGTTCGAAGATCAGTGATGATGCTCTTGTGAAGTTAACTGGCAGGGCAGTTGGTACTCTTCAATGCTTGAGTCTTGTGAACTGTTGTAGAATAACCGATATTGGTTTGAAGCGTGTTGTCATGAACTTAACTTCTTTGCTAAGTTCGTGCGGCCTTAACCCTTCGGAAATGAGTTAAGCAGCCTAATGCTCACACAAACTCACAGGCTAAAAGTATATAAATGAGAGAGAAGTGTAGAGAAAATATAAACTCTGTATTGATGGAATTCCACTTATGAACTTTACATGGTGGAGTTGCCTATTTATAGGCTCAAGCTCCTCAAATTAATATGACTAAGCTACATAAGAAAACCCTAGGTGTCAAACATTGGTGCAGCCTTGGAAATGAATGTCTTGGTTGGCGAGCATTGGTGCAACCTTGGAAACTAAGGT